>NW_020837951.1:45374036-45476131 GCF_003676395.1 Aethalodelphis obliquidens | reverse complement strand
TGTGTGTGTGTGTGTGTGTGTGTGTGTGTGTGTGTGTGTGTGTGTGTGTTATTGGCTAATTCCCTCTCCAGCATTATAGGTTTCTTGAATTTCTTGAATTACTCACTTAAGACCTCTTGGTATATTTAACACATAGCACAATGGTTTGTCTTCCTGTCCAAGCAAATGTAAATAATAACTGTACGCTAGCATGTTCTTTAGTGTTAAGTATAGTTTTTACTCAATAAAGAAAATTCATCTCAAGTTATACATTCCTTTATCCCTGGATATCACTCAGACCCTTCACTACTGCCTGGGCATGAGATTATTTGGCTTTTTACCCTGTTGGTCACTTTCTTAAATCATCTTATGGTTGCAATAATGGTGGTTTAATAATTCTTACCATGTACTACTGGCCTAGAGGGGACTGACTGGAGAAATCAGTCCTTATAAAGGGATACAGATCACATAGACTGTGCTTTAGTGCTACTGAGAAATTACTCAGACAAGATTATTATGTGTAATTACCAAAAACTCAGGCACCTAAAATGCTATCTTTGAGAACACAGACACTGGATGTGTCTGTGTCATGGGCATGTGTCTGTGTCATGTGTCTAGTCATGGGCAGAGTCATCAACAAATTGTACTCTCTTCAGAAGCCAAGAAAGCTGAAGAAACTATCTAAAGGAATTGGGTTTAAGTGTGCTCTTTGAAGCTAACAGGAAATAGTGTTCAATGTGTGCCAAAGTTAAAATGCTCTTACTCAAGGCTAAATTGGATGTGGTCACAGTTAGTGGAGACCATTTACCATCATTTATGAACATTTCAGATCCTTTCAATGACACATGGGTAACTATTATTTGAAAGACCAAAAAAGAATCAGTGGGAAAAGATGAAAAGATGACTAATGCAAACAGGCTGGAGAATGTAACATTTTCATCTTAACTATTGTTTATGAATTTGTAAAATGACAGAAACAGTTATGTGCCAGTTTACTTGCTTTCATTTGTCTTCTTACTAAGTTTCTAAGTTAATACCATATATTTTAAACATATTTCCAGGATGTTCATTTTCTTGAATTCATTTAAGGCAGAGGCAAAAATTGAGACATGGGAGAGCATTTGAGAATTTTTTTAAGGGAACATATAACATAATGTAAAGAAAGGAAAAAATGACTTCTGTAAGACCACACAGCAGATAGGAAGCCAGGTCCTCCACTCATTTACTGACCCTCTACCTACATGCATCCAACCATTTTGTGTCCCAACACATTAATGAGAGTATTGAACTATGCCATAAGTTAAGGTCTAGAAACATTTAAAAAGTATTTTGTCAATATGAGATTTAAATGTACACAACTATTATAGCTCATAATATTTTGAACACGTAATCAATAACATCAACAAAGTTACTCAGTACAATACACTGAAATGCACACTGAAGGACATACAAAGAAAAATGACATAGTTTCTTCTCAAAAATAACAAAATTGACTGAAGCTTGTATATTGACAAGTCAACAGAATTACCATAAAGATGTTTGTATATGTAAGTGCATCAGTTTAACCATACTTTCACAAATATTATGAGTTGATCCTTATCACTATCCTATGGAGAATTTAGTACCATTGACTGTGTTGTTTGACCACTGACTACAAATTTTGTGCCTTCTCTATTATAGTTACCAAAATAAATAATACCATCTTAGGTCAGTGTAGAATTTACAGATTACCAAATGTTTTCACAAATATGTGCTCATTTAATCTATTGGTAAGGACCTATTTAGTAAGGACACTATTATCATCCTCATTTAACGAATATGACAAGAGTGAATGTATTGTGTTTAAGTTGTCATTGCTTACAGATTGGAGTGCACTTCAGAAGTCAAATCATGCAGTCTCCCTTTGACATTATGCTACTATGGATGGGCAGAGCAGGAAGAAAACTCTTTTAAAAGAGCCATTAGGAAAGCTTTAAGAATATAGGTTTAACATAGTTACTGAATTCTATTCAAATTTTTTGCTTTTATATTTTTGTCTCTTTGTATTGATATATGAAACTCCTTAAAAGTAGGGCCTATGTCTTTTCTTTTTTCCAATTATTCATAATCTCACCTGAAATCTGATTAGACCAAATGCTGAATATATTAAAAACAGAAATGTGCATAGTTACTCAAACTGGATAGGTCTACAGAAATGTTTACTGGATAGAGAAATTACTTAACTAATAAGTAAAGCCTTGTCAATATTCAAACAAACCCATGTCATATGTCTCTGGATATGATGTATTGAGAAAGAGACAACACCACACCTATGATATTCCTGCCAAAATTACCTAACATAAATCTAATCATAAGGAAACATCAGAGGAACCCAAATTGAGGGATATTCTACAAAATAAATGGATTTTACTCTTCAAAATCTCAAGGTCCAAATAGAAAGAAAAGTTGAAGAACTGATCCAGATTAAAAGACACTAAATAGATGTGACAAGTAAATATTGCACATAATCTTAAATTTGGTCCTAGACCTGGAAAAAATAGCTATAAAGCATTATTAGGATAATTTTTAACTTTTAAATATGGAGTATGGATTAGATAATCATAACATATCAATATCAAATTTCCTGATTTTGTTAAACTAACTGTAGTTATGTGAGAAAATATCCTTGTTCACAGGAAGTTCACTTAAAATTATTTAGGGTTAAAGAGGCATGGTGTCTCCAACTTACTTTCAAATGGTTCAGAAACAAACAATGTGTGTGGATGTGTGTATGTATAAATGAAACAATTAGTGAACCTGGGTAAAAAGCAGAGTGAAGTTCCTTTTACTCTTTACTATTATTACAAAGTGAAGTTTGAAATTCTATCTAATTAAAAGAATACCCAAGAAAATGATTTGCCTCTAAAAAATGTGTCTCTTTTCTCACACTTATCTTTGAAGCTATTATAACAGATTTCTAATCAGTACTGTCTTCCTGTTCATACTCCCGTAAAAAACTTGGAGATAAATGAATAAATTATCAGTAACTAATAAATAATAAACCAATTTGAAAATTCCATTTGATTAAAATAGGAAAGGATTAAACTATGACTATGAAAAAACTGTCAGGCATTAGTTTTCCTAATCAAATGTCAATGTCATCATCCGCATTCCTGATTTATAAAGCACGTGAGGTTTTTTCATCAACAATATCTGGTGCTTTTATTTCATGTGCTCACCAATAATTTTAATACAGGAATTTTAGAATATGATTAATTCACAGTTCAGTTAACAAAATCAGGAAATTTGATATTGATATGTTATGATTATCTAATCCATACCCCATATTTAAATGTTAAAAATTTTCCTAATAATGCTTTATAGCTATGTTTTCCAGGTCTAGAATCAAATTTAAGACTATGTGCAATATTTACTTGTCACATCTATTTAGTGTCTTTTAATCTGGATCAGTTCTTCAACTTTCCTTTCTTTTTGGATCCAGACTGGATCATTTGAAATTTTAGGTAAAAACATCGTACTCATTGATCATGCTAAATTATAAAAGTTCTATATATATATCAACATACATCATCAAAAATCAACAAATATTCTCTCTCCTCAGAGCTTCATTCAACTAAAGACTACTATGTTTTATTCATTTTTGAATGCATTTATTAAACAAATATTTATTGTTTGTCCATTCCACTAATAACTAAGAATACAATGAGGCCACCAAGATCTCATCCTTTAAAGATACAACAAAACAGGAGTAAGTAGGGTATAGTTAATAGGAAATTAGAATAAAGCATCGAATAATGCTACAGCTGGAGAAAATGCAATATAAAATGGGAGCCCGTAAGAGTGACAAGTCGTCAAGTCTTAAGGGGTAAGTAAACTAAACCAATAACACAAGACTTAGTAGGAGTTAATAAACTGGGTAGAATGGAAAAAATACATCAGGCTGAGAAATAAACATGTGGAAAGCAGTAGTTACAAAAGAAGATGGGCAATTTCTGAAAGCTTCAGTGTGACTGGAGCAGGAGTGGAGGATGGAGATGTTAACAGAGGCAAAATCATAAAGGACCACATGTGCTGGATTGAGAAGCCTGAATCTTGAGGACAACGAAGAGATACTAAGAGTTGAAAGGAGCAGAGAGGCAGAGTCAGATTTGCCTTTTGGAAAACACTATATATCAGCCATTCTGAACATTTGTTTTGAGAGACAAACTTTAAATACAAGGCCACAATCTCTTAACTGAAACCCTTAGGACCAGATATGATTTAGAATTCAGAATATGTTGGACTTCTGGAAAAGTAATAAGGTAAATGCCCTGGATATTATATAAGACCCCTCAGAGGGATATGAAGCAACACACTACAATCAAATACATGAAAATATCTCCTCCATCAAAATGTGTAAGTTTCACCTTAAATGAAACTAATTAGTTCAGATCAGGTTTGTCACTAAAAGAATTAAGATGAAACATTTGGTGTCAGAGCATTTTGAATTCAGAATTGAGAATGGGGGATTTTGGACATATATCAATAATGTTAAGAGACACACATGAAGGCAGTGTAAGTCTGAAAACCAAAACAAACAACTGAGTAACAATTATGACTCTGACATTAGGGTAGTATAACAATGATTTATGGTGTGTAGAAAAGCATCCAGACTGAATTTGATTCATCGGCTGTGCTTCATTTCTGTGTCTCTGTTTAATAATCTTAGTTCTCCTGCTTCATCAAAGACAAAGTGTTTTTACATGTTTTAGTATACACTAGATTTTCCTCTGGTATAAATTCCACATTATATTATGACTTGGAGCGAGCTACACCCCAGTTTTATGTGTCCTACCCTCCTCAGCATCTTGTCAAACTATTTTAACACTTTATTTATAAAGCTCTAGTTAAAATAAAACTCACATATTCATTAAAATCTGGTGACACAGCCTATGGATAGTTTGAATTATATCCTGTGCTATAGACTAACAACGGAGAACTACGGGGGTAGAAAATGAATTGTTAGAAGGAGCAAGATTCCATCCAAAAGAGCTAGTTAGGAATAACCATGCATACCAGAAATAGACAATGGTCATCTTAACTGGGGTAACTGCAGCAGTGTCATTTGACCTTGAAACACAGATGATTCCTGTCCCAGTAGAGCACAGGGCAGAAAAAAAGGCACTAATTGTTAATTTGGCAAAAGAAAGAGTATGCATTTATGATTGGAGGTATTTTGGAATGTTTCTTACAGGAAGAGACTTTTGTCTTGAATCTTGAAGGATTTATAGACAGTCTATAAATCAGTGGAAAGGATGAGGCAGACAGTTAAGTCTAAAGGAGAGATAAGAACAAAAACATTAAGATACGGCTAGATGAAGTTTGCAAGATAAGGTAGGGGGTGAAACATGAACATTGTCACATTAAGAAATTTTATTTTATTCTATAGATGATGGGGGCTGCGTACCTGCCTGCAAAATAAGATAGGTCAAAACCAAGGAGGTAAATCTCAACAACCCTAATATTCTGCATGTGAGAAAAAATATACATATTGTTAAAAATTTCAGCCTTCAAATACACTGGTTCTCTGCAATACTGATTTTGTATACACATACATATAGTATTTATGTGCGTTTGTACATGTGTGTTTGTGTATGTATTCGGCAACCTCATTTTCTAGAATTTAAGAATTCAGCTCAGAGGTATTTCATGCATAACAACCCAACCATAGACCCTTTAGCCTGACTACCCTTCAGCGATGAAAATTTAGCCATCTTTTCCTGAAATGAAAGCAGCGAGGTGATGTGTTCCTTGGCTTATGGGGTGAGAGGTCTCTCTTGAGGCCCTCTGCTGCATTGCCCTGCCTTCTTACTAATCAATGCTTCCCCTATTTGTAAACTTCTTTAGGCAAAACAATTTCCTTTCAAGGTGCTTTATAATGTCATTACATTTCACATTTGTTTTCAAATGCACCACATTCACGAGCAGGATACGCAAGCACTGGTTTTCTCCAAAATGAAGACCCAAGAAGGAAATTCCTTTCCACAGAACATTCGACTACCTTCTCCTTATAGCTCTGCTTCTTAAATGAGAGTATGTCATGCATTTGCTATTTTTTCCTACCTGACTTTTTTCCATGGACATGAAAAAGCGTGCAGTAAGACCAGTAGGCTATTGAGGTACCCACGGTTTAACTGTGCATGTCAGGGCCACTATGATATGATAATGTTAGAATCCAGAAAGGCAGGTCTCAACAATGATCCCTGGCATTGATATCTTGATAAAGTAATAGCATTTTATTTATTTTTCCTTTCAGGAATATTCACTAAAATCTAAGAGTCACACATGCTTGGTCCATGAAGAATAACATTAAGATCATACTTTTGAAATATGTAAAGTTTCACCATTTCATGAGTCCAAAATACATATCTTCTCTTATGGTTGCAGTCTACACCACATTGAGAATCTCAGTGTATTCTGGAAAAATTCTCTGAATACTTCAAGCATCCTGGCATATACGACTTAGTTTCTCTCAGCTTAGTATTTTGTTTTATTTATTTGTTTGACTGCTCATTGTGAACTGATGAGCAAATAAAATTTAATCTAATCCTTTAGCCTCAACCCTGTGCATGCTAATAGCCACATACATTCTAACTCTTAAAATGTTCAGCACTGATCCTTCTCAAAGGATTATTAAAATGAGCTTAGGAATTACGGTGCAAACCTTGCACCCTATTACTAGCATCCTCTAGAATTCATCAAGGGAAGTAAAAAAAAAAAAAAAAATTAGATACATAGATAGAGAGATGATACCATTACTGTGGAGCTCCCAGGGTCTAAGTTAGCCTGAAAATACATTTCATACATTTTTGCCAAATGCTGGTTAGCCAAGTAGTAAAATAAATCCTTAGCTGAAGCAGAGACCAAAGCCAAAATCACCATCATAGTACAAAATTTGGGGATGAAAGAATGAATCTGTAGTCCTATAACATTAATTATCATTACGATCTCACTGTTAAAATACCTTAGAAATCATGTTTAAAATAGGTTATATAAACATAGAAAAAATAATTTCTAGGAAGGCATTAAGCTAAAATGTATAAGGATTTTCTATTCTATCAAATGGCTAAGTTAGGGGATGTTCTGAATTTTGGATTTCGTTTTGATATTTGTCTAACATCTACTTTTTGGCCTTAGCTTTGTTCTTAACTATTTGAAGTCTGTACTGCTGAACTGAATTCCTGTTTTAAATATCACTTCTGATATCCAGTGATGAATAATCAGTATAACCATATCAGCAATAAAAACATATTGGTCATTAGGATTTAGTGTTAAAACTGGAATATTTACTGCAATGGTTTATATATTTGTGTCCTCCACCCCCAAATTCATATGTTGAAATCCTAATCCCAGTGTTATGGTATTTGGAGATGGAGCCTTTGGGCTCCATCACATTGTATACTTTAAGTATCTTACAAATTTATTTGTCAACTATATCTCTATAAAGCTGAAAAAATGTAATATAATTGGTAGCAATACCAGTGCATATTAATGGAGGAACACAAATCATAGAACAGCTCTTTTAAAATTATTCCTTTGGGAATAAGTGCTAATTGCCTGTAATATAAAAAAAAAGAACTGAATTAAAGTATATATTTGTATTTCATGTTATTTGAGAGGTAGTTGTGGACATAATTTTGCAGAAAGTCAATAATATATTAATTAATAATATATTATTATATATTATATTAATAATTAACATATTATTCCAGATAATTAATATATTATGTGGAATAATATATTAATAAAATGAGACGTTACTCTTAACCCATATTATAATCCTGAATAATTTAGGGGAAGGGTTTTTATGTACTACTATTAAGTTTCAAGGTAGTACTAATTAATTTACTAATTTTTCGAGAATAATATGCATATTACTTTACATATAATTTCAGAAAAATAGAACTACCAGACATTAGAAATCTATAAAATTCAATAGAAGATAACTTTACTGTTTTTTATTGCTGCATGTCTACATTTCTATTAACAGAAGGTCAAGGAGGGCTTCCCTGGTGGCGCAGTGGTTGAGAGTCCGCCTGCCGATACAGGGGACATGGGTTCGTGCCCGGGTCCGGGAAGATCCCACATGCCATGGAGCGGATAGGCCTGTGAGCCATGGCTGCTAGGCCTGCGCGTCCAGAGCCTGTGCTCCGCAACGGGAGAGGCCGCAGCAGTGAGAGGCCCACGTACCGCAAAAAAAAAAAGGTCAAGGAAATTTTTTGTTTTAAGTGCTAGGTAGTAATACATTTCATTTCATTTTAAAAGACAAGAATTAGCCTCATACTCCTTTCTAAAGCCTCACCCTTCTGCTATTTATCCTCTAGATTTCTTTTACCTTAATCTATATCTTTGTTGAAACACACCTCAACTTTACCTGTGTAAAAGACTCAGAGCCAAGTGAAAATAATGAGAAGAGAGAGCTTTTAAGTTCATTAAGAAATCTTGAGAATTCTGATGATGTAAAATATACACATTTTATAACCAAGGTTTTCCTTCAATGATTTATTGCATTTTTATTATGAACTTGGAAATGAATGAAAAGCCTCAGAAAATCAGTAATTAGGAAGCAAACAAGTCAACTGCCTAAAGCAGAATTCTTTGAATCTAACATTCAAGATATTTTGAACCCCACACTTAAATAATTTTCACAGCCACTTTATTGTTTTTTTTCTAAAACATTATGGAAAGCCACAAGTGCAAAACAAATAATTCTCTTACTACAATAATTTCACCAACTTCCTATAATATCTCTGCCAATTTTGGTTTTCTTCTCTTCACTAGCTTTCATTATGCTTCAGTACCATGCATTTAATCATTCTGAGCAATAATTTTGCATTAAACTTTGATCAGATCACTTAAAATTTTGTATTATATAGTTATGGCAAGAATCCAAGGTGAATTTTAAAGAGAAAAAAATGGGGTTTTGATGTCCTTTAGCTCCCTGAACACAATATAATTTATAAATAGTCTATAATAAGGAAGCATCAATTTAAACAACACTGGGCAGAGTAAATACTGTCATGTCTCCACAGTATTTTCAAAAACTTTAAGAACATTTATTTTGATATTCATTGAAAACAAAAATATTGCAAGATGAAAATTCTACATATTTTGATATATTCTGAGTAAAGATGAATATTATGAGAAATTTCTTTCAGTAGTAATAGGAAAGTGAACATATGAACACTTTCTTTTATTTGCTATAATTCATTTTAAAGAAGAATACAGATGTAAAACACCAAAACAGATTCTATTCACACGGTACAGTAACACCTTTACTAACCAACTATAAATATTTTTGATGCGTAAATCTAAATTATTTGAAAAGGAAGCGACTGATTGAAAATTTACATATAAAATCCTCAGTGTATAAATACGCTATTAAAATTGAGAAGCATATAAAAAATATAAAGATTGAAATTTGCAACCTAATCATATTGCACCCTATATTGTCCTGATATATGTTTTATTCCACAGTATTAAATACATTGTGCTATTTTGAGATTACCAAATGTTTCCAGCAGCCAGAGTAATAGAAATTATCACCATGCATGGGTTCTATATGGTCACAACAACTTTTACTCACTGGGCCCAAAATTTGAAACTTAATGTTCAGGAAATTCATAAATACAGATATTTGTTTTATCATTTACTGAAAAGAAAAAATAAAAATAGTTCAAAGCACGTGCTCCAAACAGGACCCAGAGCCAGGTTTTCTTTAATAAATCCTTATATTTATTGTACATTTTACACCCAGTATTACTAAAAGCATAAATTAACCATACATTTACATACATACAATTAACCATACAACTTTTGCATCAATTTTTGACTATTTTCTTCAGTTGATACTATTATAGTAGTATGTCTGAATTCTAGAAGAAAAATGTGACTCCACAACACACTCACACACACACATATCCTATATTTAAGTTATTTGAGGCTTTAGGTAAAAATATCTCTTGGTAGGAACTCAAAAAGGGTTGGTTCTGACACCATAAAAATATTTGTGGGAAATATGTTGACAATCTAAAAAAATAAATGAGCTATACTCATTCAATGAAATATATGATTTATCCATTAATACCCAAATTATGAGTGTATCACAACAGCTCTACAGCAATGTGGTCAGTATTTTAAAATTCAAGAAGAAAATACAATTAGCTTATTTCTCCAGCAAAGAGATTTGTAAACAATTACTCCATCTACCTCCTCAACTGCCACCATTCACCTAGACAGTTCTCTTGGATTTGAGAATACTCTGGGACCAAATCTGTGAAAGCACCTCACACTAAAAACCAATGCTCTAATTTGATAACTTGAATAATGGCCTTTATCTTAATATAAAATTAATATGTATTCATTTTCACAAATTTTTAATAACTAAAAATAAGCAAAAAACAAAATGAGGTAGAAGTTCTAGAAATGATGGTGTGAACATTCTAAATGTTTCCTCCTACAGAAAACAATTATAGAATTGAACAAAAATACTAAAAACAACTATTTGAAGGCAATGGAAAATACTACAGGCAGCCAGAAACCTGAGTAGAATTATACTTCTAAAAAATTCCTACTTCACTGCATTTAACCCTAAAAGATGTTGATTTTCTTGCTTAGAGGACACTCCATTTTTTAGGTCTGGAAGTGGAGAATTGCAATCTTACTGGTTTCAGGTGGCAGACATTATAATTCAGAACAGCAGAGCAGCTGGAAATATAAAGGAATGCTGGAAATGAGACAACCATAAAAGGACTGCAATCCAAATTCTGAGTGTATTTTTTCCCCAACCACCGACTGACAGCTAATCATTGTAGATTCTAGGTAGACTACAAGAAAATCAGTCAGAGGTGAAGGGGACTGAAATTGGCAGCATACCCTTGAAAGACAGAACTGCTCCTAATAAGATCTGCAAGTTTGCTATGCTTTTGACTCAACGTCTTCCCCAAACTGCACTTAGCTGTCAGCAGAGAATGGAAGCCTTACCAGCTTGAGGTATCAGAGACCAAATCTGGGGACATGAGTATCTGAAAATTCAGGGCACTAGAAGTGAAAGAATCACAGAGAAAGTGAAACTGTAAAATCTGAACTGTTATATCTTTTCCTACTATTTTTCCACCTCCCTTGTCATCTTTTACATATGTCTTTAGTAGGAACATAAAGCCAAGTGCTGTTACTATTATTTTTTTAACAATTAGAATAGTCTCTCTTTTAAGTGGTGAATTTAATCTTTTAAAATTTTGCAATTACTACTCTGATTTTATTTTTATCCTCCTATTTTGTGATTGCTCATTTTGATGCATCTTCTTTGGTTTTTCTTTCTTGACTTCTATTGTTTCCACGAAGTTATCCTTCATTTTCTCTTTCCTTATTTACAATTTTGAAGTTTGTACATGATATTTCTATATTTTAGGTATTGTCCTTAAAATTTACTTAAATATTTTACATAACAAAATCTAACATACTCAGTTTTTCTATCTTCCTCCCAAACAAAACTGGATCATCCTCAATGAACATAATACCATTGTCTACAATATTCTTAGTTTTATCTTTATTTCTACCTCAAAAAAGTTGCTACTATAATTATTTTATCATCACTATTTTACATCATAAGTACTTTGAGTTGTCTACAAATATGCCATTTCATCTTGCATATTAATCCTTCCGAGTTTAATTTACCTCTTCCTAAAATAAACCCTTTCAATTTTTTCCCTTGAAGATCTTTCAATGGTAAGTTTCCTTAGTTTTGTATGAAAATATATTTAATTTTCTTTCCTTATTTTTAGGTGGGTATACAGTTTTAGTTTAACAAAATTCTCTTCAGCACTATGAAGATAATCCAATGTCATCTGATCCCTATTTTTACTTTTCAGAAGGCCATTTCAGGCTAATTATTCTTCCATTGTAGGTAATTGGTCTTTGTTTTTTTAGTAGCTTTTAAGAATCTGTTTTTGGAAATCTACAATTTCACTACCATGTGTCTAGGTGTGGAATCATTTTGTTTTTCTTTCTCTCAACTAGTTTTACTTCCTGAAGTTTGGAGTCTTTCATAAATTCTGATAAACTTTTAATCATTATCTCTAAACATATTTTCTCTGTTCTTCCTATTATCACTCTTCTTAGATGTACAGTAGACTTGCTTAGCTTACTCTTATTTTTCCTAACCTCTGTTTTATTTATTTATTTACTTCCAAGTTTCTCTGATTTTATTTTCTAACATCTTTACTGAAGTCTAATTGCTTTACATTGTTGTGTTAGTTTCTGCTGTATAACAAAGTGAATCAGCTATACGTATACATATATCCCCATATCCCCTCCCTCTTGTGTCTCCCTCCCACCCTCCCTGTCCCACCCCTCTAGGTGGACACAAAGCACTGAGCTGATCTCCCTGTGCTATGCGGCCACTTCCCACTAGCTATCTATTTTACATTTGGTAGTGTATATATGTCAATGCCACTCTCTCACTTCGTCCCAGTTTACCCTTCCCCCTCCCCGTGTCCTCAAGTCCATTCTCTCCATCTGCATCTTTATTCCTGTCCTGCCCCTAGGTTCTTCAGAACCTTTTTTTTCTTTTTAGATTCCATATAAATGTGTTAGCATATGGTATTTACTTTTCTCTTTCTGACTTACTTTACTCTGTATGACAAACTCTAGGTCCATCCACCTCAGTACAAATAACTCAATTTCGTTGCTTTTTATGGCTAATATTCCATTGTATATATGTGCCACATCTTCTTTCCATTCACCTGTTGACGGACGCTTAGGTTGCTTCTGTGTCCTGGCTATTGTAAGTAGTGCTGCAATGAACATTGTGATACATGACTCTTTTTGAATTATCTAACCTCTGTTTCATAATTTTCATGTCTTTGTCTCTGTGTTGCACTTTGGGTAATCTCCCAACAATATTTCTATTTATTCATTTTCTCTTCATCTGCATCTAAACTTCCATGTAACACTTATTATATTAATTACAATTACTATATTTTTCAGTTCTAAAGTTATTTAAATTATCTCAACATGCTACTGTTTTCCCCACATTGTGTTATTATTTTCTTTGAACTTCAATTACTTCAACTATCATTTTAGACATATTTGTTATATAACTTTTTAAAAATATTTTCTTAGTATCTGGAGTTCTCCAATTGTAATTTTTCCTTTTTTCCCCCCTAAAATCATGCTTCTGGTGGACTGTAATTTGAGTACTTTTAAATTTGGGTAATCATTTATAATATGTATCCTGTAGGGCATTGTTTGTGAGAGTTTTTCCTAAAACAGTTTGTATTTTCTCTGACAGAACCTGAATGAATCACAACCTTGAGACCAAGTTTTGTATTATTTTTTTCAGTTTGATATTGTCTGAACCATACAAGTAGAATAAATGTGGACCACACACAAATGGAAAAAACAGAATTGGAGTTTACATTTTTAGAGAACACTTTGATATTTTTTTACCACAAGTCAGTGTGAATCAAACTTCACTGTCTTTTCCCTGTGCCAATAGTGGAATGTGTCTTGGTCACCCTTTATAGGAGAGTATGGCTTTTTTTCCCAAAGGCCTTGCTTTATGCTGATGACTTCTAAGTCTCTGCCTCGTACAGACCCTCAGCCACTTTCCCTGCCCAAGAGTAGGAATTAAACAGAGCTCTTGCGGAATCAGGGAAAATAAATCTTCTCGGGATATCTGTAATAACAGTTTGAATGTTTATGCCTCTAACTTTTAGTCTGTTTCCTTCATGTGAGTTTTTCCTCTTTCTTTCTTGCAAAGGAGAATGCTCTTACACATTAAAAATAATTCTTATTAGCTTTTAACCCAGAAATTTTAGATATTTGTAGTGAGAAAGATTTTAGATAATTTATTCCACTACCTTGCTAAAACAAGATGCCAAGAGGGTGTTTTCTATAACACAAATGAGTATGTCACCCTCTTGCCCAAAATCTTCAGTGATATTACAGTGTTATTCCCATAAAATTCAACATCCTTAAAATAATGTTGTATTAGGAACACCTACCTTTCAAGTCTAACCCTTTGCTAAGGTCTCCTTTACACTCAGAAGTCTTGGAAAATGCAGCAAGTAGAGCTGCTAACCCTGAAGCACTGTCCAACCAAGACCAGACACCCTGTTTTGAATCTTGATACCTTCCCTTAAATCACTCATTTTAATTTTCTTGGAAACTAATATATTTCCCTTGCTTTTAAGATAATTCTGCAAACACCTTATTTATTATCTACAGTTTCTCCTTCCAAACCATCTTAAAACACTTTTTTTTTCTAAGTCTATATTTACTACTTTTTATTTTTCTGGAAAACTCTGTGAATTAAGCTGAAAATACTTGGATTCATTCCTAACATTTCCCCCCTCTATTATATCCATCCTTATACCATCTAAATAAATTTATTAAATTTTCTGTTTTACTATTATTTTTTTTATCTTATTTTGCTTTTATTTTAACTAAGCACTCTGTTAACACTTTTGCAACTGGGAGTACTTAATTAGGTCTTTAAATTCTTCAGACTTACCTCTCCTTTCACAAGCTTTCTTTCCATCATTACTAATGATCCCTCAAACTTCTCTGACATCTTGGAGAGGGACTAGCTCCCATATACTTGATCATTCTTATTATTCCATTTATTTCTATTTTAATAGGGATTTACTCATACTCTATACACAGCTGCCAAATTACTCACTTTGGGGGGTGATTATTTTTGTCTAATACCATAGAATCACCAGAAGAAGACATCAAAGTGATTTTTATTTGCACCTTTTTAAAAAAGTTTGCTGAGGTATTTCTACCCCTTTTGATTAAATACTCAAAAACTGTTACCATATGTATTTAAGTAAGTGATTCTGTATCTCCATTTCTATATGCCAATTAAATATTTGGTTTTAGAGATAAGTTTAGGTTAAAATTTTCATTTACTTGCATGTTTTCTATGAACACCGAAATCCCTTTCCAATATTATCCTTCATGTTATGTGCAAAGTATCAGCATAAATTTAAATGGTTTTATCTTTTACATTCCTTTGGGGATTTTTTAAGATTGTTATATATTTCATTTTTAAAACTTTCCAAAGTCTTATATATGATCTCATGCATTCCAACATACTCAGAATGTTTCACTAATTTATCTTATATGTATTAACATAAATATCATTCTTGTATGACTCTCATCCACTGTTAACTGATGCAAAATCCCCCAATCTCAGCTCTAAGACTTGCAGTATATGTTTCTCTAATATCTAAAACAAGCCAAATATTTTATGCTAAAGTATACCTAACTTCAGTTTTTCAGAATGTACCATAAGTAAAACCCTTTTTTCCTATATAGTCATTTTTTTTTTCATTTTAAACTGCTATCTCAATATTTGTGTGATTTCAATTATTTCATCAATTCTTTCGTACATTACATACTTCCATCCCTTTTCCTCACATTAGGTCTGGTTGATTACATTTTTTCACCACTTCCCCTCCTTCTTTTGGAGTTTGTTTAGAAACACTGGTCCCATTTTCTCCATGAGTTTTGGAGCTCCACTTATCTTTTATATTCTTAAGCAAAGCCTCGTTTTCCGTGTCTTCTCCTTCTCCTTTCTCCTGTGACAGCCAACTTCTCCATGCTGTTTCTCGTTTGGTCCCTTGTTCTTTTCCTAGCTTTCCTCCCATCCCTCATCCCAATCCTAGCACCATCTCTTTGTAAAACCATTGCTCTTACAGTCAGAGAATTTCATAGAATTTCTTTGACCTGATACAAACTCAATCGTTCCCCTTCTTGTTTCTTTAATTTAGCATCTCTTTTAATACAGTATGCCTCATGAGCAATTTGCATATAGTACCCATTTTCACCTCAAAGTTTACAGGACTCAATTCTAATGTTTCCAGAGAAAAAAATTTAATGTGAAAAATTTCTCTTAGTCCCACCAGCCTAACTAAACAGATTTCACTTCTGAGCATCTCCTTACAACTTTGACTCAATATTTCACATTACATTAATTATAGTGATCACTTAATTAAGCAGTACACTTTTATTTCCTTATGTTACTGTGGAAATTTTTTCACTGTGTGGCATGTTATTTATTTACCCTGAGAGTCTATCCATTTGTTATACATTAATTTACTTATTATGTCTCTTAATGATAACTGTTAACATTTATTAAGTAATTACAATGCATAAACATTGTTCTATGTGTTCCATATTTATTAACTCATTTACTGCTCATGACAAACCTATAAGTGTTATCATTATCCTCATTTTAAACATACTGATTTTCCATCTGACTTGTCTTTTCTCCGTTATTCCCTATACCTCTGTTTCCTATATCCCTAATGAACCAATTGCCTAAGCCTAATTTGGGTGTCCTCTTAGACCCTTCATTTCCCACTGCCACCATATTCAATCATCTAGCACTGCCATTTCCACCTCTGAAATAGTTCATGTCTGCCCAAACATTTCAATCGCCACTACCACTATGCTGGTGTAGGCCACCATACTTGAGCATATAAAGGGTACACAATGTATTCCAGCCAGAAGATACAGCCCTCTTTTCTACTCAACCCTCACATCTCAGCTCAAGAGTTATGTCTTTAATTAAGCTTTCTCTGCCTCCTCTGGACATGTTAATGGAGCATTTCTCCATGCTCCCATCAGAGTAACTACTGCTGTTCTTATAAACACAAAAATGCATTTTTTCAGTGAATCTATGGTTTCCCAAGGCCTATGTCAGAAGACCTATTAGACTATTGCACAAGTCTATGAATACGCCTATCATACTAGATGTTGACTTTCTTTCTTTCTGGAGTCAATTTACAAAAGGGAACAGGATTTAAATCTCAGAAATTGCAGCACAGTAGTGGCAAGGATAATAACCAACAGCTAAGCCATTTTGAAGTGTGTATTAAAGGCAGCCAAATAGGAGTACTCACTCCTTAGACCAGTGACTGTCCACACAACAGCCTGGCAGTACCTATGGTTAAATTGTATGTCTCAGCAAAATGTCAAATGTATTCATGCCTTCAGCAACTGAATCTATCAGGAAGCATTAAAAACAGTAAATTTTAAAATGTGAATGAATAAATACAAAAGTAAATGTTTGTTGAATGCTTATAGGTATGTAAGGTGCTCGAGAGGTAAATTAATAAAGTGGAACAGATTCCTAAAAAGTGAGATATTTTATCATAATAAAATGTATTATTTTTAATCTTATTTCTTCACATCCACAACACTGCTCCTGGTAACACATTATAGACACATTATTTCTTAAATCTTCTAATAGAATGTCTTTGACTGTCTCAGGTCCCAATCATAATCTTCTCTGACCATAAATGAGAAAATTCTGAGAGTAATGTAAGCTCATTCCCTCTTGCCTCAGGTATCTCTCAACGTTATGACTGTCCTTTAAAGTCCAATATGTCTGTTCTTGGCATTGTAAGCTCACAACAGCATCTTTAGGAACCAGATCATACCTGGATAAAATTCACAGATCATTTAGCCTGCAAAGTGAAATTATCTCCAAGTTCTTTAAGTAGTTTTGGTTTTTCATCTCTTATGCAATCACCAAATAAAGTCGGTCCTTCTGGTGACCTGAAACACAACATGGGATCCCTAACTCTTGACATTTGAATAAACTCAATATATCCCTTTGACTTATCTTCCCACCTGAATCAGGAATCCTACAACATAATATCTTGTTGGGAAAGTGCTTTTTCCTGTGAAAGAAAATTAAATCTTCTCCTCACAAATTCCACTGTTATTAATTTTTTCTCTTCTTTTGTCTTCCTATGGTTGTTAACGAGATATTAAATCATAAAAAAAACCTTTTTCTTAATTATTTTCCCACTTGTTTTCTTATTCTCTTCTTCATCCAATCCTATTGTAAAGGCTCTCCCTTTCCTTCTCTCCTCCTCCTCCTGCCCTTCGATCCCCTCCTTTTCTTCCTCATTCTTCCACTTTTCTTCCTTATTCTAGTTCCTATTTGCTGCTGATGCCTTGAACTTCAAATGGCTCCTACGAATGAATCTAGGCTCAGCACATCTGAAGTGTTGTACTTAGAAACTGTCTTTCTATTACATGTTCTTCATTGCTTTTCTCTCCCTCTCCTGCTCTCCCTTTACCTGTGCGCTGGAAGTAACTGCCTGTATCCTGCTGAAGCTGAGTCTACTCCCTATAGTATTTTACACAGAGCATGAATGCTGATGCAGTCCAGCATCCATCACTCATTGGTGATGCTTACCACAGAGCAGTCACATACATAATATCTCTTGTCCCAGAGCTCAGGTTCAAATCCAATCTCTGCATATTGTTAGCAGTGTGAGCTTCCTTCCCTTATTACTGTGATCACATCTGCAGTAATAAGTTGTTAGTTTGCACATTTACTCAAATTTAATGGCCTCAAAGATTTTAAAGCCTGTGAGGACAGAAATGATACTTACTACATTGTTTGTCTGTATACACCACTACATTTTATGGTATCATATATATATATATATATATATATATGATACTAAAAATTGCATTTGTATATATAAAATATACATACATTTGTTGAAAAAATGAATGACTCTATCAAGGGTTGTGGCAAGAATCAAATTAGATTTCTGCATATAATGATAATGGTAGCTAATATTTATTGAGGCTTTGTAATGTTCCAGCACTCTATTACAAGCACTTCGTACATTATCTCATTTAGTTCTCCCAGTAACTCTATGAGGTAGATATTATGATTTCCTCTGTTGTAAAAATAAGGAAACCATGGTACGTACAAGTTAAGTCTACTGTCCAATATAACACGGACAGTGGATGACTGACTCAGAAAGCCTGACTATGGAGCTTCTACTCTTACTCTCTACACTAGACTATTTCCCAACCTTAGCATTTAGTGTTCTAGTGCACAAAATGCTAGAAAAATAATACTTTCAGAATTATCATTATCACAAATAAATCAGACAAGTCAGAGTTTATGAATATGTAGGTGTATGTATCATACATCACATATATAATGCAAGGATAGAGATATGGATATAGATGAATAATCATTTCAAAATATTTTAGGAGATAATGACTAATAGTAGATACATCTATGTATAATATAGATCTACTATTATTTTCCATATGAGCAAATGAAGACTAAAGAGAGAAAATAATATGTCTAAGGTCAGGTAACTTGCTAATGGCAGAAAGAGATGTCCAACTTACAAGTATTTTGTTGTTATTCTCTCACTATCAATGAATCATCACTACTAATGAAGATTTATGTATGTGTGTATACACGTGTGTATGTATACATACACATTCATTGAATCTGAACTAAATATAAGTTGTTTCTACTATAACTCAATGAATGGTCTGAAGAAGTATCATCAAATAGGAATTTTAAAGATAATTTATTGGCTGTTGGTTTTAGAACACATTTATTACACTTCAGTTTAAATAATTTATTACACAACTTGAATGTATATCCATGTTGTTTGTCTATTATTTCAGAAGCAATAGGGAAATACTATTGATTTACCACTACATATATGAAAAATACTTAAGTGAATTTTTCTTTGTTGACTATAGGCACTTGTACCTGCGTAATTACAGCTACATATGAACATCTTTTACAAAGTTTATAATACAGGACACCCTAACTCCCAAATGGCATTTAAACTCTTGATATTAAAACCCTCTAAGGACTTCCCTGGTGGTCCAGTGGTTAAGAATCGGCCTGACAATGCAGGGGACATGGGTTTGATCCCTGGTCCAGGAAGATCTGACAGGCCGCGGAGCAACTAAGCCCGTGCACTACAACTACTGAGCCTGCGCTCTAAAGCCTGCGAGCCACAACTACTGAGCCCACATGTCACAACTACTGAAGCCCGTGTGCTCTAGGGCCTGCATGCTGCAACTATTGAGCCCACGTGCTGCAACTACTGAAGCCTACACACCTAGAGCCTGTGTTCCACAATAAGTCACCGCAGTGAGAAGCCCATGCACCTCAAAGAACAGTAGCCCCCACTTGCCGCAACTAGAGAAAGCCCATGCACAGCAATGAAGACCCAGTGCAGCCATAAATAAATAAATAAATAAAAATGAATAAGTAAATAAAACCCTCTAAAATGTATTTTGCTTTACACACTAGAGACAAATTGCATGTGATGTCACCTTGCCCCAGGAGACAACACTGTTTTTTCCTATTTTGTCTTTAAAATGTTTCTTCCCTTTCTGGTTGTGAGTGGAGAATTTTAAAATTATTTCTAATTTTTTTGTTTGTGCTTGAGAATTAGAAGTATATTTTCTAAAGCAATAATGTTTAATTTTGAGGCAGAGTAACTTTGAGAGCCCTGAATAATTCACTTTGACACTCCTGGCTCTCTGAAAAGTGCCTAAGGCAGGAAGAGGTACCATATTGTCTAACAGAGTATACTGCATTGTTTTCTTTGTCATAACTGGAGACGAATGTCTGGAATGTTAAGGAAGAAGCACACATCAAAAATTTTGCAAATTAGAATTTTTTTCCTGAGATCTCAATGAAATGTGACATAAAAATATCTGGGCACTATAGAAGCAAAAATATGATTGTCTTTGTCTTGTTATGAGCCACTCGATTTTTATTTTATTTTATTTCTCAGAACCCCATTTCTAAGACTTAATTATATGTATTTACACTGAACAGGCGGTTAGGAAGTGCCATCTACCGATCACTTTACTTTCTAAGTTGGAGCCTCTATAATGCCCTTTCATACATCAAAGTATAATTAAAACAAAACACATGAGAAACAAAGCCAAGTATTACTTTAATGGCTTGAACGTTTACGGTTAGTACAGTCGACATTTTTCTTTTTGTTTTCAGAAGCTCAAATATTGTAAATAGAATCCTGCAGCAAGCCTTATGTTTCAACTGTATAACAGAGGCCTGGACTCAGGAATTTTAACAATTTCACTTCAAAGGAAAGCAGACTAGTCAGTAGCTCAATTTTTGTTCTTTTGAAGCAATCAATAATAGACTTGCCAGTTTACAAAATGTGCACATATGAGTAGTGTATCAACATTGTTACATAAAAGGTTACTGCATTAATAAGTAAGATGACCTTGCTACCTTTTAGTTGCTGTCTTAGAGAGTAAACTTGTTTTAATTAGCAGTCAGCAAGCAGACTGTATCTTCACTGAAGGAGCATTGAAGAATCACTGCCTATTAAAAACCCAGCGGTAAGTAAGCCAGCACAAATACTTATAACCAAATACTGTGCATTTCAGGAGTGGAGAGGATTAGCTATTGGGCACACAACACAGTGGAGGAAATTGCTTTATTCCCAGTACTGCTGGGTACCAGGAGGCAATCACTGTGCCTCCAGCCCATTAACAGCATTCAGAGTGTTGCTTCCCATAGAAGGGGTTATTGGCTAACCACTGGGTGACCAATTAAATGCTATGAATAAGTCCCAAACCCAGCAGCATGGGGCCTGTTTGTGGCACAGTGGTATCATTACTAAAGTGAAAAACTTGATGAGAAAGGAACATATTTAATTATAGAACTATACAAATGGCTAATTAGGACCATAAAGTGAAATGAATGACTTTCCAGTGGATTTCTGAATGTTACTGATAACTGCTCAGCTTCTTTGGAGACCATGAAAGTGATCTACAGCCAGAGCTTGCATGTCATGGTAATGGATGGATCTTCATTAGAGGAAGCTTTTTTGACCTGGTTGCTCAGGTAGCATGGGTTCCAAAGACAATCCTTGATTCCTTTCACTGCAAGGCTTCCTTCTCTCTAACCCCCTGGTCTCTCATGAGTTCCACTTGCTTTCACAATAATTCTTATGGGTTTAAATGCAGAAACATTATCTGCAATAGTCACTCCGTATCAGTTGGAAAACTGAATTGCAAAAGGGTGTCACTAGTTTCTGGAAAACACTGATCCATCCTTAGTTTTTAAACTCTTGGATTAATCTGAAATCTGCTGTCATACTTAGCTAATCTAGGCAGCTCAGTTGCTAAAAACTTACGGGCTCTTAAATTGAAGAAGTACAACTAAGGGTTGGGTCTAACTGATGTCAAAGTTCACATTTTTTTTTTTAATTTTAAAATTTTATTTATTTATTTTTTATACAGCAGGTTCTTATTAGTTATCTATTTTATACATATTAATGTATATAAAAGTTCACATTTTTAAAAAGGGAACATTGGAAATTGACCGGCAACCATGAAAACAGAAATAAATATCATTGATTTCAAGCTATCAGCTGTCAGAGGAAGCATGTGTTTTTGAGTGTGTTTGTATGTTTTATGCTAATTTGGTAAGTACATGTTTAATGAAACAAATTTTTTTTTCATTTATCAAACAAGTAAGCACCTCTTCTGTGTATACTAACTATACACAGAATAGTTATACTAAATAACTATACTAACAATGTGTAGAAACATAGCCGTTATTTACAGAGTAAGAAATACTGGATACCAACCAGCATAGAATTATACACTTCTAGTCACGTAAGTATAGAAAACACTTACTGCCAGTCACTTAATGTTAAATGCCTGACTTTGTTTTTATTTTACAGTTTAATTTCATCCTTATTAAAAATTACGATTGTTGCTCTTTATAAAAGTAAAGAATTGAAGCAGTATATACAGTAAAAAGTAAAATATTATCACCCCAATCTTTTTCTCCAAAGTGCCTTAGTCATTATTACAATGTTAAGCGTTTAGTAACCACCCTCCTGGTAATAAGGACTGGGACTAGATGAGTTTATAACCAACCTGGCTAGGATTTTAAATGAGGATGTTCATACTTGTAAATACATTATATATTCCTAGATTATTTCATTAAACAGTAAAGGAAGGATCAAGATACATATATACCAATTCTGTGTCTGAGAATGCTGGAAACTTGGAAGTGCTAAGAATACTGACCTGCTCTACCTTCACTGATCATAAATATACTTGTTCTGAACCTGCCAACTAATTGCTTAATCAGAATTAATATAAATATTATTTCAATTTTAACTTAATCACTGAAATGAGCTGGAGAGTTCTAAAGCTGCTAGGGACCTAGAAGATCATCTGATGTGGACCTATCTTTGCTGGCAGGCTATGCTTTACCATCCAAGGAAGCTATGGCTCTTTACATTTAAAATATCCCCAGGCATACAGAGTCCATGATCTTTTCTTCCAGGCCCACTTCCATCTTGATCACACCTGTAGCCAAAAATAGATTCCATCTCTTAACTCCAGTCTCTTTTGCTAATATTTAAGCATGTTTGTCTACATCTGCCCTTGGATTGATTAGAGATCTCTGAAAACAATCCTCACCTGTTAAAATAAGGCATAACTGTAAGCACTTACTGAAAATTCTTTAAACTTTTCTGGTTCTCTGGAAGTTATATATTTCAAATGATCACTATTTTTTTGCTTTTTTCCTCATTATCTCTTCCTTTTAAACTGCAGATTTAAAAACATATAGAATGTAAAAATGTTACATATAAATTAGCTATGCCCTGATATTTACTATTATTCTTAAAAGCATATTGCTTTATAATTGCATGTCAGATATCTTGCACAGTACATTTATCTAAACAGTATCTCTCCATTTTATTCAGTGACTCTTTTGGTTGTTCCTGTTTCTGAATATATTAAATTTATCCCTATTGGATTTATCTCTATACCATTATTGATTAGGTCATTTTCAATTTCTCTCTTTCAGATAATGTAACCATACCAAATTTCTTCAAATTCAACTTTCAAATAGTGTTTTCAACTTTATTACCTAAGGCACAAATAAAAGTATTAAAAACATATCATTACTTTTGTTAAAGCTTATAGTTGAAAGATAATAGGGGGAAAAAACTATATAACTGTGTTTCCATTAGGTATTTTTTTATTTCCTAAAGAAACTTAGATTGGATTACAAAGGCTTTGATGAATCATGTATATTGTTCTGAATGTATTCTCGAGGAGTGACGAAGAAGGAATTATCCTACATAACAAACAACAAATCTTCCCAAATTTCATATCATAGGCCGCTACCCTCAGTATTTCCTGTCTCTTTCCCTTGATAAAACTCTAGTCTTGGACAATTCTCCCATTTCACTTTCCTTTCTCTTTCTAATTCTACTCTCTCACCTGTCCCAGCTACCCCCTCACCATATACCCAAATAGCCATAGAAAGATTCAAAAGTCATCTAACAAAATTATCAGAGAAAAACAGAGAAGGGGAAAGCTTTTGGATATTTATGCTTAATATTTTTGACTCTGCCACAT
Source organism: Aethalodelphis obliquidens (assembly GCF_003676395.1). Taxonomy (NCBI): domain Eukaryota; kingdom Metazoa; phylum Chordata; class Mammalia; order Artiodactyla; family Delphinidae; genus Aethalodelphis; species Aethalodelphis obliquidens. The sequence goes on along the minus strand of NW_020837951.1, from coordinate 45,451,885 downwards.
TAAAGTAAATAATAAAAGCAAATTATAGTGTGTGCATTTGAAGGAATATTATCCAACCATAAAGGTAATAATTATAACATGAAGACTATAGAACCATACAGATAAATATTTATGGAATAATGTCAACTGAAAAAAATGGCAGACTTTAGATCAGAAATTTTGTCAGGAAAAATACTGTAAAATAAATGAATACACACAGTGTTAGGTTAAAAAAGGTCCACGACAGGTGAATAAATAAACAAATTGACTTACAGCCATCCCCTGTAGTATTGCTCAGCAATACATAAGAACATACATACATTCATACATAGAGGACATATGGGGAAAGTAAAGTAAAATGACAAATAAAATAAAACCAGAAGTTTGATTAATATACAAAATTTATAGGTAAGCTTCAAAATTTTTCAGCAGGCAGTGTAAAACTAGAAATATGACCAGTTCCATAACTCAGTATATGCATTAGACATAAAAAATTAGTTTCTTAAGAGAACTGCTAATCTGAAAATTGGGACAAGAGAAAAAATTTGCCTTTGGGTCATCTGTGATACTCTGTTATAAATCCAAGAACATCTTCAACAGCTAAATTTCTTAAATACAAGGACACATTTTATATGAAAAATTTTTAAAGATTCCTCAATATATGCCAAAGCACAATTCAGAAAAGAGTAATAAAAGTGGTGGGAAAGGATGTGGTGGCATTTGATGAATGGAGAGAGATAAAAATGAGGTCCATATATGCAGCAGATGGCTAATATAGTTTAATATAAGCCACATTTTAATGCTTCTAGAGGAACAATTAAATTTTATACTCCCCGGGAAATCAAATAAATTTGATGGGTATAAGAAAACAGAATCAGTTCTAGATAACAGCTATTCTATATTGTCTATATTATTCTATATTGAGTTAGGTTAGATTAACATCCTCTTTTGAAAACAGTCTGATTTAATGATACCTTATCCCTAGCCAACTGAATAACTAACTTTAAGTAGTTATACATCTATAACTGCTATAACTACATAAATATTTATTTATTTATAAAATAATCTGAGGTCTTATTTTTGCATGACAAAAATATGAGAGTATGTTAGTTGAGAGAAGTACTTGCCATTGACAAGTAGATGCCAAGGCAGGATCAGATGTGCATGAGGTATAATGGAAGAAATACTCCTTAGGGATAAAATGATGGAAGCCAGGGGAGGCATGGAGAGGCTTCAGAATGACATAGGTCTAACATGGGTGCAGAGGAGATGAGGTATGAGGATTAGGTAGGAAGAGATTTAGACTAAAGCACAGTACAAGACAGTTTTGGCCAGGCCAATGGAGAATCCTAGAACCAAAGTCACCAGTTGAAGGGGTCCCATATCTTGCATAAATAGGCTTGCATTAGTATTCACACTGTGCTCAGACACTGAAGGGCCATAAATCAATTATGTTCCCTGCAGTAGGATATATGAGTGGGACATTTTCATGGCCACTATAGGAGGTTTGCGATGAAATGTGGAAAAATCATATTTCCTGTGGTTTAGTAACCACAAATGATACATGTGTTCAGTCTGAATTAAAACTAACCATGTGTGGTAAAATCAACTTCTTAGGAGAAATTTAAAATGTTTCCAGATTGGTACTCTCTTGAGAATCTAGAAGAAAACCTTAATCTTCTGTGGAATGATATAATTTTATTCCAGTTCCTATTAAATCTTAGAGGATAAAATGAGAAACACAGTAAAAATCACAAAGCACACAAGTGAGCAAGGAACTATGAGTGTAAGTCAGTAGAAACAACAATCAGTAGAAAAAAAATATTTAAAGAAAATTAAGATATTATAATTGTCAGAAAATAGGATATAAAATAATTGCATTTAATATGCTTAAAATATAAAAAAAAATGATTGACAATATGAACAAGTTACAAGAGACTATTAGAAATATAAAAGAAGGTTTGAAAAAAAAGAAGCAAATGGTACTTCTAAAACTGGAGAAAAATTTAAAAACTCAATTGATAGACTACAGTTGGAGTCAACAAACTATGGTCCATGGGCCAGCTGATTGTTTTGGTAAATAAATTTTATTGGAATGCAGTCAGGCCAACTTGTTTATGTATTGCCTCTAGTTGCTTTCATGCTCCAATGGAAGAATAAAATGATTGCCACAGAAACCATATTGCCCAAAAGCCCAGAAGATTTATAACTGGGCCCTTGAAGAAAAAGTTTGCTGACTCCTCAATTAAACACAATTAAACTCATCTAAAGAAAGAATTAGTTAATTGGAAGAGAGAGTAAAAGAAACTACCCAGCATGCAACACAAAGAGATGGAATATAAAGGGAAGTTAAGAGACAGAGATGATGAAAAAAGAAACATCAGATACTTAAGTAAAATTTCAATGAGAAAAAAGAAAGAAGCAGGAAGAGCCTCTATTCAAAGAGAAAGGGGCTATTTTTTTTAATTGTTAAAAGAAAACAATCTTTAGCTCTAAGATGTCCAAGAAATCACAAGAAAACACATTACTTATGACCAAGGAAAAAATTTCTTCAAGCCAGCCAAAGAGAAATGAGTGATCACCTACAAAGGAACAGCAATTTGACAGATGACAGATATCTCAGTAACAATAATTAAAACCAGAATACAACTGAGTAATAGCTTCCATGTGATAAGAGAAAATATTTATAAATATAGAAAGCTATACAAAGAAAATTAGTCTTACAGTAAGGACAAAAATAAAGACTAAAGAATATACTTCAGTCCAGGAATTGGATGCCTGATAGGAAAGAATATTAAACAAAGACTTTGGTTAATATAGGGTAAATCTAAACAAACACTGACTCCAATAAGAAAAAATAATAAGAAGAATAATGTTTAATATATATTAGGTGTTAAAAATCAGGATAAAACTCTACTTGAAATACACTTGTAATAAGAGCATATAATAGTATTTAATATGACAGGCAGGAATAGGCATTAAAGAATTCTAAGATCTTTGGTTTTCAATAAAAGGATAGAGACATTGTTTAACTTTAGGTTTTGTTTATTTGAGTATATATGTAAAAAATAAACAAGCCATAAATTAATAGCATGCCCTTACTTCCAGATAAGCAGGAAAAAATGAAATGAAAAAATAAAGTCAAGACTTGGTGAAAAAATAGAAGAAAAAGAACATAATTAGTTGAAAGTATGTAATATTATAGGAGAAATCAGTCCAATTATCCATTAAATGTAAATGGACTAAATTCTTCAGTTTAAAAACAGAATTTCAGATTGAAATTTAAAAAAATATCTTAGCATATACTGTGTATGCTATTGATACAAAATTAATGAAGAGGAAAATTTGAAATTCAAAGGACTAAAAAAGATATAGGAAATATCTATCCAAAAGAAAGTTATTACAGTTCTTTAGATGTCACTAGAAAAAAGTACAATTTCAGGTAAAAATAATAAAAGGCAATGCATGAAGATTGCAAATCAACAGGATAATGTGGCAATTATGAACTTTTATTTAACTAATAGCATAACTCCAAAATATATAACAAAATTTTAACATAACACTAAAGCTAAACTGACAAAGCCACAGTCCTTGTGAAAATTTTAAGCATATATCTCTAAGTAAACCAAAGAGCAAGTTAACCAAAAAACCATGATATGATTTGAAGCAAAGAATTTAAAAACCAATATGCACATAATAAGTACTGAACTTATCAGTTGGAGAATAAACATTATCTCCTAGGACATTTGCAAAAATTGACCATGTGCTAGGACTTAAAGCTATCGTTAACAAATTTCAGAGGAAATTTTGTCTCAAAATTTCAAACGAGTTTCTGACCAGAAGGCAATTTAGATTTATTCAGAAACAAAAAGCTTTCCATCTGTTTGTATCATCTTTAATTTCTTTCATCAGTGTTTTATACTTTTCTGCATACAGGTCTTTTGTCTCCTTAGGTAGGTTTATTCTGAAGTATTTTATTCTTCGTGTTGCAATGGTAAATGGGAGTGTTTCCCTACTTTCTCTTTAAGATTTTTCACCATTAGTGTATAGGAATGCAAGAGATTTCTGTGCATTAATTTTGTATCCTGCTACTTTACCAAATTCATTGATTAGCTCTAGTAGTTTTCTGGTAGCATCTTTAGGATTCTCTATGTAGAGTATCATGTCATCTGCAAATGGTGACAGCTTTACTTCTCTTCCAATTTGGATTCCTGTTATTTCTTTTTCTTCTCTGATTGCTGTGGCTAAAACCTCCACAACGATGTTGAATAATAGTGGTGAGAGTGGAAAACCTTGTCTTGTTCCTGATCTTAGAGGAAATCATTTCAGTTTTTCACCACTGAGAACAATGTTGGCTGTGGGTTTGTCATATATGGCCTTTATTATGTTGAGGTAAGTTCCCTCTATGCCTACTTTCTGGAGGGTTTTTATCACAAATCGGTGTTGAAATTTGTCGAAAGCTTTTTCTGCATTTATTGAGATGATCACATGGTTTTTCTCCTTCAATTTGTTAATATGGTGTATCACATTCATTGATTTGCGTATATAGAATAATCCTTGCATTCCTGGGATAAACCCCACTTGATCATGGTGTACGACCTATTAATGTGCTGTTGGATTTTGTTTGCTAGCATTTTTTGAGGATTTTTGCATCTATGTTCATCAGTGATATTGGTCTGTAGTTTCTTTGTGACATCTTTGTCTGGTTTTGGTATCATGGTGATGATGGCCTCATAGAATGAGTTTGGGAGTGTTCCTCCCTCTGCTATATTTTGGAAGAGTTTGAGACAGATAGGTGATAGCTCTTCTCTAAATGTTTGACAGAATTTGCCTGTGAAGCCATCTGGTCCTGGGCTTTTGTTTGTTGGAAGATTTTTAATCACAGTCTCAATTTCAGTGCTTCTGATTGCTATGTTTATATTTTCTATTTCTTCCTGGTTAAGCCTCGGAAGGTTGTGCCTTTCTAAGAATTTGTCACTGATGAAAGAAATTAAATATACAAACAGACGGAGAGGTATACAATGTTCTTGGATTCGAAACGTCAACGTTGTGAAAATGACTATACTACCCAAAGCAATCTACAGATTCAATGCAATCCCTATCAAACTACCACTGGCAGTTTTTACAGAACTAGAACAAAAAAATTCACAATTTGTATGGAAACACAAAAGACCCCAAATAGCCAAAGCAATCTTGAGATAGAAAACCGGAGCTGGAGGAATCAGGCTCCCTGACTTCAGACTATACTACAAAGGTATAGTAATCAAGACAGTATGGTACTGGCACAAAAACAGAAATAATAGATCAATGGAACAGGATAGAAAGCCCAGAGATAAACCCACACACCTATGGTCACCTTATTTTTGATAAAGGAGGCAAGGATATACAATGGAGAAAAGTGAGCCTCTTCAATAAGTGGTGCTGAGAAAACTGAACAGCTACATGTAAAAGAATGAAATTAGAACCCTCCCTAACACCATACACAAAACTAAACTCAAAATGAATTAAAGACCTTAATGTAAGCCCAGACACTATCAAACTCTTAGAGGAAAACATAGGCAGAAAACTCGATGACATAAATCACAGCAAGATCCTCTTTGATCCACCTCCTAGAGAAATGTAAATATAAACAAAAATAAACAAATGGGACCTAATGAAACTTAAGAGCTTTTGCACAGCAAAGGATACCATAAACAAGATGAAAAGACAACCCTCAGAATGGGAGAAAATACTTGCAAATGAAGCAACTAACAAAGGATTAATCTCCAAAATTTACAAGCAGCTCATGCAGCTCAGTATCAAAAAAACAAACAACCTAACCCCAAAACGGCCAGAAGACCTAAACAGACATTGCTCCAAAGAAGATATACAGATTGCCAACAAACACATGAAAGGATGCTCAACATCACTAATCATTAGAGAAATGCAAATCAAAACGATAATGAAGTATCACTTCACACCAATCAGAATGGCCACCATCAAAAAATCTACAAACAATAAATTCTGGAGAGGTTGTGGAGAAAAGGCAACCCTCCTGCACTGTTGGTGGAAATGTAAACTGATACAGCCACTATGGAGAACAGTATGGAGGTTCTTAAAACACTAACAATAGAACTACAATATGACCCAGCAATCCCACTACTGGGCATATACCCTGAGAAAACTATAATTCAAAAAGAGTCAGGTACCACGATGTTCATTGCAGCTCTATTTACAATATCCAGGACATGGAAGCAACCTTAATGTCCATCAACAGATGAATGGATAAATAAGATGTGACACATATATACAATGAAATATTACTCAGCCATAAAAAGAAACAAAATTGATTATTTGTAGTGAGGTAGATGGACATAGAGTCTGTCATACAGAGTGAAGTAAGTCAGAAAGACAAAAACAAACACCGTATGCTAATACATATATATGGAATCTAAAAAAGGGGGAAAAAAAAGGTTCTAAAGAACCTAGGGCCAGGACAGGAACAAAGACCTAGATGTAGAGAATGGACTTTACAGATGCAGACGTGGAGAATGGACTTGAGGACATGGGGAGGGGGAAGGGTAAGCTGGGACAAAGTGAGAGACTGGCATGGACATATATACTCTACCAAATGTAAACAGATAGCTAGTGGGAAGCGGCCACATAGCACAGGGAGATCAGCTCAGTGCTTTATGACCACCTAGAGGGGAGGGGTGGGGTAGGGAGGGTGGGAGGGAGATGCAAGAGGGAGGAGATATGGGGATATATGTTTATGTATAGGTGATTCACTGTGTTATAAAGCAGAAACTAACACACCATTGTAAAGCAATTATATTCCAATAAAGATGTTAAAAAAAAAAAAAGCTTGGAAAACACAATCTGTTTGGAAATTTACAAAACATACTTCCAAACAACTCAAAGGTCAAAGGGAAAATTATAATGAAAAATTGTAAATATTTAAAATTGAAAATAATTTATATCAATACTTATATGATGAAGTTTATGGGAAATTGCATAGGGAATTTTATGCTTTCTACTATATACTCAAATGCTTATAGTAGAAAAGGCCAACTCAAAGTTGATATAAGTGATAACAAAGGCAAGATATACTTTGAGCCTTCTCGCATGTAACTACATATGAATTCTTGGTAGGCTAAACCAAAGGATAAATAGGTGGAAAAAAATTCATTTTTACCTATCCAAGATACTCCCATTCTAGGGATTTACAGTAAGAAGAGGACTAATTGTAATAGTATTTCTTATGTTGATTTTACCATATAAATATACAAAGGACCTGTTCAACAGAAACCACAACCAAGCTTTGTTAATAAATAATTTTGGTAAGCAATTACCTAAGTTTAGAACCATCCTGAGCAAGATGGTAGCCACTAACCACATGCAGCTATTTAGATTCAACTTTAAATTAAAGTAAAATTCAATTTCAAATATGGTTTCTTAGCCTTACTAGCCACCTGTGACTAAGTTTTAATTTAATTTGATTTTAATTAATTTAAACTTAAATTTAAATAGCTTCATGTGGCTAGTGGCTACTGTACTGAACAGCACAGACATAGAACATTTCCACCATCACTGAAAGTTCTACTGTACAGTACTGGTCTAGAACAGAAGTCAGGAAATTTTTTCTGTACAGAATTAGAAAGTAAACATATTTGGCTCGCAGGCCTTTTGGTCTTTGTCACAACTGTCCAATTCTGCCTTTGTAACACAAAAGCAGCTGTAGACAATTCAAAAATGAATGAGTGTGACTGTGTTAAAATAAATTTTATTTCCAAAAATAAGCAGCCAGCTCACAGACTGTAGTTTGCTAACCTCTGGTATTAAGCCCTTGCAACAGAAGTGGTTTCCTAAACACACTTCTAAGTACTTACTTAAGTGTATCTACATGCGGTATACCAGGAAAAAACTGTAAAAAGCAGAAGACTTCTTCCCTCGTAGAGTGTTATCTTATGCTTATCAGCAGCTAATCCAAAATTTCAACTTTCCCTTAAAATGCTACAGATACAAAAATAACAGGGAATATTCTTCTGTTCCTAAAAGTGTGGTCCATTCCTTTTTACTTTCAGTATATCACCATTTGTTTCACAAAACAATCTTCCTCAGCTCCCATTAGTCAGGGTAAGGATCTAGTCTTGTCTAATGTGTTGAAAAAAAATTGAGTTCCCAATTTTTGTTACTCAGATGATATATACCACTGGATATTGAGAAAAACAACATAAGCTGTTCTACTAAAAAAAAAAGAAAAGAAAAAAGAAGTGGATCCATTTAAGAAGAAATAGAATCTCAAGAAAAAGGACTGGAAAAACTCTAAACCACCTCATTAATTTCCTTCATGTTGGCATATTCTCTTTTCTCCAAATCCGAATCAAACTCCATTGCATCATCACAGTAATCTTAATTATAGCCCTCTATCAGCTTCTTATATTCTACATGCTTTTCAAACAAACCTGTGTCTTCTCTATTTAATGATAGTACAGTAATATATTTGGCTAATGTTAGCCTGAAAATGTTTAGATTTACCTTTGCTATACAGTGATGGAAGAAGAAAGGTGGACAAGGTAAGATAAAAATAATGTTATCCTCTAGAAAAGTCTACGTACAGGTAGAGATTAACAGTGAAGTAGGTCCCTGAGCTGCATTGAAGAGTTACTCCAGTAGAGTGGAAGTGTTAGAAAATAATAAAACCTTGTAAGGCATAGATGGGTAGAGCCTGTGAGTGAGAGTCCAGTGGGACAGAAGACATGTAAAGTGTAACTGTCTTTAAGGCTCTCCAGCCTTTTGTCCTTTGGATCCTAAATATCTGTTGTTTTTTCAGACGTAGATGAGAAAGTTTATTCTGATCTTCCGTGCTCTAGACATTCTTAATTATTTAATCGGCCCCCACTTCAAACACCTGAAATCTTACTCTGAGTCCGAAACGTTCTCTCTTTTGAGAGTTCTGTTTTATTTTCCTTAACTTGTATTGGCTCCCATTCATTACCCCTTGTTTAACTTAGCAAGAAGAGCTCAGTTCTCTTTCTCTGAAAATTAATAATGGAGTGATTAACTCTGCCTTGATTATTGTTACTTGTTTAAACTATAGGTTCCCCTGGTCCTCTCTAGTTACTTCTACTTACTGGTAATGATTCTCTACTTGAATTCCATGGGCCAGTGTAATTTCACAAGCAAACATAGCTATACTCCCAGTATTTCATGTAATGAATTTCTCATCAAAGTCCAGATTCTAAGCTAAGCCAATAATGATTCTTCATGGTAAAACAACAAATAGGACACTAGACATTAATAAATTTGCTAATAGCTGTTTCCTATTTATGGCCCTAGATCCTTTTACTTTTTTCTTTTACTACAAAGAGCAAGAGCTGCATGAAATATTTTGGCTGTATTTTCACTAAAAATATTATTCAACAGTGAAAAAATGTATCAAAATTGTTATCTGTGAGTAATAAAACTGAGTTTTTCCTTTTCTTTCATGTACTTTTTACATTTCTCTACTTAGAGCATGTAACTTTTATCACTGGGAAAAAGTAAAATAGTCTTAACTTTTAAAAAAAAAAAAGGTCAAAATTCAAAGGTTGACTTTTCAAACAATATTTGTATACTGATATAATTAGTTGTTTTAATATCACCTTTAAAAAAAAGTGTGTTCCACCACAAGAAAAGGGCTTATTTTTAGAAAAATGGTGGAAGTTGAGATGCAGCTCTGAACCTGTAAAATTTCATTTTATTTTCAGTTTTTTATGTAGAAAAAATTGAAACAATTCTTTAGGAATGTATAAATATATTTATATATAATACATTATTAAATGTATATATGTACATTTATGAAATACAAAGAATGTGTCATATAAAATATATTTCTAAATTTATTAATTTCTCTTTAGGAATATACATAGAAATGACTATATGTGTATATACATGAATACATATATATATTCCTAAAGAAAAATAATGTTTCCTACATCCTGTTTTGAAAAGCCACAAATTTACAGAATAGTTTTTTAATAGCAAGTTGCTCTAGAATGGCATTTCTTAATTCAGTACTTTGTAGCCCACATATATTACTTTGAAACTCTCTCCATCTTATCAGAAGCCCTTGCAACAGAAGTGGTTTCCTAAACACACTTCTAAGTGCTTACTTAAGTGTATCTACATGCGGTATACCAGGAAAAAACTGTAGAAAGCAGAAGACTTCTTCCCTCATAGAGTGTTATCTTATGCTTATCAGCAGCTAATCCAAAATTTCAACTTTCCCTTAAAATGCTACAGATACAAAAACAACAGGGAATATTCTTCAGTTCCTAAAATTGTGGTCCATTCCTTTTTACTTTCAGTATATCACCATTTGTTTCACAAAGCAAAATATATAGTCTTGAGAGCCAATAAAGGCAAACTCTATTAATTTTTAATGGATACAGTGGTATTAGATAAAGCCCAAGAAAATTATTCACATAAAGACAGATGTACTAATTAAAGTAGGAAGAAAAGTTAGATTTTATAAATCTGTAAATACTGTGCTATGTGCTATGAATTTTTCAATAGCTTAATCATGTTTCGGGACATCCCTAGTGATCCAGTGGTAAAGAATCCGCCTTCCAATGCAGGGTACATGGGTTCGATCCCTGGTCGGGGAACTAAGATCCTACATGTCGTGCGGCGAGTAAGCCTGCGTGCACACTACTGTGCTCTCACGCCTCAATGAAAGAGCCCACGTGCTGCAAACTACAGAGCCCATGCGCCCTGGACCCCGCGCACCTCAACTACAGAAGAGAAAACCCTCATGCTGCAACTAGAAAGAAATCCGAGTGCCACAACAAAGAGACCGTGTGCCGCAACGAAAGATCCTGCATGCCTCAATGACCTGATGCAGCCAAAAAAAAGAAAAAAATAGAGGAAAAAAGGTGTTAAAAAAAATGGGGCTTCATTTTCACTGGTTCAAAATTGACAACACTGAAACCACACTTCTCTCATCAATGGAGAGACAATACTGAGTGCCCTCTGCATTCTTTTTTTTTTTTTTTTTTTTTTTTTCAGGGGCGCGGGCCTCTCACTGCTGTGGCCTCTTCCGTTGCAGAGCACAGGCTCTGGACACGCAGGCTCAGCGGCCATGGTTCACAGGCCCAGCCGCTCTGCGGCATGTGGGATCTTCCCGGACCGGGGCACGAACCTGTGTCCCCTGCATCGGCAGGCGGACTCTCAACCACTGCGCCACCAGGGAAGCCCGCTTCTGCATTCTTAAGATACCTAGAACCACTTAGGTTCTTAAATACTCCCCTTGATAAATGCACTTTTCTCAAACTTGAGGAGGCAGCAGAAGCAGGATTAAGATATGAGCAGGAGTAATAGGAGCTATAGCTCAGGGGACAGATGTCCCTGGAGGGCTAGATTTTAATATGGGGAATAATCCGCAAGAGAAAGGAAGGAGATGTGAACAAGCAATAATGCCTTTGTTACTCTGATACTAACCAAACATTATGGTTCCCTCCACGCCCTTGTTTATCTAAGCCATTCTGCCTGTTTGTTTGACTCACTTTTTAGGCTTTAGTCTGTGAACCCCCCTTCCCCTTGCTTCATTATTTTAAAGTAATTTTATAAGTGTTTTTATGTTATCAGATGTTATGGGCTGAACTGTGTCCCCATAAAATTCTTGTGTTGAAGTCCTAACCCCCACTATCTCAGAATATAACTGTGTTTGAAGATAAGGTCTTTAAAGGTCTTATTTTAAGTTAAAATGAGGTCATTAGGGTGAGCTCTTCCCCAATATGACCAGTGTTCTCATAAAAAGAGGAAATCTGGATACAGGCATGTAAAGAAAAATGATATGTGGAAACTCAGGGAGAAGATGGCAATCTACATGTCAAGGAACAGATCTTTCCGTCATAGCCCTCAAAAGGAACTAGCCTTGCCAACACTTTGTCTCAGACTTTCAGTCTCCAGAACTGTAAGAAAATAAATTTTTGTTGTTTAAGTCACACAGTCTGTAGTACTTCGTTAAGGGAGCCCTAGCAAACTGATATATCAAGTTTTCTGAATTGATTAAAATTTACATGCCATAAGTTGCATGTCCAAGAGGATCCACCTAACAGAATGCCTTGATTTCTGGAAGTGCTGGGGTTAAGTTGGGAGTATGAATGCAATGAGTAGTTTGGGGCAGAAGGCAGGATTTTGCCCCCAGATGGACAAATGCTATATGGTACCTGCTATGTGAACATGAGAGGTAAAAGCTGTCTAGGAGATAAGAAAAATAAACCAGAATGTTCACCATACGTTTCTATTACAAATCAAGGGAAAGTCTTCTGTGAGACCCAAAAGAAGCAAATCTTAGAGACAGAGGTGCCACCTGTTCCTATTATTGGATAATATTGAAACGCACTTATTCTCAATTTAAATGAAGTTAGGTCTTAGAAAATGGGTAGTAATTCAAAATAAATTTAAACCTAAATGAATTTTCTTTTAAAAATGAGGAAAAGGCCATCTTGCATTCTAGTCAGCTGAATGTCTTTGTTGTATTACATTTAAAATCAAAGTGAAAGTCTATAGAAAATGGAGCAAAATATTTATTCATTAAATAAATCAAAAAGGTCAGTGACAGTGTTCAAAGGAGTCAGATATTGGATTATAACCATTAGTTACCTCTTTCTTCATCTTTAGCATTATAAAAATATTGACCTAAGAAGTTTTTCTTACATTCTTACTGGCATTGTTGTGTATTGTTCTGACTATAATTTATAGAAGGTGACACATGGGACAATATTGGTAATCTTTTTGCTATTTTCAAAGGCAAGGAGGGTTTCTAGATTCAGTATATGAAAACACAGGCTACCCGCTTATATTTGCATTTCAGATAAATTATGTATAAGTATGTCCCATGAAATATTTTGGACATATTTAGAAAAGAATTATGTCTTGTTTTAACTGATTCAAGTTTAATTTGGCACCCCATACTTTATCTGGCAACCTTACGTATAACAACCTTACGTATAACTTCCATTTTCACTTGTAAGGCAATCAATCGCCTTTCACTAGTTCCTCATCAGAAACCTCCCTATACATGTTAGCTGAAGTTTTCTAGTTTTACCTAAAATCTTTAAAAACACTCAAGAACATGTGAATTAACAGAATTTTACCTTACATCACCTGAATATTAAGTAGTATGTTACATGACAACCAATTGGTTATCAGTAGTAAACCCTGAATATTTTGATGGGCACTTTAAACAATGTTGTCTGAAATTAATTCATGTGATGTTTCTAAAGGTGTCAATGTTTCATGAATGTTTCATTCCAAAACCATGTCAACTAGCCACACAAAAATATGTATGTAAAGCATGTAAAAAAATTAGACACAGTTTTATATTTTATAATCACAGGCTTTAGGATTCCAAAAGGAAGTTAAACATTTATATTGTCAAACTTCCTACTTATTATAAATGTCTGTCTCCAAATTAGCCTTTTCTTTTATGCCAAACATGGATCTCCCCATTGCAGGGGGAGAAATTTATCCTAACCCAGAATAGATTTATATCATACATTTCTGTCTTCAATCTGGTGAGGACAGAATTCTGCTTATGAATTTTTATTTACTTTTTTATTATTTTGTATTTTCCAATTTTTCTACGGTAAGCATGCATGGAAGTTACACTTGGAAAAAGTAGCTTTCTTAATTTCTTAATTTCAATAAATTTCTTCCATATACCAAGTCATAATCTAGTTTTATGTAACATCTCATTACTGGTTTAATTTGTGGCCTCAGAAACAATCAGGCGAATAAATGATGATCCTTTCTAAATAAGTGAAAATGTTTGTAACTTCCTATCTTCTCAGAGTTTTCATTATTCTTTCTGTCGGGATTTCCACATTTCAACCATTCTGGATACTCAGGTTTCTGTTAAAACATGATGCCCAGAACTGAACGTTGTATATTCACTGCTCCAAGTAAAGAAAAACAGCAAAGAACACTTCCCTTTCTTTATCAATAACACAAATTAGCACAGCTTACTTTTAATCTCTACACTCTCTTTTGAAGAATGACAGTTTAGTTGTGAAATTTAACTCAGGAGGTTATATAGCCAGGCCTTCATATCCGTGGATGCTGAACCTGCCGATGTGGAGGGGGCGACTGTACTAAGCCATTTTATATAAGGGACTGGAGAATCTGCAGATTTCAATATTCACGGGGAGGCGGGGTTGGGTGGGGGCAATCCCCCTGGCAGTTCCCCTGGAACCAATCCCCCTGGCAATCCCCCCATAGATATTGAGGTATGACTAAATATAAAATGATTTTTATTTCAGTCTTTGTCATCAACTCTGCTTTGTGACTACCTCTTTTCTATTCCTTAACAGTGTCAAGCCAGGAACCCTAACTTTGTGGCCAGCTCCAATTATTAAAATGAGTAATACATCCAGATTAAAAACTTCTAATCTCATATCAGTTTCAAAGTTCTGTTTAGCTCTTCAAGTATGCTGAGGCAGGGAGGAAGGCCAGAATTGGAACTCTTTTCTTGTTTAGTCTCTCTGTTTCTTTAGCTGGCCAGCAACACTCTCTGAGTGGCTCTTGTGAAGCACATAAGTTGTTTCTAGTGGGATCTTGAATAGTTTCTTAATTTGGGAGGTCCAGCTCTGGTTTATCCTCCTCCATAGCCTACAACTTCCAACCTCCATCCACCAGCAGAAGGTGCTGTAGCCTCTTACTGCCGAGCTATCATCCCCTGGTGGAAAGACATCTTGGATGGAATCTAGCAAGACATTTCCATCCCACGTTCCTCCCTAAGTATCCATTTTTTCCATGGGAATTCAACTATCTTCATTACACAGAACCTTGAGGATACAGGCTATTCCACAGCTATGTCCTATTTGTGACCCACCAACTTTCCTTTCTCTTTTTTTTCTACTCAAATATGCACAGGGGAATATAAACAGCTCTACTACCTAGAAGACGTCCAACTAGCAAAGAGTATATCAATCTTTATAAATGAATCATTTGGACCATCTCCCACAAACATACAGATCTCACTGGTGGAAACCTTGGCCCTTCCTGTTATTAACTTTGAGTCTACCCTAGATTCTACGATGATAGGAAAAAACTCTCTCAGTACCCTATTATGTAATTCAAGCACTATTTTAAATACTTTAATAGATTCTTCAATGGGTTCTTTAATAACCTATAAATATGTCAAAAATAATTTTCTCATAATATACAATGGTAAAAGAGTTCATTATATAATGTTCAGGGCACACTACTCCTGGCTAGTTATTTGCCTATTAATCGGTTAGCTTATGAAATTCTCAAGGCACATTAATTCTCCACCTCCTCAACTAGAGTTAAGTTACCATCAGATTAATATAAATCATTTTTATATTTTATATTGATGTTTTTCAACTAATCCTCATGTCTTGGAAAAAATAAAAGAGTTGTAAGATTGAAGACCATTCTGAAAGGTAAAGCATACCCAGAAATGCATTCCAGAAGGGAGTCCTGTCTCCCAGCTCATTTCCATAGTAACTGCTGAATGTTCTATCGGCATGTAATGCTCTTTATATACATAATCCTAACTTAATCTTCACAACAGATTTATGAAATAAATACTATTGCTGTTGCCATTCTACAAAAAAATGAAATGAGACTAAAAGAGATTAAGAAGGCAAGAAGTAGGGGTAAGCAACATTTGAAAGCACATTTCTCAGAAAGACCATGTTCACCTGTCTGACTCCAAAGTTCAGGACTTTTAACTATTTTAACCCAGACCCTCCTGGAGCCCCTGCCCCAAAGCATCACCAATGGTCTATAGCTCAGACAGTCTTCACTCCCATTTTCCAGCAGATAGAGGCAAGGGACACTGGTAAAAGATGAAGGGAAGTCCCAATCCCACCAAAATGGTTGGAGGACATTTGAATTTCTGAAACTCTTACAAGTAACATGGGAATACGAGGTGGGTAAAATCTATAACACCATTAGCACAGTATTAAGGGTGCTGTGTTTTAGGTATAACACATTCTAAATAAGCTTTTGCTATCTGCCTGGGAATCTACACTAACTGCTTAGGGGAGAAGATCAGGTTAAAATAATTGACTTGTACATGAATATAATCCATTCATAAATTGGAGTCTGCCTTTCATTTACTCTTGTTTATTTCTGTAAATTATACAAGGTTTGTGTGTATGCTCATGCATGTTCCTTTGTATAGAGGAATAAAGACAGACTGTAAATAACTTGAATTAAATGTGTGTTTGTAGGTATGATCAAGAACATGGGATCTGGAGCCAGACTAGAATCAAGTTGGGGCTCAACCACTTGTTAGCTCTGTGACCTTGGACAACTTCCTGTGACTTTCTCTGCCTTAGCTAACTGTTCTTCCTTTTAAGATTGTTGTGAAGAGTAGATACAATGAGACAGAAATAATGATTTTAGTGGTTCCTGATACACAGAAAATGCTTCATAAATGTTAGATAACCTTATTGTTACGGCTGTTGTTGCTGTTGTCAGCTGACCTTACATTCTAAGAGGCCAAGGAGAGAGGACCCAGGTATTTGTACCTATGCCCTGTAATGCTGTTTGCTTTTTCGAGTGGTACTTTCTTTATCGAATCAAGAAAACTCACATGCTATTTGCTTACATATGCAGAGCAATTTAGAGAGAAGCAAACCAACAGACTAGGTTTAAAATGTCTAAAATAGACTCATGTTCTCAAAATTCACTTGAAAATGAATTAAGAAAATGCAGACCACCCCCAATACCTTGAAGACACAACTCGCTTCAGTCTTCTGAGAGACTGAAGAAACACATTACACCTGCATGGCCTCTCTCATTTCTTAACTCTCACTGGAATAAACTATCTGAGGGTATATCTGTTAAAACATCATTTTAGTAAGAATATTAGAAATCTTGTAACAAAGTGGGAAGTCAAGGCTATATTTGGAACACTTCTAAATTTTTGAATCCGGTAAACAAAATACAGACTTCCATCACTATCTCTTCAAAGATACATCAAAGAATATTACAAAAAAATATTATAATACAGACACTATGATTATTTTTTCACATTAAAATGAAAAAACAAATCAAGTGGAAATTCTGCATTAGCTCTCAACAGGAATACATTTTTTTGCCACTTGTTTTTAAAGAGATTATTTTCTAGTCATATGATACTACAACCAGGAACACAAAGGTATATAATTCAATGTAAACATATTTATTTGGCTACAGTGGTATACTGAGCAACAACATATTTTTCCTCATTTTTGATTGCTTAAATATTGTACCCTACACTTTGTTCTTTTCTCTTTGGCCCTTCATCCCCTCCTGGTGATTTAACTGAATATTGATGATGCCTGTAAGTAACTTAACAGAATGGTTTGTTGTCATATTCTATAAATAAATACCAGGAACTGCCATATGAAAACAGAATGCCCAAGTCTGGTTTCAATCCCAACATTCCATCTGTTGTTTAAATAGAAAGAAGTGGTCATTGGTACACTGATCTGTGGTATATTTCAATAAATGTAAAGACAATATCATCAGATGGTTAGTTGGATTAGAAATAAGGAGCAATATTAAGAAGTGCTATCTTACCTACCATATAGCACTGGGAACTTTACTCAGTATTTTGTAATAACCTCTGAGGGAAAAGAATCTGAAAAAGAATATATATATGTGTGTGTGTATGTGTGTGTGTGTGTGTATATATGTATATATGTGTATATATATGTATGTATATATATGTACGTACGTATAAACGAATCACTGAAACTAACACAACATTGTATCAATAAATCAACTATATATCAATAATTTTTTTCAAAAAAAGAAGTGCTATCTTTTTCAATTCCATCCATAAAGATCCTAATTCACTTGATTACATTATCCATCAGACTCCCAAAATTATCTTTTTAAAAAAGTTTGTATTTATATACAGGCTGCTTATGGTATATTATGATAGGTCTTACTATTTATTTATAGGCTTTTTATGCCTTAAAAACTTAAAGCATCAACTCTAGCGCTTACCATTCTACACAAAATTCCTACACATAAATCTACATATAAACATGACAACAGGGCTTCCCTGGTGGCACAGTGGTTGAGAGTCCACCTGCCGATGCAGGGGACGTGGGTTCGTGCCCCGGTCCGGGAAGATCCCACATGCCGCGGAGCAGCTGGGCCCGTGAGTCATGGCCGCTGAGCCTGCACGTCCGGAGCCTGTGCTCTGCAACGGGAGAGGCCACAACAGTGAGAGGCCCGTGTACCACAAAAAAAAAAAAAAAGAAAGAAAAAAAAAGACAACAAATTGGACAACCCAGAAGAAATGGATAAATTTATAGAAACATACAAACTATCAAAGACTGAATCACGATGAAATAGAAAATCTGAATAGGCCAGTTACCAGTAAAGAGATTGAACCAGTAATCAAAACCTCTCAACAAACAAAAGTTCAGAACCAGATTGCTTCACTGGTGAATTCTTCCAAACATTCAAAAAAGAATACTAATCCTTCTAACACTCTTCCAAAAAACAGAAGAGAAGGAAACACTTCCAAACTCATTTTATAAGGCCAACTTTACCCTCATACCCAAACCAAAGATATCATGAAAAAAGAAAATTACAGGCCAATATCCCTGATGAATAGATGCAAAAATCCTCAACAAAATATTAGCAAACTGAATTCAGCAATATATATAAAGGCTCATACACCATTATCAAGTGGGATTTATGTCAAGGATACGAGGCAAGTATGATTCAACTGCCACAAACCAGTCAATGTGATACTTCAAATTAATAAAATGAAGGATAAAATCATATGATCATCTCCATAGATGCAGAAAAAGCATTCAACAAAACTGAACATCCTTTTGTGATTAAAAACTCTCAACAAAACAGGTATAGAGGGAAGACACCTCAACATAATAAAGGGCATATATGACAACCCCACAGCTAACATCATACTCAATGGTGAAAAGCTGAAAGCTTTTCCTCTAAGACTAGGAACAAGACAATGGTACCCCCTCTTCTCACTTCTATTCAGCATAGCATTGGAAGTCCTAGCTAGTGCAATTAGGCAAGAAAAAGAAACAAAAAGCATCCAGATTGGAAAGGGAGAAGTAAAACTGTCACTATTTGCAGATAGTATACTGTATAGAGAAAACCTTAAGATTTCATTAAAAACTGTTAGAACTAATAAATTCAGTAAAGTTACAGGACGTAAAATCAATATGCAGAAATCTGTTGTTTTGATACACTAATAATAAAATACCAAAGAGAAAAATTAAGAAAACAATCTCGTTTGCAATTGGATCAGAAAGAATAAAATACCTAGGAATAAATTTAGCCAAGGAGATGAAAGACTTGTTTATTGAAAACTGCAAGATGTTAATAAAATAAATTGAAGAAGACACAAATAAATGGAAAGATATTCTTTGCCCATGGACTGGAAGAATTAACATTGTTAAAATGTCCATAGTACCCAAAACAATATACAAATTCAATGCAATCCCCATCAATATCCCAAAGGCATTTTTCACAGAAGTAACACAAACAATCCTAAAATTTGTATGGAACCATAAGTGACCCTGAAGAGCCAAAACAATTTTGAGAAAGAAGAACAAAACTGGAGGCATTGCACTCTGCTTTCAAAATATATTATAAAGTTATAGTAATTAAAACAGTATGGTGTTAGCATAAAAAGAGACACATAGATGAATGGACTAGAATAGAGAGCCCAGAAATGCAATTCCAAAGCACAGTGAGATATCACCTCACACCTGCTAGAATGACTATTATCAAATGAAAAGAAATAACAAGCTTTGGTGAGGATGTGGGGAAAAGGGAACCCTCATGTATTACTGGTGGGAATGTAAGTTAGAACCCTTTCCCCACATCCATCATACCATATGATCCAGTAGTTCCACTTCTGGGTATTTATCTAAGGAAAACAAGAACACTAACTCAAAAAGATTATCTGCACTTCCATGTTCATTGCAGCATTATTTACAATAGCCAGAGTATGGAAGCAACCTAAGTGTCCATCAACAGCTGAAAGGATAAAGAAGATGTGAGATAGATAGATATATCTCCATACACAATGGAATATTATTTAGCCATAAAAAAGAATGAAACCTTGTCATTTGCTACAACATGGATAACCCTGGAGGGCATTATGCTAAATGAAATAAGTCAGAGAAAGACAATTACCAGATGATCTCTTGCATGTGGATCTTAAAAACAAACAAATAAACAAAAGCTCATAGATACAGAGAACAAATTGGTGGTTGCCAGAGGAGGGGTTGGGGCGGGGTAGGAGGAATGGGTAAACCAGGGTTTTTTAGTTAAAAAAAAAAAAAAAGATAAAAATAATTCCCAAGTTCTTCTGCTTTCATATGATTGTTCCTACCATTTATTTATATGCCTTTTATGCCTTATGAAATTTAAAGCATCAACACTAGTGTTTACCATCGTACACAAAACTCCTGTGTATAAATCCACAGCTTTATTAAGGCTGGGTAAAATGGAAACACCAGTCCTTAAGCAAACCAATAAACCACCTCTCTCATTTATCTTGCTTTCAACTAAATTTTTAAAAATACATTGTTTATTTTCTTGAGCTTCCAATTTTGCCTTTGCATTCAATTTACCCAGTTCAATATTCCAAATTATTTACCAGGACATAACCAAATGGTAAATAGGGTAAAGGTTCATGGATTTTTAGTGTGCTTGTTTTAAGACAGAATATTCATTTAATTGAATTATTCCCCAAAATGAACATATTGAACATCTATACAAGTGCATATAATAACTTAGCAGGAAGCTGATTTACAGAGAAGAAAATAAAACACTTTTCTTCATTTTAAGCAATAAGAATAAGAGATTATAATAAGCTAGCCAAAGTGCTAACAGTGTAATCATTCAGTGAATGGAAACTATTCTTTTTTTCATTATTATGGTTTTTGTAATTACTTCTATGTCAAAACTGAAGATACCAAAAGAATATGAATTATCAGAAGTACAACTTTCCTGTTGAAAACAATTGTGACACCTGAGTATTATTCTCATAGTGAAAATGGAAGGTTAGAGTTTAAATATATCCTACAAAAAACAAAACTTCATTAATTTAAAGAAGATAAATTCTTATATTCTGCCACAGAAGGCCACTTCTGGGAAAATTGATAAATTAAATGGTTATTTCTACTATGAGCCTGTACTCTTCTTTCAGTGTTCAAATGAGTAGAGTTGCAAGGCCTCAAGAGTTCTTTTTCAATAAAGTAACTCTTTCTTGACTAATAGTCCTTTCATCGTCCTAAAATGTTTTGTCATATAAAATGAGTTTTTTCATGTAACTGTTACAATTTTTGGTAATCATCTAATTTGGCTCATTCATTTGATAGCATAAATGAAGTTTCATACACAAAATTGGAATCATTCTATTACTGCAATACAAAATGGTTAACACTTTTTGTCTTCTAAAAAATAATAAGAAATGAATATTCGAACACTGAAAGATACTTTGTTGCTCTGTCTCCTCTTTTAAAACAAAATTTGTAATGTTTAGAATAAATTACAAATTCTGTGCATTCATTCTGTTATTCACAGATCTTAGATAGGATCATATTCTGAGGATAGAACCATGAGTAAGTTAAAGCCTGTATTGGCAGAACTTCATATGGATTTGTAATGCTGAAAAATCTAAATCTTATTTCTTATTCCTTCCAGTGATTGGGGCTTTTTGCTATTGCTAAGCAAAGGAACTAGAATCCTTTCCTACCAAACAGGCTAACAGTGTGAGGTGCATAAAACAACTGAGTAGTAGCCAGAAGTCTCTTTCTCACTTTATAACAACAAGCTCCCTTCATTTTTCCTACAAATCAACCTCAGTAGCCATATTCGTGTACTTCTGCCTGCAGTACTGTCGAGGAATGTGCTTGCCTCTGAGAAGACTTGGAAGAAATGCATAAAGTTAGCTGGGAGATAACCATCTTCCATATATCACCACTTATTTTGCTCTTCTCAAGAAACAAATATTGAATTTGGTATAGTGTGTGTGTTAAATTTGAAAAGAAAACAACTTATATTGAATAAAACACTTAGGAAGTAGAAAAGCATAATACAAATTAGGGAAGTACTTCTAGTTTAGTAAAATTTCAGTAATAGTAGAGTTTCTGGTGCATCTAACTTTTAAAAAAAAATTACAGTAATATAGAAATTCTACCCTTTGGTACAAGGTTATCCAGTCAAGGGATAGGTGTGTCACTTTCCCTTGTCTATATCAAAATGTATAAATGCATTTCTATTGATACATTAGAACCAGCTTCAACAGGCAAATAGAAGTTGTCACTGCCTACCTCAGACTCATGACAAAAGTGTGACTTTGGGGACACTTATCAGTGGATC
Organism: Aethalodelphis obliquidens; assembly: GCF_003676395.1. Lineage (NCBI taxonomy): Eukaryota > Metazoa > Chordata > Mammalia > Artiodactyla > Delphinidae > Aethalodelphis > Aethalodelphis obliquidens. The sequence continues at coordinate 45,429,538 of NW_020837951.1, read as the reverse complement.
TTAAATATGGCACTATGGCAAGACACTGAAATAAAAAGAATAAATAGCAAGGAAAGTCTCTTCTTGTTCCACAGTAGACCATCAACATTTTCTCACTCACATGAAGACAGGAAAGCAGAAAACTCTCAAAGCAGGCAAGACGCTTCCATTAAGCCTGACTTCATGTCCTTTCCCATGGCTACTACCAGATTGGTTAGAAAAGGGGACAGTGATTGCTGCCTGAAGAAGACAGAAGAAGCCTATCTGAGCACTTCCCTAAAGACAGCTTAAGGATGGGATCTGACTTTTGATTGGCAATTCACCAAAGAAGTTATCTTCACTGCAATGTAACTAAATGCAAATAATAATGAAGATGCTATGAATAGTGGTCAGCATTTCATTAACCCTTTCAATATGCCAGGCACTATGAGACAGGCACTACAGATATTATTTCATTTAATTCTTAAGTTAAATCTATGCATAAGAACAGTGATTAATATCATTCACGCATTTAACTTATTCATGGCACGCAACTCTTTGCCAAAGATATATGGTCTTTATTTTTTCTTTTCCCACTCTTTTATAGAATTTAATGTAAGTTATACTTTGCATATATGCCCTCTGATAAACCAAACTTACTCTGTACATTTATATATACGTACTTCTGCACAGAGCTATATACACAGAAGCACACACACAGTACTTCACAGGCAATTTAAAATTTTAAACGATAGTTTCACGCTATTCAATTTTTACTTTGTTTACTCATCTTGGCACCTAAGCACATCATTTTAAGTTCATGATAAGGATAGCAATAGTTTGTCTACCGATCACATGAAGTGACAGACACTATTCTAAGCAGTTAACACACAACTCACAAAAACTGCTTAAGGTTTCCATTTCTGATACACAGATCATTTACGGATGAAAAAACAGGGGCAGAAGATTGTTGAAAAACTTGTCCAAGATGACACAGTTGTAAACCTTAAAGCTGGGATACAAACCCAGGCAGTATTACTCCAGACATGCCTCTCTTGGCCATTACCTCACACTACCTCCTTTCCCATGCTATTGAATTTCTACTAGCAGCAGTTTGCAGATGAAGACGACTAGGCTTAGAGAAGTGAAGGGAATCACCTAAGGTCATAGCGTTAATAGTGGCAGGCCTGAGACTGAACCCAAAGGATACACTCTTAAACATTACACTGCAATACAAATTCACTTGCCTTCTTCCTTACCATGGGGCTGGAGTTTCATTCATTCCTAGTTACTAAGTTGTATAATGTATTACCTTTGTGTCAATGGACAAGTTAATTCTGCCTCTTCTTCCTTCAGCTTCTCAGTAAGTCAAATCAGGGGTCCTGTCCTCTGTCCAAGCAATGAAACAAATACTAAACTCAAGTGCTGCATGGCCATCTCAAAAATAAGTCCAGCCTCACATACACCAAACTGACAATATACCTATTTCTGACCACATCTTGCGATATGAGGTTAAAAAAATTGAACTGGTCTTAAGTATACACTAAATAATTAAAAATACTACAAAGTGGACTCAAGAATTTTAGTATTAAACATTTTCCACTTATCTATTTCAGAACAAAATGTAAATCTGAGAACACTGCTAGAGCTCATTCAGCAGCCCCAGAATCTTTGCAGTTATCTGTATGCCCTAAAAGCTCAGTTTCCTTTGATTCTTTTAGTATCAAACTTTGGACACGTGAAGTTGGGATGAAAGACTTGAGTCTTACCGTGAGAACAAATAACAGTGATTCACTCTCTGAGGATGATGGAACAGGGAAGGAGAGGATGAACTTGGCATTTTATAAGGAATTCACTGGAAAGCCATCTTTAATCCCCTTGCTCCCCAAAATAATATGAATGGAATTGAACTAAATGGCGATTAAGAAATGTTTTGAGATATGTAAAGGAAGACACCTTATGCCACAGTCCAGTGTTGCCATTGCTCCTAATGTTGTAAATTATGAAGATTTTTGCTGAATGATGCCAGTGATGAATTTGTAGCTACCCATATGTTTTCCTTTGCTACAGCTTCTTCTTGTTTGCCATGGCGGGAAGCGAAACATTTCATAGAGAATGATTTAAAGGGCAAGAACAGCCAAGTACAAGGTTACAAAAAGACTAAGTCAACCCATTATATCAAAGTAATTACACGTTTCCATACTGACCCAACAATTTTAACATAGAATTGAACAGTTTCACACTGATAGACCCTTTTTTTTATACCACTAATAGCATTATGAAAATCTACGTGCTATTTTGTAAAGGGACTTCAACTTCTTCATAATAGAAAACAATGCAGCCATAAACTCAGTCATGAGAGGTAAACCTGGGGAAATAAACTTCAGTAGTGACTAAATGTCATGGTGATTTTAGCTCACTTTCATTAGCTACTATTTAACTACAGGTAAAAATCTCCTAAGAACGATGTCTCTCAATACGGGAAGCCCAAATGTTAAGTGCTGTTGCTTTGCCCATATCCATAAATATAATGGAACTTTCATGTTTATGTATATACCTTATAATGCTTTATATCATCATGCTATGGCACTGTAAAACTGATTTCACAGCAAGTGGCTTATTAAAACTCCAGCCATCATACAGCATTCCTGTGCACTGGATTTTCAATTTTGTTGTTGCTCTTGATTCCCTTTTGCATATGTATTTGCTGGGAAAACCAATTACCAGATGGCACATGGTTATTTTTACATTTTGTATGGAGGGCTTCCAGCTGATAATTATGACATTACAGGAAGACTCCTATGCTTTGCATTAAGAATCTTTGGCAGAGGCTGTTATAAGCATTTCCCTTTGACTCTACACCTTCTGACTGATATATATTTATAAACTATTTGTAGATAACTCTCTTAGATATCAGGGAAGAATTTCCTTTCTTTTAAATGGGGTTCCACAAACATAATGTTCACAAAACAATGAACTGTTTTTTCCATTTCTTCAGTTCATCGGCAGACTAATATAGTTCAAGGTAACTCAGAACAAATTGTCATAGCTATTGCATATCAGAAAAGCCACACAGTCCAGTGGTCTATATGTGACCAAGGCTTTCAGACCTGTCAGGTGGCATCTGTGTTACAGCATCCAGTCATTTTTTTTTTTTATTATTAGCTCCCTTGCTTTAATGCCTCTGAGGGAGGTTTTAAGAGAGAGAGGCAGACAGAAAAGGGGAGACTGAAAGCAAAGGTAATAGTACAAAATTACTATAATTACAATTATGTAGTAGTAATAAATCCAGAATTGCAGTGTAACACACCAGAGTAGAGTCAGGCCTTAAAACACATTAGAATTAGAATTAATAGGCTATACTTTTGTTAGTTTATCAACCCCCAACCCAGAATGCACCTCAGTTCCTAGAAAAACACTGTGTTGTGTTCCTGCTATTCTCCCAACTTGGACACCTCTTTTCAGTTACCTTAATCATGTTATTTAAAATGCAGAGTATATAAAATCCTATTTTCTTAAATGTCACCAATGTTTTCCTCTTGACTCACCTCAGTAACAGGAAGTGCAATTTCCCCCAAGTACATACAGTATTGTTGTTGCTGATTTTAACTTTAAAATTTTTTTTAATATAAGAGGAGGATGGCTATTATAGTCCCACCAAACTAATATTGCTTAAATATACTGTACATTTTAGGCATGTTAATACATTTAAAGTGGGCTGTGAGGAAATGTTTTTAAACAGCTTAATTAAAATTCAGACAATTTTGCCAACTTGTTTCCCAGTTTCAATGATAAAAATAAAATGCTGTGTGGTTGATATGAGAATTAGTCCCTTGAGAATAAAGGAAGGACTCAGTAGAAATCTGTGTGCTTCCAGACTGTATTTTCCTGCTCAACCCAGTGAACACGAAGCATGCATAATTTGGCACCAGTGTCTGTATTTGCATGCAGCACACATACATTAAGCTAATTAATCATGTTGTGTCCTACTCCCCCCAACAAATAAATTAACTGTTCTGTTAATTGATGACAAAAGTGCTTATTTTTAAACAATATCCACACTAAAAATTTTGGTTTGACTCTATTTCTATTTTAGGTGAGAATTTATTGACAGTTGATGATTTTCAAGAATGACTCTCTTCCCTCTCAACATAATTTGTTTGGTTAATGTGACAAAAAGAAAAGGCATGTGCTGAATAATCTGAATCTATGCAAATTGACTGTTCATACAATTAATATATCTATTCTCCATAAGGAAAAGCACACTGGTCAAGTGTCTTTATTGAAAGAAGCTCTTTATAAGTTGGTAAGAGTTAAAAATTAGAAGCAGATGGAAGTAATAGAAAAAACTATCACGATGGAAAATTTCTTCATAATTTCTGATATTAAAGTGACTTCTAAAGTAATTGAATGTCTTCTGAATGTTTTCACTGACTTGTGTCAGTGAAATGTGGACGGCCTCAATGCTGACTCTCATTATAAGGACACTGACTCTCATTAGGAGGACATGTCTTTAATCCTCTTGCTGTTCTTGAGCCTAATCCTGAAGATTAACATTCTGCAAAAACGAGTCATTGGGTTATTCTGGCAAGTTTTATCATCATTGACTTAGAGTGGGGTTCTGATCAGTGTAGTACAAGGTTACGATAATTCCTGCTCTTCCTGACATTTTTCTTCTCTCATTTTCTGTTAAGGAAACAATCCAATGGCTATGGAAGATTTTTCAGGGGTCGGCGTTTGAAAGTTTTCTCTAAAACCACATTAATGGAGCAAAATAATGGGGAACCAATTGAGATTGAAACCTAATTTAAAGTCACTTTGCCAAATTAAGGCATAGCCTTTCACCTACAGCACTATACACCCTACCCCCATTTGTCTTTGCAATTAACTTCTGTGGATTCATGAAACATTAAATATCAGAACACCTAAAAGTAAGCACTTTAAATAAACCTGGAAGAATCTCAAGATTAATACAGACATTGCCAACTTGGATAATACATTTTTCCCAAATGGCAGTGCTTGGAAGATAGGGAGAAAGCTTGAGTTGTTTTAAGAGAATGTGTCCTGCATACTAAGACAGCAAAGATGAAGCAGGTATGCAATTATCCGTTAATAAAGCGGTAAGACAATGGAGTACCTAACCTGATGGGCTAGAATTCAGATAAGGAAATTAATTCATTGTATAACTAGACTAAGACCTTTTTAAACTGAAAAAAAAAATGTGATTATTATACTTCGATTTTATAGCTGTAATCATTTAAGTTAAACTGAAGTTTTAAACTCAAGACATACAAAATAGTGCTTTCCTGTCCTCTCTTCACTATCTCAAAGACAGTATATGCAAATTGAGTGGCCTTATTTCCAGTCTAAGATAAATTTAGAAGATCATCAAAACTGATTAAGAAAAGGAAGGAAGGAAGGAAGGAAGAAAGGAAGGAAGGAAGGGAGGGAGGGAGGGAGGAAGGAGGAAGGGAGGAAGGGAGGGAAGGAGGAGGGAGAAGAAAGATCCTTACACAGATATCTTAAAAGGGAAATAATTAAATCCTATAAAACAACAACAAAAATAATGTATACCATTGCAAACAAAAGGACAGGAAATAAAGCTAAAAGTAAGTATAGAATCCTTATGTAGGATTTTTACTATCTCAAGCTTATATCTACTCTTTTATTAACAAAAAAGTTTTTTTCCTGTATTTTTTCCCCTAATTCTCTATTTCTTGAAAACTTTTGATGAAAACGTATGGTTGTAAATTTGAAGCATGAGATGTATCTATTTTTTAATCCAGGAACAAGTCCTAATTTTTCCTGGGTATCTAAAGGAGCTGATAGCTCTGCCCCCCACATTAAAGATGCCATGTTACTTGTAAGAATAAATAGTCTATAAGTTACAAAATCCTTTAACTGCCTCAGGGAAAATGAAAGACATTCATAAATACAGATATTCATGCATCTTTTTTTCTATTTAAAACTGGCAGTGAGATGACAACTGTATATTTTTTTTTTCACATGCATGTGAGTATACAAATACAGTATGTGTCACCTTATAGAATGTTAATAGCAAGACTGTCCTTCAGGTTAGAGCTCTTTCTCTTAGTCTGCAAGTCATCTTGATTCTCTGATCAAAATGAATCAGGCCATTCTGGATGGCTGCAAGCTTGGCTAGACTGCCGTTTCTGTTGCCTAGCGTCATATAGCTGTGCTGCACGTCACATGACAAGGTCACTACCCAGGAGGTGCCGCTACCCTGCTCATCAGCACTCAAGCAGCACACATCAGCTGGCCTGGCCCGTGTGGAAAAAAGATGATGCTACAAGCAACTGCTGGAAGGCAGGCAAGAGTGGAATGGGGTATGAAAAAGAGATGCTACAAGACACAATCAAACAGTTTTGTCTTCTTAGTGAGTAATAAGACAGCACTGTGTCAACATTTCAGTAACTCTCAACATGGCAGAATGAGAGTAATCAGTACAATCCTTTGAAATCAAGCAATTGGGAAATATTTCCCCCACTCTCGTTCTCTGAAATTATGTTCATGTCTTTTTATTTAATGTAATTTAAAGTATAACACAGAGTGTAAAATGAGAATCAAGTATGATCTCAGAATTTTCTTAGCCTTATAAAATAACCTCAATGGAAAGATATCCCTTATGAAATAAGGTTGTATGAGTTCACATGTAAGTTGAAGGACAGGGCCCTTTCTTGAAGAGAGCTAAGCCTCTTGCTTTCTAGGAGTCTGAGCTGGAGTGTGCAGAGGGAAGAGAAAGGAAGAAAGAGTAAGTAACATTGTTCAGAGAAAAATTGGTTTTGATTTAAGACGTTCCATGTGAACAAGTACATCGTCAGCTTTAAAGTAACAATGAAGAGAGTCTAACTTACTTTCTGACAGCATTACTTCACCATGTCAGATAGTTTTAATCAAATGCCACTGATTTATTTAAACCAAAGCTGAGATATATTTTTAAGATTATTAGATCATAAAAGGCAAGACGAAGAGGGAGAAGGAAAATTTTCATTCATCTTATGACAGAGCAGCACTAAATATTTTTAATTATAAAAGACGATGTTGTTTTGATGAAGAAAGTTTTCCCCCAAAATCCTATTTTCTCCTATATTTTTATAAATATTGAGAAAGTACAAAACTAAAGTGAAAATTAAACAAAACCTGAGCTCATGATCTCTCATGTTGACCACAAATCTGTTTCTCATCTTCTATTCAATATTTCAATGTTAAATATCCAACACTCACAGCAAATAAACATGGTTAATTTTGTTCTCAACTTTAAGAAAAATTTTCAATACACACTTAAACATAAGGTTGAAAAATGGGTAAATGTACTAGTTGGTACCAGTAACTAGAATTTTTTGTGAGATAAAATGTGAGAGTAAAATGAAGCTATAAATATGGACGAAGGTAAAGAATGCTAAAAAAAAAAAAAAAAAAGCTTGCCTCAGAACAGAAGCACCAATTAAAAAGTTAAAATTTCAGCCAAAATCATCAGTTTAAGAGTGTTTTTTTTCCTCTCTCAGAACATATTTTGACATATTGCCAAATAACTACGGATTTATTTCTTTCCCCACTGAAATGACCAAATTAACTGATGGCTTTCATTTTACAAAATTTCAACCCAAGGATGGAGAAAGTTTCAAATTTGCAGGTGGATTGTTTCTACTGTCTGCTAAACAAATGTGTTGAACATCTTGCAGTTTGTCCATCATGTGCAGACTGAGTGTTCTTTTTCTTTCTGACTTAAATTGCTTCTTGAGCTAAATATAAAACTAAGCCAGCCTTACTATTGTTGTGCATTGTTAAAATACCACCTTAATAAATTAGTTTTTGGGTGGAAATCCTGGCAGAAGACCATACACATTACTGTTTTTGTTGTAATTGTTGTTATAATTACATTGTTGTTGTTTTTAAGTACATTGTCCCCAGTTCTGTTTCATTTGTCCTTTACCTGCTATTGAAATGTGCTGTCACTCAAAAAGCTGGTTCCCCCTCCTGCTTCTGCCTGCATTTTCCTATGTGAATATCTCAGCTAAAGAGGCAGATATCCTGTTGCTAGCTGGAAGTTTTAGGCTTTTGCACTTTGACACAGTCTAAGATTTCCAATGGAGCAAAATCATGAAAACAGAAATAAAACAATGTTTACTTATAAGAAAAAAAATGCATGTGAAACTTACACAGCAATATTACCCAAGGGTCTGAGTTGACATTTCTTATAAAAACTAGAATGGAATAATATGGGTAATTGTCCTTGAGGTCCTTTACAATTACTCAATCGATCATTACATATGTTTGAAGCTCTAGTGGGTAGGCAGTACCATGCTAGGCCTGAGGAGAAGGAGACTGGAGTATCCATATTTGACCACAAGATTTAAAGGAAAAATATGGAAGGTAGGATGTGAAGAGACAGAAGATGAATTTTCATGCTCTAACACCTTCTTTTTCCTAGTCACATGGCCTTGGTAAAATTGCTTAGACCCTTCAAACCTCAATTCCCTTGTCTATAATTAGAAAGAAACATTTCTACCCCACAGTGATTTTGTAGGGATCAATAAGGTAATGAATATGAAAATGTTTTGAAAATGATGTAACCCTATTCTAATGAAAAGTATTATTTTTTTAAAAATTGACATTTCAGGCCAGATAATTCTTTGCTGTGTGGGGCTTTTCTGTGCATTACAGGGTATTCAGCAACATCAATGGCCTCTACCCACTAGGTGCCAGTTGCAGTCCCATCCTTAGGTTGTGACAATCAAATTGCCAAATCTCTTCTGAGGGGTGCGGTGGGGGAAGATTGGGCCACTGTCTGCGAACATTATATATATGTTCAAGGACTAAGAAGTCAGACAAAACATCTAATGTCTACAGATGTCACTTACACCACCCACATGGTGGTGTAAACAAAGACCTACCTGAGAAGAATATGTTTGTTTGGAATTAATGTTTGAAGGCGCTCTTTCAGACATATTTTGCATGGTGGTACAGACAGGCCACTTATTCCCTGAACAACCAATACTGTCTCTGTCCAAGGTCTTCTTTGGCACTTTCTCCCATAATAGCGGTCTCACTAGTTAAAAGGAATATTTACTTTCTAAGTGAAAATAAAAGCTAAACACTAAACTCCTCATTTTTTATCAGCTTTATTAAAACATCTTTAAAATGCATATTCCAGTGAAATGGATCAAAGGAAGGGTTTACATTAGGAGAACCAACTGGGAAAGGATAATAATGAGGGAGGAGACAAGAGCTGAATCCAAGCTTGAGGTTTCGTTCTACTATTCATTAATTGTGACCTTGGGCCAGAGGCTCACTATTCTAAGCCTCTGTTTTCTCAGTGTGAAAATAAGAAAATAATGCAATCTTCATAAAACATGGTTTGGCTATGCAAAGCTCTCAGAAAAAGCCCCTGTAATGTTATATGATTATAAAAAGCCCAATATGTGTTATTTTTTCCTTCCTTTAATAATAGTAAGCATGTTTTAGTTTTCTGTAGTTCATAAAATAATTTTCTACAAAACATTTCATTTGACTTCCAAACAAAAACTCAATGAGCCATGTATTAATATACTCATTTTACACTGAAACTAAAAGTAGTTCACTAATTTGCCCAAAGTCAACACAGTGGATGTGAAGCAAACAAAAGATTCAAGCTGCCATCTTCTGGCTCTGATATCCGTTAGTTCCTCCTGTGTCAGCCCTAACTGTATGAGTTCCCTAACTATTTGCCTTCTCTGGGACTCATTTTCTTCTATATGAGAATATAAAAATTAGACACTGTCAAATATATTTTCCAATCTAAAGAATCTTTCCACTTCCTCTACTTGGTATAATTCTAATGTATACCAAGGTCAAAGATGGGATCACCATGAATACTAATCCCTGACATTTATTTGGGGGCCAATTATATTATAAGCACAATGCCAGGTGACTTCATATTTATCTAATTATATTGATCTAAACGTCTCTTAATAAACAGAAAAGGTACATTTAAATACTATTTAAGAGTGCCTGTATTTCTGAAAAAAATAAAATTAACTTTGGTCCCAATTCAAAATTATAGTTTTTAACTGTACATCAGATAACTCCTTTCCGTGAAAAAATGATGGTTACTCAGGAGTTAAAATCTTCTCTTGCTTTTGCAGTTGTGACAATTTGTGTATTTCTGGTTTAATGTGTGACTATCCCAAGGGACCCAAGGTGCCATTAATGAATGCAGAGCTATTACTGAGGAAATGCTAAATAAAATTAAGGTCTTTGTATTTACTAACCCCAAACACAGCCTCATTCCCTAGGCATGTGACTATGGAAAGGCCTGCATATGAGCCTTAAACCCTAGAGACCACAGCATTGTACTACGAAGAAGATCGCCATGTAGTAACATCTGGTCTTTTTGTTAAGCTGAAAAAGGTAGTGAAGATGAAGGGAAATGCAGTTATTATAGCCATGCTATAATTAATTTTAGAAAGATGACACAGCAGTAATGATTGTTTCCTTGAAGAATTCTCTCCCCATGAGGGTTTTCATTCCTGAAAGTAGGCTATAAATGAAGGCAGTTTACTTTTTCCTGTAAGGAATAACTTATTTCCTTTTTCTACAAAGTAATGGGAAGGGATACAGAGAACAAGCTGCTATAAGAATCTGCAGTTCTTCTCTTAAAGCTCTGAAGAAAAACGGTAAACTCCAGCTCACAACAGAAAAGCTGGGGAGATTCTCCAAAATCTTACCCCACTGTACCCCTTCTTTTCTATGGACTTGGGGGGAAAAGTGGAATGAGGTGATTCCAATGAGGCAGGGGATTCCTTCTCTACTGCCTTCCCTCCAGGGAAGACTTCTCAGACTCAAGGGTCAAGACAGAGATCACGTAGTCACGTCTCAGAGTCAGTGTCCCCTGCCCAGAAGATACCTTGTATCTTCTGTCTCTATCCTCCTCTCAGCTGGGGATCTGATGCCCTACCTCTTGCAGAAATAATCCTGCCCACTTCCTAAGTAACCTTAAACAGCTACCATCCTCAAGCTTCATTATTTGCCAGTAAAGAAGAAGGGATTTTTAAAACAAAACTAAATCATCCTTACCAGATGCAGGGTCTGATGTCTCAGCAATAAATTTTTCACAGGAAACACCAGCCATGCTTCAAAGCCAGTCTCTCTGCCAATCAGACTCAGATATTGTATAGCAGGTATAGCCCATCATCTGGGAAAATCCACCAGTTCAAAATTCTTCATTTTCCCTATATTAGTTTCATTTAACTCTTCTTGTGTGTGTCAGTTACGTTGTTTAACTCTCCATCCCAAGTCTACTCTAGTTAAACTCTGAGTACTCTTCCTAATTCCTGTCCATTCTCCATTTCTGGGTTGGATTCTTCCCTCTCTCTCTTACTTATTAGTTAGAGGCCCCTAATGTATGAAGAAATGTTCCAAAATATGTTACCATTATGATAAGCCCTTTATCCCCTTCTTTAATATGTGCATTCTCCCTAATGTCCCAGATTATTGAAATTAAGACAGTAGCAAAAGAAGCTCATAGGATCATTGGGTTGTACTGCTAATCAGACATGTAGGGGTATCTAATACCCAAGTCAGAGAAGAAACATTTTACAAATGTTTTATTGGTATATCTATTGATTTCACATCTTCTTTTAATTGAGCTCATCCGCATATCACTACAACAACCCTCACCCTTTACTAAGGAGGACTTTTATTAACTGAGGGACCAGAAGAGCGAAGCTTCTGATGTTTACCCATGGAGGGGAGGGTCCCAGCTGTTACCTTTATATACTTATTGTGAGTCTCTGACATTTTACAATTCAATTAGGGTTGAAAGATTTCCAAATACATCTCATTTTTCCAACATATGGCACTAGGCAGAACAAATGATCCAAACCTGTGTTGTCTCCAGTTTCAACAGCCATGCATAAAATAAGGTGAGCATCTAAGTTATAGAATGCCTAGATAGAAATATAAGGGAGGAAAAAATCTCTAATTTCTAACACCTTCACGACATCCCAATTTTGACCATATCTTTCCTTCTCTACTACTACCTAGTTCAAGGCTACATCATCTCTCCTCTAGACCACTGGGATATCTTCTTCCATACTGGTCCCCTTGCTTCCTCTGCTTCCCCTACACAGGATCCAAACTGATCTCTGGAAGACATAAATCAAATAAGATCACCTCCCTATTTAAAAATCTTCTTTTAAATTCCCCAGCACACTTCAAGTACAACACATACTTCTACATCATACTGCCAGCTTGCCTAGTCTGTTGGTCTTCTTTCCCCCTCTCCTAGCCAGCTCACACTACATCAGGGCCTCCGTACCAGCTGTTCTGCCATGTCGTGATGTTTTTCACCTCAGTACTCCTAGAGCTTCTCCTAGTAATTCAGATCTCAATTCACTCATCCTATTTAGAGCAACCTTCCTTGACCACCTAACTGACAAGTGACACCAGATTACTCTCTGTCATGTCACCTCTGCCTAGCATTTATCACTGTATAAAATGTGTTTGGTCTCTCTTCACATACTGGATTTTTATTCCTTAAGAGTGAGGTTTCTTGTCTGTTTTGCTCACTGGTGCATACCTTAAATACAGTAAGCACTTAGGAAATAATTTTGAATAAATTAATGAATAAATAAATGAATGAATCCTTGTCAGAAAGAAGCTGAAGATCCACTGAGCTAAAAGAAAGAACATCCAGACCTTAAATACGTATACATGAAGTACAATGAGAAAAGTTATTTTGCGAAGGCAAACAAACAAACAAAAGCCTCTAATGAGTTGACGGACAAAAAATACAGTTTTTTACAGTTTTTTACGGATAAAAAAATACAGGACTGCTTGCTGATGCCCTGCCTAACTGCCAAGTAAGAGAGCTGCTGGGAAACTCTTACAATAGTTCTCCAAATATTGGATTTGAACTCTCCCCCATGTTCACCCCAGATCTTTGCACAATTCTGCCTGAGTGTGCAATGCACTTGAACATTAGGCCACCCAGCTGCCCTTACTAAGCTCAGTTTTTGCTTCTAAGTTTTTGTTCTTATTACTGTAACTTGACTTTAGAGAGGGGAGCTCTGAATCACTCCTCTCTGCCAGTCCCAAATTGCTAAAATCTCAGCATGTTTTTCAATATAGAACCCACAGAATGTCAACACCTCAAGTAATATTATGTAAATATTTTAATTTAACTTCCTGCCTTTCTGGCAGCCCTTCTGTATCCAGAATTAAGTGTTTCAAATGTCCTGAAGAATTCACAGTCCCCCAGGACATGAACATCCTTAAGAACAAAATGTCTCATGAAAATATTAATGGCCACATAGTCCATGGTATTTTAATTAGATCATGGATCGTAAAAAATATGTATGGTCAATAAGGATATATTGTATAGCACAGATTGGTTACATGAATCTAGACATATGTCAAAATTCACAGAACTGTACACAGAAAAAAATACCACTGTTATATGATATTTTTAAATAAAAATTAACTATATAAACCTACATATATGTGTGTATTGTAAAACATCCAAACAGAGAAAGAGATGCGTATAAAGAAAATTACTAAAAGCATCTTCCTTCCTTCCTCTAAATTCTGCTTTCAGTTGGTAACTGTTATGGGATTATATAGTTCCAAAAAAAATTCCTAGGTATATACATTCCAAGTGTCTCTCTCTTTCTGTCTCCGTCTCTCTCTCTCTAGATAGATAGATAGATAAATAGATGTATATAGATATTCATGTCTATAATCTATAGATCTGCATATACATAGAAATTTGGACAAGTGGAATCATGCAATATTGTTATATAATTTGTTCTTTTTTAAACACAAGTTCATAGTCATCTTCCCATATCAACATAATCAGAAGTAACAATTTTTATTTTTACAACCTCATGGCATTCTAATGTACAGATGACATGATTTATTCAGGTGTTCCTTGTTGATAAGTATTTAGATTTTTCCTAAATGTGTTATTTTGTGTTTGTTTTACTATTTTAAGTAAGACTGGAGTGAATGTTCTTGACACACATTTTTTGGCATACTTGGATGAGTATTTTTGTAAAAACAATCCTAGAGAGGAGTTACTAAGTAAAAGAGTATACCCATTTTAAGTTTTTGTAGACATTGCTAAAATTCCCTCTGTCAAATAAAAACAAACCCTAACATAAGTAAGGAGAGGCCCTAGTCAAAAAGACTACTGCAACAGAGTGAAGGGGCCTACTGCAGTAGGAGATCACTATGACTGTAAGAACTGCCAACATCTCGAAGTCAGGCAGAAAAGGGTTTTTACTTTATAGAGAGGAATAAACAAAACTATTAAGAACCGGATGCTGGGGAGTGGGCTTAGCAGGTGATGTAATGGGACAGTTGATCAGCAAATGGTTTTCCCTGAGGTCAGATGATTCTTGAGAGAGGCATTAAGGATAGGTGGTTCTGTGTAGTCCAGTGTTGAAGAGTGGGCCAAAGTTCAGGGGCCTGGAGAGGGAAGGCAGCCTGACTAAAGTATGGTCAAGCTGAGTTAGCAGGTATTTTGTACAGACTGGCCAGCGGGTATAAACAGTCCAGCTACTCATTTATGAGACCATAAAAACAAGAATTCGGAGGATCTGTGTCTTACAATAAGTAAACAAAATGGTCACCTTCCAGTCTTGTCTAAGTCATGTGGGGAAGAGTGGGTCTTTGCAATAAGCCGTTTCTGGGAATGCAAAAGGGTGGCAAGAGGATTTTTTGACCATCATTATTTTCCAGGGCCACAGTGTTTAAGTAAAGCTAAACACTGCCCCCTCTAAAAGTGATCGCATTGATTTATTCACCTCAGTAGTATGTCTATTCAATATGCCCTTGCCAACACTCAATATGAAAGGGTTTTTAATCTTCGCAATGCGAAAGGGAAAAAATATTATTTCATTCTTGCTTTAATATGCAAAACTCACAGTGTGTGTCCCCATCTCATCCCTAACCTCTGGAAACCATTAATCTCTTCTTCATCTCCATAATTTTGTTTTATTTCAAGAATGTTATGTAAATGTAACAATACAGTATGTAACCTTTTATAATTGGCGTTTTCACTCAGCATAATTCTTTGCAGATCCATCCAAGTTGTTGAATACATCACTAATCTCTTTGTTTTTATTGCTGAGTAGTATTCCAGCGTATATATGCACCACATTTTCTTTAATCATTCATCCAGTAAAGAACATTTGTGTTTCCAATTTTTGGCTATTCCAAATAAAGCTGCTATAAACATTTGTATACAGGTTTTTGTATGAACATAAGTTTTCATTCTGTGGGATAAATTCCCAAGTGTGTAATTGCTGGATTGTATAGAATTTGCATGTTTAGTTTTATAGGAAACTGCCAAACTATTTTACAGTGTGGCTGTACCATCTTAAATTCTTGCCAGTGATGTAAGAAGGTTTCAGTTTTTCAGCATCCTCACCAGCATTTAATGTTATTAATACTTTTTATTTTAAAAATAATTTTAGCCATTCTAATATCACCAGCACTAGGTAAGATTATCACTACACCTAAACTCTCATTTTGGTTTTAATTTTAATTTCCCTATTGACTAATTATGTTGAGCTTCTTTTCATGTGCTTATTTGTCATCTGTATATCTTCTTCAGTGAAATGCCTGTTTAAGACTGTTGATCATTTTCTAACTGGATTTTTCTAATTGTTGAGTTTTGAGAGTTCATTATATTCTACATGCAAGTCTTTGTCAAGACATGTGGATTGAAAATATTTTTATCCAATCTCTCTAGGTTGTTGTTCATCCTTACAAAAAGTAGAAGCTTTTAATTTTTGTGAGGTCCAATTTATTAATTTTCCCCTTTGAGTATCAAGTTTTTGGTGTCAAGTTTAAGAACTATTTACCTAGTCCTAGGTCTCAAAGATTTTCTCCTATGTTTCCTTCTAAAAGTTTTGTAGTTTTACATTTTCATTTAAGTCTGTGATCCATTTGGAGTTAATTTTTGTGTAAAATGTGAGGTTTAGATCAAGTTATCTTTGTAAATTTTTTTTCTCCCTATGGTCGTCCAATTGCTCCAGTACCATTTGTTAAAAGGCTGTTCTTCCACTGAATTGCTTTTGCACTTTATTAATCTTTACTAATATTGAGTTTTCAAGCCCATTATGTCTCTCTATTTCAGACTTTAGTTTCTCTCATGAGCTTTTTGTAATTTTCAGCATAGAGATTCTGTACCTGTTTTGTTAGACCTAATTAAAGTACATCACTTTCTTTGGAGCACATGTATTTTTAACTTCAGTTATAAACCGAATTAACAATGTTCATTGTTACTATGTAGAAATGCAATCAATACTTTTTGCACTGGCTTTAAGGGTATTTTTTTCCAGCTTTATTGAGGTATAATTGGAAAAAAACATTTGCACATAATGAATGTATACAATCTGATTTGTTTGGACATATGCATACACTCATGTTACCATCACTGCAATCAAGGTAATAAACATAACCTTCACCTCCAAAAGTTTCCTTGTGTCCCTTTGTTTTCTGTTTGTTTGTTTGTTTGATCTGTGGTAAAAACACTTATCAGGAAGTCTACCTTCTTAACAAAATTTTAAGTGCATAATACCTCATTGTTATCTACAGGCACTATGTTGTACAGCAGATCTCTAGAACTTACTCATTTTGTATAACTCTAACTTCATACCCTTTGAACAACTTCCTATATCTTCCTCCCTCCCGTACTCTGGTAAACACCATTCTACTGTCTACTTCTATGTGTTTGATTATTTTAGATGCCTCATATAAGGGGAATCATGCAGTGTTCGTCCTTCTGGAACCAATCTTGCTGAACTCAGATATTAGTTCTAGGAATTCTTTTGTAGATTCTTTCAAATTGTCTGTATAGATAATCATGGCACCTATAAACTGGCACAATTTTATTTCTTCCTTTCCAATCTGCCTCTTACTTCCTTTTCTTATTGTGTTGACTATAATTTCTAGTACTATGTCAGTTAAGTGTGGTAAATGTGGACATCCTTGTCTTCTTCCTCATGTTAAGGGGAAAGCTTTCAGTATTTCAACATTAAGTATGGTATTAACTTCAGATTTCTAACATCTTTTAATCAATTTGAGGAAGTCCTTTATTTCTACTTTACTGAGAGTTTTCATCATGAATGGATGTTGAATTTTGTCAAATTATTTTTTTGTATCAATTGCTATGATCATATAATTTTTCTTCTTTAGCCTATTGAAATGCTGGACTACACTGGTTAACTTTTGAACACTGCCACATCCTTGCATACCTGGGATAAATCTCCCTTGGTCTTGATGTGAAAGTCTTTTTATACTTTGCTGGATTCAATTTCCTAATATTTTGCTGATTTTTAAAAAATTAATCTCATAGGAGACATTCATCTCTTTCAATTTCTGGTTTTGGTATTAGTGTACTACTGGCCTCAAACAATGAGTCTAACTCACAGTTCTAAACCTACTCTGTTATAGAATTTTGCTGACTTTGAGAAGGCTACGTCAAGTTTGTTGAATGAAAAATGTATAGCTTGGCAATGCCTCAAGACATGTTACATTTTCTTTTACCAGTGCTGTTTCCATTCTAACTGGCATTTGTAGAATTTTTTTAGAGTTTCTTTTTGTGAGTTTATTTTTCTCACACCCTGTCAACAGTCATGTTATGAGACTGTATGTGTTTTTGACCTGTTGCTCTATTTAACACCAGAAAATTATATTTCAGTAGTGAATGAAGTGCAATCCTAGAAATCTGCTATATAAATGCAAGACAAAATTACTAAACAAATGTGGCATTTTTGTTAAGCATATCTGAAAGCAGTATTTTTTATGATGTCAATTTCATTAAAATATTTTTGACATCTTACCTCACAAAAATAATCAGGAACAATGAGAAAGTAGGCAAAATACATATGGGCATGTGTGCTTTATGTAACACATTTAAATGTATTCTATAAGTGGACTGATCACTGAACATGGAAACACAACATCTGAGTTCACATCCTGGCTCTGCCACTTTCTAGCTGTGACTCTGAACAAATCACCTAACTTCTCATATTGATATAACACAGACACTAACACTAATCTTATCTAAAGGAGATTTAAATAGATAATTTTTGGAATGAATACTATGTAAATTTTTACTATAACTACTTGTATTTCATTACACCATTATACAGCTTTGAGTATAAGCTTTGTGGAAGGGACATATAGCGCTGATGTTGACATACATCAAGTGATTCTGAAATATGCTCAATCTGTAATAGAATTTTCAAATATCTCAAGTTGAGGAGCTCAGAATGCTGTGAGTAAACAAACTTTGAAAGAAGAATAATGTTTTCCATGGAAGACTAATACTGAAAAACACTCCTGGAAAAAAGAGGAGTAAAATGAGAGGATGTTCTCAGTTCCAAAAATTTCAAAATGCTGTAACTCCCATTTTGTAATTCATAATGCACATTAGTTAGCAAAATCTCTGGGAAGTCCTGAAATAAAGAAGCCAGTAGAGCTTAATTTAACCCAGCATTTAGCACATGAAGTTCCTCTTAAAAATAATAAAAACATAAACAAGTAATTTTCTCCATAAAACACTGTGGGAAATTCAGTAACTTAGTCCTTAACTGAGAGGAAAACAAAGCAAAGAAACCAACACAAGGAAACGATACTTGTGAAAAAGATAATATTTTCTTAGTAAAATTTTGTAAAAACTAGATTAAATAAATGAAACCCAAAGAATTTAAAACTTATAGAAAAGATAGAAGAGCTATACGTATTTACTTAAATCATGTATACTTTTTGAAACATTTTAATTTATTGCATTTTTTAACACTTTCATGACTATATATATAAAACATGTAATAAATATCTAATATGAATAAAATTAAATATGCATTTACATATTTAAATGTAACATTTAAATATGAATTAAATGATATATCTAATATTTGATTGTTTTATGTTATATACCAAATATATTATATATCCTCTTTAATATGTATTGATATATACCATATATAAAATTATATGGATATTTTTAAATACACTTGGAATATTACTTAAAATATGGAAAAGTAAAATACAATTTGATATGTTTTATAAATGTTACCTAATATGTGTTTAAACATATATATTTGCGAGGTATCTTATTTAACAACTTAATATATTAAAATAACTAGATATATAGTATATATTACACATAGATTTACATATTTAAATTTATAAAACACCAATATATAATATATAAAATATATTATTGTACCGTATGTATATAACATAAGAAAACTTATTATAAAAACTAAAATATGAGATGGATATGTGCATTTGAAATAAACTAGAGACATAAAATATAAAAGGTAAAGTCATGATGCATTTCTCAGGTGAATCTACTCTTTTCTTCTTACCCTAAGAATTTTACATGCACGGATACTCAGCTGCTTGCATCTCCTGGAGCACAAACTCTCAGTTCAACAAAATTCTCTTTAGAGTGAGGGTTTTAAAATTATATGAAGATTTGACTTAGTATTTTAGTAAAGCAGCTTTTCTGTCCATTTTATTGCTCACTAATCATGACAATTTCAACATAACTCATTGCTTAGAAGAAAGGAGTATACACAATAAAAGCTAATGCTGGGGCTTCCATGGCAGTCCTCCTGGCAGTCCACTGGTTAAGACTCTGTGCTTCCACGGCAGGGGGCATGAGTTCTATCCCTGGTCAGGGAACTAAGTCCCACATTCTGCACAGTGTGGCCAAAAAAAAAAAAAAAAACCTAATGCTGAAGAAACATCCTTTTCCTCCTTGCATTTGAAAGGAATAGTTTAAAACTTTTAAGTACCAGGGACTTCCCTGGTGGTCCACTGGTTAAAACTCCATGCTTCCACTGCAGGGGTCACAGGTTCTATCCCTGGGCAGGGAACTAGGATCCCACATGCTGCATGGTGTGGCCACTAAATACATACATACATACATACATAAAAGCTGTGAAGTACCAGAAGAGAAATCTTACCTCAAGAGTTGGTGTTTTGACAACAGCCCTCTCTGGGATATGACAGGAATGAGGACTGTACATTCAGAGCCTGCTCTACCAAACTGAGGTCTGTCACCACCCTATGTTAGCGAACTCTACACCAAAACTGGGATACATGCCTAATGGAGAAAACTCAGGTAATATGGCTTCAGGATAAATGGGTAATATGGCATTAGCTATATTCAGAGACCTTTCTCTGCATCCCTTTACAACAACCTTTTTTTTCTGCCTGAAACATATACCACATGAGGAAACTTATTTCCCAAGGACTATACCATCAAAGTCAAGGGTAACTTCTTGTAGTACCAGCAGTACCTAAGAGTACCAGCAGTTGTTTTCTACTGCAGCCACACATGTAACAGGTAATGTTCACAGGCTTGCCACATTTTCTATGGACTTACTCATATATTAAGAAAACCTGAAAATGGTTTTTCACTGAATTTAAAAACTGTAATATTTGTAATCAACACCACAGCTAATGATACTAAGCATCGACATCATATGTTCAGTGAACATATGCTGATATAACTATCGCTCAGCAAAACCAAAAAAGAGAGACAAAAATAAAGCAAAACACAAAATACAGTGTTAAGATTTCTGCCTGCATTTGGCCCATGCAGGCCTCAGTGAAGAAGTATGAATTTGCTGTCCAGATGCATCTGTGACTTGATTACCACCACCCCACCCACTCTGCCACTCTGCAACCTCCAACTCTTACTGTGAGCTTCTCATAGGCTAAAGAAGATTCCTCTGGTCAGTTGTACACACACACACACACAAGTTAGAACCAGGAATCTATTTCTTACAATAAAGGAAAAACTAACTTTGTTAGACTCAATAAAGATTTGTGTATGGCATACTTAATGTACTTTACTGGCTACTTAAGGAGTTTTGAGGGATAATTTTTTATTATTCTTGAACTTAGCTTTATGCATTTAACTGATACTGTATTAGTAACGACCACTTGTTATGAATGGTAGTGTAAATAATACAATCTGCAACGTACATGTGATTTTCATAGTATAAACTACTCTAATTCTAATTTGAACTCTATCTAATCTATCTGTATCAGAATGCCAATAAATCAAAGTACTGTTATTATAGAAATAATCTTGAACCTCCCACAATTTATTTAAAATTCATATCTAAAAGGCCCGATAATTATATTAATGGTAGTAATAAACTCCCTTTCGTATATTAACGAAGACACTCCATAGTGAGAACCACTGATTTAGGGAACATTTTTTAAAAAGGTAGTGAGTGACACAGAGATAGAAAACAAGTTTATGGTTACCAAAGGCAAAAGGGAGTAGGAGGAAAAATTAGGAGTATGGAATTAACAGATACAAATTACTATACATAAAATAGATAAACAATAAGGATTTATTGTATAGCACAGGAAACTATAAACTATATTCAATATCTTTAATAATCTATAATGGAAAACTATATATATACAACTGAGTTACTTTGCTGTATACCTGAAACTAACGCAATATTGTAAATCAACCATACTTCAACTTTTAAAAATAATGAGCTAAATTTAAAAAGGGGGCATTTAGAGATCAAGATGGTAGAGTAAGAGGACATGGAGCTCACCTCCCCCAAAGAACACATCAAAAGTACATCTACGTGAGGAATAATCCTCAGTGAAAACTAACTGGAAACTGGCAGAAGGATTACTACACAACCAAGGCTGAAAGGAAGATAGATAGATAAATACGTAATTGGGTAAGAAGGGAAGAAAACTGATCAGGTCAGGACCTGTGCCTCTGAGAGGGGACTCAGAGGAAAAGAGAGATTACAAGAGTGGATCCGCCCCCTTGGGGAGTGAGTAGATTGAGTCACAGAGGGGGTATCCCAGTCCTGGGGCCCTATATGGAGGAAACAAGCCCCTTTGGCTGGTTGGAGAACCGCCGAGTCAGATAGGAAGGCTGGAGAAGCCTGGACTCCGCTCATGAGGAGCATACTCGGGCTGACTAGACCCCAAGGCAGGGCAGGGAGAGATCTGCTCTAGCGGCTGCCAGGTTTCCTGTGACTGGCTTGCCCCACATCCCAGGCCAAGCCAAGCGAATGCTCTGGCCTTGCTCACTCCATGCCACAGTGTGGAAAAGGATCTGGAGCAACCAGGACCGGGAAAAAACTTGACCATGGGATACAGAGGTGAACTGGTCCCAAAGCAGAGGCCAGATAGAGTAGTGGCAGCCATCATTGGTGTTTACTCAGGCAGTGCCTCAGAAGCCGCCCAGATCTCTGACAGTGGCCATTCTGTCACAGCTAACCTCCCTAAACATGCCAAGAGTCCATGGAGGTCCCTGACAGCCCTTCAGGAGTGGCCGAGGGAAGTGATCAGCTGTAAGAGTCAAAGGGGGCTCACATCCAAGGCTGCATCTGGGCAGAGCCGTTGACACCTACACAGGCAGCACACTGGACCTCTGTCCGCACAGAGGCTCCACTTGCTTCAACACTCCCCTCCTCTGGGGCAAAGGTCCTGATATGGGGAGAGGGAAAACACACACACTTAAAGGGAACAGAGCCAACTCAAGCCCGACCCTCAGGGATTCTGCTCCAGCAACTAGGGATCAAACCCTGTCCCTGACAGGGTGGTGATGGCCACTGAACAGAACTGAAGTCCCACCTCACATTCAGCACCAGATCCAGCCCCTCCATCTCTAGACCCACCCCCTACCAAGGTGATAGCTTCCAGCAAACCCTGAGGAAAGATGTAACTGGCATCTGCATTACATCCACCTCTCTCACCAAAGGCAGTGGGCACATGCAGTCCTCATAGGGATGCTCCCACATAAATACACCCCTTCAAGACCACAATAGGTAACTGTTGTGAAGTAATTCACACAAATTCATGGAGGCAGAGAAAGTTAAGCAAACTGAAAACGCAGAGAAACTACTCTCAATTGAAAGAGCAAAAGAAAAGTCCTGAAAAAAATAATAAAACAAATAAACAATTCACCAGATTAAAAATTCAAAACATTAGTAATAAAAATGTTAACTGAATTAGGGAAAAGATATAAACACTGAACACTTTTTAAAAGGAACTAGAAAATATTTTAAAAAGACCCAATCAGAAATGAATAATTCAACAGCTGAAATAAAAAACACACTGGAAGGAATGAATAGCAGACTAAGTGATATAGGAGAACACATAAGTGATCTGGAAGATAGCATAATGGAAATCACCCAATCGGAACAGCAGAAAGAAAAACCAAATTTTAAAATAATGAAAGCAATTTAAGAGATCTCTGGGATAACATTAACATTCCAACATTTGCATTATAGAGATTCCAGAAAGAGAAGAAAGAGAGAAGGGGATCAAAAATGTATTTGAGGAAATTATGGCTGAAAAATTATCAAATCTGAAGAAGGAAACAGACACCCATGTACAGAAAGCATAAAGGGTCTGAAACAAGATGAACCCCAGCAAATCAACACAAAGACATGTCATAATTAAAATGGCAAAAGTTAAAGATAGAGAATTCTAAAGGTAGCAAAAGAAAAACAAAGAGTCATATACAAGGGAATCCTCATAAGGCTATTAGCTGACTTCTCTGCAGAAACTTTACAGGCCAGAAGGGAATGGCATGACATATGCAAAGTGATGAAAGGGAAAAATCTGCAACTTAGGATACTGTACCCAGCAAGATTATCATTTAGAATGGAAGGAAAGAGAAAGAACTTCTCAGACAAGCAAAACCTTAAGGAATTCATCAATACTAAACCTACCCTGAAAGAAATGTTGAAGGGTCTTCTCTAAATAGAAAAGAAGAATCAATAGGAAAGGAAAAATGCGCCTAGAAAAAGCAAATATATAGTAAGGATTGGGGATCAACCACTTAAATAAACCAATATGTATATTAAAAGACAAAAAATTGTAGAAGCAACTATAACCACAGTAAACAATTAAGGGATAAGCATAAAGATGTAAAATATGACATCAAAAACAAAATGTGGGGGAGGAGTGTAAAAAATTTATATCTCGTAGAATGTGTTTGAAATTAAATGACTACCAGTTTAAAACAAATAGATATAACTATAGATCAACATGTATGAACCCTATACCACAAATCAGAAACCTAAAATAGATACACAAAAACCATAAAGAAAGGAACACAAGCATAATACTAAAGAAAATCATCATTAAACCACAAGGGTAGAAACAAAAAGAAGAAATGAACTGAGAAGTACTGCAAAAACAACTGGAAAACAAGTAATAAAATGGCAATAAGTACATATCGATGAAAAATTACTTTAAATGTCAATGGACTAAATGCTCCAATCAAAAGACATAGGGTGGATGATTGCATAAAAATGCAAGGCCCTTCAATATGTTGCCTACAAGAGACTCACTTCAGAGCAAAAGACACACACAGACTGAAAGTGAGGGGATGGAAAAAAAGATATTTCTTACAAATGGAAACAAGAAATCAGGTGCAGCAATACTCAAATCAGACAAAATAGACTTTCAAACTAACACAAAAGAGGGCATTATATAATACTAAAGGGATCAATACAATAAACTAATATTACACTCATTAACATATACATACCAAATACCGGAGCACCTAAATCTATAAAGCAAACATTAACAGACATAAAGGGAGAAATTGACAATAATATAATAATAATAAGGGATGTTAACATCATGCTGACATCAATGGACAGATCATCCAGACAGAAAATCAATAAGGCAGCAGTGGTCTTAAATGACGCAATGGATCAGTTAGACTTAATAGATATCTACAGGACATTACATCCAAAACCAGCAGAATACATTCTTTTCAAGTGCACATGGATCATTCTCCAATATAGATTACAGGTTAGACCACAAAACAAGTCTCAACAAATTTAAGAGGATAGAAATTATGTCAAGAATTTTTTCCTATCACAATGGTATAAAATGAGAAATCAACTACAGAAAGAAAAAAATGGAAAAAGAATAAACACATGGAGAATGAACAATATGCTTCTAAAAATCCAATGGGTCAATGAAGGGACCAAAGAAAAAGTCAGAAAATACCTCAAGATAAATGAAAATGGAAACACAACACTTCAAAATCTATGCATACAGCAAAAAGCAGTTCTAAGAAGTAAGTATATAGTGATGCAGGCATTCTCCAATAAACAATCAAAATCTCAAATAAACAATGTAACCTACCACTTAAATCAGGAAAAGAAGAACAAACAAAACCCAAAGTCAGTAGAAGGAAGGAATAATAAAAATCAGAGAAAAAATAAATAAAATAGAGATTAAAAAAATAGAAAACATCAATGAAACCAAGAATCCATTTTTTGAAAAGAGAAACAAAATTGATAAACCTTTAGCCAGGCTCACCAAGAAGAAAAGATAGAGGACCCAAATAAACAAAATAAGAAATGAAAGAGGAGAGATAAAAACTGATACCACAGAGATACAAAAAAAATCATGAGAATACTATAAACAGTTACATGCCAACAAACTGGACAGCCTAGAAGAAATGGACAAATTTCTAAAAACATATAATCTGCCAGGACTGAATCAAGAAGAAGCAGACAATTTGAATGGACTGATCACTAGCAGTGAAACTGAATTTGTAATTTAAAAAAAACAAAAACAAAACAAAAAAAGCCTCCTGGCAAACAAAAGTCCAGGACCTAACAGCTTCACAGGGGAAGTCTATCAAACATATAAAGAAAAACTATTCCAAAAAATTGAAGACAATGGAACCTTCCCAAATTCATTCTACAAGGCCATGATTGCCCTGATACCAAATCCAGACAAAGATACTACAAAAAAAGGAAAATTATAGGCCAATATCTTTGATGAATATAAATGCAAAAATCCTCAAAAGAATATTAGCAAACTGAATCCAACAATATATAAAAAAGGATCATACACCATGATCAAGTGGGATTTATTCCAAGGATACAAGGATGGTTCAACATTCACAAATCAATCAACATGACACATCACATTAACAAAAGGAAGCATAAAAATCATATGATCACCTCAACAGATGCAGAAAAAGCCTTTGGCAAAATGCAACATCCATTCATGGTAAAAACTTTCATCAAAGTGTGTTTAGAGGGAACATATCTCAACATAAAAAAGGCCATTTGTGACAAACCCATAGCTAACATCATACTCAGTGGTGAAAAGCTGAAATCCTTTCCTCTAAATTCAGGAACAAGGCAAGGATGTCCACTCTCATCACTTTTATTTAACATAGAATTAGAAGTCCTAGCCACAGCAATCAGACAAGAAAAAGAAATAAAAGCCATCCAAATTGGAAGGGAAGAAGTAAAACTGTCACTATTTGCAGATGACATGGTATTTTATATAGAAAACTCTAAAGTCTCCATCCAAAAATTATTAGAACTAATAAATGAATTCAGCAAAGTCTCAGGCTACAAGACTAATATACAGAAATCTGTTGCTTTTCTATACACTAATAATAAGCTATCAGAAAGAGAAAGTTTAAAAAATCCCATTTAAAATCGCATCAAAAAGAATAAAATACTTACAAATAAACTTAACTAAGGAAGTGAAAGACCTATACTCTGAAAACTATAAAACACTGATAAAGGAAATTGATGACACAAAGAAATGGAAAGATATCCCATGCTCTTGGACTGGAAGACTTAATATTGTTAAAATGGTTATACTACCTAAAGCAATCTACAGATTTAATGAAATCGCTATCCAAATACCCATGGCATTTTTCACAGAACTAGAACAAATAATTTCAAAATTTATATGGAACCAGAGAATAACTCAAATAGTCAAAACAATCTTGAGAAAGAAGAACAGGGCTGGAGGAATCATGCTCCCTGACTTCAGGCTATACAACAAAGCTACAGTAATCAAAACAGTATGGTACTGGCACAAAGCAGACACATGGAACATTCTCTAACACCATATAAAAAAATAAACTCAAAATGGACTAAAGACCCAAATGTAAGACCGGATACTATAAAACTCCTAGAGGAAAACAGAGGCAGAACACTCTTTGACATAAATTGCAGCAATATTTTTTTTGGATTTGTCTCCTAAAACAAAGGAAACAAAAGCAAAAATAAACAAATAGGACCTAATTAAACTTAAAAGCTTTTGCAGAGCAAAGGAAACCATCCACAAAACGAAAAGACAACCTACAGAATGGGAGAAAATATTTGCAAATGATATGATTGACAATGGGTTAATATACAAAATATATAAACAGCTCACCAACTCAATCAAAAAATGAGCAAAATCCTGAATAGACATTTTTCCGAAGAAGACTTACAGATGGCTAAGAGGCACATGAAAAGATGCTCAAAATCACTAATGATTAGAGAAATGCAAATCAAAACAACGAGATCTCTCCTCATACCTGTCGGAATGGTTAACATCAAAAAGTCTACAAATAACAAATGTTGGAGAGGATGTAGAGAAAAGTGAACCCTTGCACACTGTTGGTGGGAATGTAAATTGGTGCAGCCACTATGGAAAACAGTTTGGAAGTTCCTCAAGAAAGTTAAAATTTAGATTTTAACTTTAGATTTAGAACCATATGATCCAGTAATTCCACTCCTGAGTATACATCTGGAAAAAATGAAAACACTAATTTGAAAAGATACATACATCCCAATGTTTATAGCAGTATTAATTACAACAGCCAAGCTACCCAAGTGCCCATCAACAGATAAATGGGTAAAGAAGAAGTGGTATGTGGAAAATTACTGATCCACAAAGAAAAGAATGAAGTTCTTATTAGAAGTTCATTAGCTCCCTTTAATTTTCAGATTGTTCACCCCAGTTTGGATAGAATGTGGTGTTGGAACAGCAGAAATGCATATAGGCTTGTATTAATGTTTACTATCTTAGGGGGATGAATCTCTAAGATTTGGGTTCTATTCCACACCACTAGAAAAAATAGTGTCCTGGGTGTTTTTCTCATCTGAAAATAAGTAATGATACTTACCCACTCCACCTCATGGTCTTATTGCAATGATCAAATGAGGTACTGGATACAAGAATTCTGAAAACTTTGCAGCACTATCAAATAAGCCCCCGACTTACTGATGCGTTGACTCACAATTTCTTTTTAACTTTATGATGGTAGGAAAGTGATTTGCTTTCAGTAGAAATCATATTATACATCGAATTTTGAATTTTGATCTTTTCCCAGGCTAGTGATATGCGGTATGATACTCTCGTGATGCTGAGCAGTGGCATCAAGTCACAGCTCCTAGTCAGTCATGCTATCACAAGGGTAAGCAACTGATACACTCAAAACTATTCTGTATTTCACTTTTAGTATTGTATTCAATAAATTACATGAGATACTCCACTCTGTATTATAAAATAGGCTTTGTATTAATATTAGATGATTTTGCCCAATTGTACGCTAATAGAAGGGTTGTGAGCACATTTAAGGTAGACTAGGATAAGCTATGATGTTCAGTAGGTTAAGTGGGTTAAATGCATTTTTGACTTACAATATTTTTAACTTACAATGGGTTTATGGGGATGGAACCCCCTATCATAAGTCAAGGAAGATCTGTATGAGTTATTTCTATACCTCAAAATCAAACGTAGGTGTAGAAGTGATGCCACATATTTGCACCAATCTACTAATTCTATTTTCATTCTGAGGTACTCTATATGCTACATAAAGTCTTGACTATAAATCACGTTAACAAATCAGTGTAAGAATAAACCAGTTTCCTCAAGTAAATTGAAAGTTTGTATTGCAATTGAGATAGCCAGCCTCTAAGATTGAGCTCAGTGATCCTTGTCTTCTGATATTTATGTTCTGTGTAATCTTCTCCTATTGAATGTGTGCTTGACTTATTGATCCATTTATGACAAACAGAAAAAGTCAAAGTGACCCAGAAAATAGGTCGTAGGAGGCAGTGTGGTATAACTCTCATTTGCTCCTTGATCATGTCTTCTGCAGGAAGCCAGCTGCCATGTCATGTACTGCCTTATGGAGAGATCCATGTGACAAGGAGCTGAGAATTTTTGCCAACAACCATTTGAGTGGGCTTGGAATTAAGATTCTCCAGCCCCAGGAAAAGTTTCAAGTGCCTGAAGCCCCAACCAACATCTTGGGTGCAACTTCATGAGATACCCTAAAGCAGAACCACTCAGTTAAGCCATCATGGATTCCTTACACTCACAGACTTCATTAAAAAATAAATTCTTGTGTTTTTACGCTGCTAAATGTTAGGTTAATTTGTTATATGGTGATAGATTATAAATACAGCTCTTGGTACCCAATGATGCTGAGAAAAAAAAAAAAAATATATATATATATATATATATATATGGAAGTGGCTTTGAACCAAGCACTGGTCAGAAGCTGGAAAGATTTTGAAAAGAGGGTTTATAAAAGCTTAAAGTGCCTTGGATACAACTGTTCATAGAATTTTGAACATTGAACTGGGGGTAGATGATCTTGCTAAGGAGACTTCCACCAGACAGTGTTGATGTTACCATCTGGTTTCTTCTTGCTGCTAATAGTGAAATGTGAGAGGCAATACATAAGCTAAAGGAAGGACTATTAAACAAAAAGAAGCAGCACTGGCTGGTTTTGAAAATTCTCTGTCTCTCCAGATGGTAAACAATGCTAAAATTAAGAAAGGGCTTCTGAGCAGAGGTCAAACTCAGGGAACTCTCAGGACATCATGGTCTAAAGACGACACTGGTTGTGACTATAGAATCCTTCGTTAAGACTTCAGAAATATCGAAGGGGGTATCTTAGACTCTATTCTTTTAAATAAGAAGCCCTCTAAATATTTCAAGGGTATAACTAACAGATCTGCTCAATCAAGATTTAGGAAGCTTGGTTTTAAAGGTATTGTCCTTCAGCAGAAGCCCAAGGCAGAGACGGGTTTATCTCTAAGAAATTTGAGGATATGGTTTCCATCTAAAGTGCTGGACCCAAATAAGATTCACAGAAGACTCAAACTTTTTAAAAGAATTATATCAATGGAAAACCTGCCAATTTGGACTGTAAGGAATAGAGACAGTATAAATTGAGAAAAGGCTGTTGGACTCCCAAAATAGTACTGGCAGAAAGGAAGCTAAGAAATTGTTCAGCTGTAGATATATGCTACCTTTCATGGAAAAAGAAAAATGACTCAGGTGGGTAGGGAATGAGCCAATAGTCCCAAATTAAGAATGATGGAGAACAACTCCAGAGAAGCATGAGAGAACTGCTACGGTCCAAAGATTCTTGTGTACAGCTTTCCCCCTCACCTTCCATTATGAATGGGAGTGCCTATGGCAGTGATTCTATACCTTAAAACGCTTACCATGTTGGGGACATATAGGGTAGCAAACTGCCTTCTTTAGTTCACAAGAGGAGACTTATTCTCATTTGGATCTGGTTTAGATGACAAGATCTTGTTCTCTGAGCTGATGCTGATGAGATGACATGGGGGGGGGGCTTTGGGAAGGTGTAACAATATTTTGCCTGTGGGATGAATGTGAGTCACTGAGGCCAGATGGAAGACTGTGGTAGGCAGCCACTCAGATGGCCCCTAATAGTCTCTGCCTCCTCTAGTCAAGTGTAGATTGCTTTAACTGTTTACTTACAATGAATATAAGGTGAAGGTGACAGTGTGTGACTCCGAGACTAGATCACAAAAGACAGTCTGGTGTCACTCTCTTTCAAATGCTTCACTCTGAGGGAAGCCAGATGCTATGTTATAATCAGCCCTACAGAGAGACTCACATGGCAAGGAACTGAGACCACCTGCCAACAGCCAAAGTAAGCTTGGAGGCAGATACTCCAGCATTGGACAAACTTTCAGATGACTTCTGTTCAAGCCAACAGGTTGAATAGAACCTCATGAGACCCTGGGCCAAAACCAATTGTCTTAGCTATTCTTAAATTCTTGACCCTTAGAAAAACTCTCTGAGATGAAAGAAAAATTGTTGCTTTACAGTACTAAGCTTTGGGAAATATTGTTGTGTAGTAGTAGATAACTAATACAACAGAAAATTGAATAGAGCAAATCTGAGTAAACATATTTAGTAGAATTAAATATTACATCCAACCCAATGTTCCATTTACCTTGAGAACTATTGTATGTGGTTAGCCAAATGAGAGCTAGCATTTGAAAACAGTATTGAACTCTTTCAGTCACAGGCATTACCTCGTAATATAGCAAATATTTTTAGCCAATGCATTTTTTATACAGTATTCTGAGTTAAATGAGTTGTTTGTTTCTTCTTGGCCCCTGCTTTTACTAATAACTATACTCCAATAAATAAATTTCTAACATAATGGCTGGCAAAAGTTGTACAAATTAATAGTTTTAAAACTATCCTCTTTAAAATGGTCACAGAAAAATGACAGAGATCAGCAGGAAATTAAGGAGAGTGGGAGAGAGAATCTAATCCCTGTTAGGTCAAAAAGATACTATTCACGGGCTTCCCTGGTGGCGCAGTGGTTGAGAGTCCGCCTGCCGATGCAGGGGACACGGGTTCGTGCCCCGGTCCGGGAAGATCCCACATGCCGCGGAGCGGCTGGGCCGGTGAGCCATGGCCGCTGAGCCTGCGTGTCCGGAGCCTGTGCTCTGCAACAGGAGAGGCCACAACAGTGAGAAGCCCACATACCGCAATAAAAAAAAAAAAAAAAAAAAGATACTATTAATTTGAAGAAAAAACCTTGAAGCTAAGGGCATAAGGATGGACAGAATGTAGCAAGCATATCCTTTCCTCTTCTCCCTTCCCCATTTCCACATTCCCAAACATAGCTGATGATTTTGTATGCACTGGAGCCACATAAAATTCAAAATTGTATAGAGTTTCCCAATGCAAAACCCAGATTGCTGGTCTTCACAGACCAGAGGCAAGGGAAGAGTTGTATCCAAATCATCTGGGGAGGTTTGCTCCAAACTATCAAATGCCCTGCACATCCTTCCCCAACACAAATTCTAATATTCTGATATGCACAGAAAGGCAGACATCTCTAGAAAAACCTAATTCATTATTGTCAGGGAGGATAAAGGTTAACTTAAGATATCTGAAATTGTCATTCCCACACGCATCCTCTTCCATCCTCAGATTAATACCACAGGTTAGAAAATGCTCAGCTTAGACTTCTATGTGGTCTTTTTAGAATAATTTTTTTTTAAAAAACAAAAAATTTGTTCTCCACACAAAATATGGTAGTGTCTAAGCAGTATTCTTTTCTTTAGAAATGAACAACTGTAGTACTTCAGGTCCAGAAACAGTTATCCAAATAGTGTATAGACTGAAATATGTGTTTCAGTAACTAGATAGATAGATAGACAGATAGATAGATAATGGATATACATAGATATAGAGATATGCAATATGTTTATTTTTCAGAAGTATAAATATATTACAACTCAGTAATTATATCTGTACTGAATACATACAATCTCTGTCATACATGGTCCATCCTTCACTGACACTGGCATCAGGATCTGGCAGAGGGAAGTAAGGATCAGTGTTGTACAGAAATGAGGACAGTGAGGGAGAAAAGAAAAAGAGACATTCTGAAGAGAAAGAGCATTTTTAAATGAAATACATTTAAATGCAATAAAGATGTAATTGCACCTCTAGTAATCAGTGTTAGTGCAGGTCTTGGTCAAATAAGATCTGAGCAAATTTGTTATTTACACAGACTATACTGACAAATTGTAGTGGACTCACAGGAGGCTTGCTGGTAAGGACAGAGAGGAGCATTGTTTGTGATTAACTTAAAGCAAGGATAAAGCTAGGCCTCTATTAAGTACATACTACAATCTGAGCAACACTTCTATCAACTAGAAAAGGCTAGCCTACTGACTGGCCCTGGCTGGGGAGTTGAGACCCAGAAGGTTGGACCACTGGCCAAGTAGAAGAAAAAAAAGCTATACTTAAAAAAAAAAAGTACTTTCCAAGAATGGCTCAGTTTTGTGAAGGAGGAGTAGAAATGAATTAGAATTCTCTAAATATTGAGATTCAATTGCCATAATATGCTTAGGAGCATTATTGTGGAATTGAGTGCATGGAGGTAGATGAAGGATTTGAACCAATGCCCTTATCCTGCAGTCTTCCAACTCCAATCTAATGAACACATACTCATAATTATTTCTAAATAGTTTTTATCTAATTTTAAAGGGGATAACTTACACCACTTGTATAAAAACGCATTTTCATTAACATATTCAGTATTAGTAGAACTTTGAGCAGAATATACTTCTTATGGTTTCACATAGTCATACATATTTATAATATTAAAACTCTTCAGGTGTTTTAATAATAGAATCCCTATCCCATAGATATGAATACTAATTTTAATAGGCTCCTGTAGAAGAAACCTAAATGTACAAGAAAATGCATTTGGATTTTATACTTCCTTGATTTTGTGCTTATTTCTTTTTTATTACACTTTCTATTAAACTTTGCTTTTCAGCAAAATGCTTCTCTCCCCCCTTTTTTAAATTCTTTTAATTGTTTTCTTTTTGTAAGTTAAAAATACAAGAATTTGGAAGGTGTTTACCACATCCTGTTAAGGAAGTCAGGGAAGGATCTCATCTTATCCTTCCAGCAATGTGTTCTGCATTATTTTGACTGGTTTTGTTTCAGTTCAAGGCTTTGCCTAATAGGTCATTCATTTTTGAGACTGTAAGCATTTGGAACAAAAAATCATGTATGATGGTACACTGCTAGTCTCTTGTGGCAACTATGAAAAGAGAAGTGGCAAAAGACCAAACTGGGAGAGACTGTTTCTAGTGTAGGCTGCCTTCTACAATTCAGTCATCTCGGAGAGCTTTATGAAGTAATGAATTAACTACTCATACTGCAATGACTCTGTAATCAAAGGAACCATGATCCATCTATCATCTATCCATTCTATCTTCAGAATCCATACCTAAAGTGACTGACACACAGGACTCTTAAAAGTGAGCAAGTATACACGCATAATAGTTCCCATTAGCCTGGGAAATAAGAGCTTACTTTATTGAGAGAGGAAATACGGGTCAGGACACAGGAGCTATAGTTCTTTCCTTCCTCAGAGTGCTGTGAAATCTCTAACTCTTCCGGCTCACATTCTCACAGTCCCAATAAAAATGCAGTGCGTGATTAAAAATATGCCTCTAAAACAATCTGTAAACTAATACTGAGATCTGTTATTATGATCTCCAAAGAATTCAAATACTCAGAAACTTTAAACTGACAATCTTCCATGACCTTGTGAAGTTGGAGTGTAGTGGTTTCTTCTGTCGGATAGATGTCTGAAATAGAAAGACATCAACCTGGGATGTTTGAGTTCGTGACCTCCATGTAGTTACTTTTAAGTTAATTTAACATTAAGCCACTTTTAAGTCAGTGGTCTGAATTTTAAAACTAAGCAGGCTTGGAGATTTCACTCTAAATTTGAATTTGTATTTCCTCATGTGTTAAATTTGGAGTGTGGGCTGTCATGTTGCTACTGACACAGTGAGGTCTGGTGAAGCTAACAATGGCCTGGGAATCCAGTGATAAGTCTGCCCTTCCTTAGCTGCACATCAATTATTAGACCTAATGACAAACTCTCTGAGCCTCTGATTTTGTTTGTTTGTTGTTTGTCTTTTAATGTAAAATGTGTATAATGATTGTCATCATATGTTAAAACGGATTTTTTTTCAGGCTTGGTTAACACTAAGGCCCCAAGACTCCTAACCTTTCAAAGATGCTAAAACATCTAGATGGGACTTAAAGCAGTAGGGCAATCCATCTGCCCTTGTGTAATCTTTACCAATGACTTTAAGGTATAGAAGGATTAAAGTTGGCCACCACAGGGGGAGATGGAGATTAGAGGGAGGGTTTCCTTAGGGGCAGTTGTTAATATGAGAGGATTTCCTCCACTCCCATGGAGAGTAGGGTGGGATACTTTAGTTTTACCTCAAGGTTAGTGAGAAGGGCTTCAAGGAGACTATAGAGTGGGTGTGCTATGTGTGCCCTATAATTTGGGGGGATATTATGGACTGGTATCTTGCTCCTGCCTGATAGATCATAAGTGCAAAGGACTGTAGTTGGATTTGTTCAGGCAGCTACAGGCTGATGGTGAATCAAAGGTAGCCGGTTACTAAACTCTTTAGAACACAACCAAAAAGGTACTGGAGTGAACAGACCTCAGCAAAAAATGTCAGGTTGTATATACTGAACACCTAGTTGCAAGAATGGAATGATAAAGAATCAGTTGGAGTGGAAATACTCACCTCCTTCATATGAACTGAAGGTGATAATTTTCCAAGTTAGAGGGACTGTGAAGCACCTATGAAAGTGCCCTATGAGAGAAAGAATGAGCTTTAAGCATCTGCCATGACCAGAGGAAATCAATATCAGTCGGGTACCTGGCCAGGCATGTAAGCTCCTTCCTGTTTCCTCAACTCCCTCTCTTCTTCAGCAATGGAAATGACTTGAGCCAACTGACTGAGTAAACTCTAGACTGAGAATTAAGAACGACACAAGCTATTTTCACCTTTCCCAGGACTGGTATTCTGCTTTAATGTGAGAAGTCTGGATTATGACACTGAACTTGACATAAGTGAGACCATATTATAACTAACAGTAATTAGAATTTTTAAAAATTTATGAGTAACAAGGAAATCTGTGGGGCCTGCTCTAGGTTTCATCCAGAGGTTAGAAAAGGACCAGCCCTTCAAAGTGTGTCTGAATGGCCGGTGTGGGGAAATAATAAACTTGTCTGATTATTACAGCACTTCTTCTTCTGAGATGTTACAAGGACAAAATAAGATAATGAGTGTAAAAGCAGAGTTTCCCTATAAAGTGCATGTAAGGGACAATGTGTTGAGGAAGGAGGGCTGTTTATCATCATTAAGATCCCATTTATCATGGGCTATTTTGGTAACACTTTTGCATGAATCCTTTGATATATAGAGTCCAAAGGAGACAAGAGCTAAATATTCACTAACATTAGACCAGGCTTCTTCATCCCAGGCCTGTGGAGGACTTTGGTTTGAATGGTGTTTGTAATTGGGTTGGAGAAAAAT
Source organism: Aethalodelphis obliquidens (assembly GCF_003676395.1). Classification (NCBI taxonomy): domain Eukaryota; kingdom Metazoa; phylum Chordata; class Mammalia; order Artiodactyla; family Delphinidae; genus Aethalodelphis; species Aethalodelphis obliquidens. The sequence goes on along the minus strand of NW_020837951.1, from coordinate 45,393,572 downwards.
GAAGGTCTGCATCTCCACTGGCTTACTAAGGGTAGGAGTGGTCTGCACTGGTGGGGAGACATTTTATCCCTCCCGCTGTTTAGAATTGCTGGTGCACGGCGAATAGAAAGCAGTCTGACTTTTTAAGTCAAATTTACTGTCTTTAATTTTTCAACAGGCGATACAGTTTCTCATTTCCGGCACCTGGGATGGACTGCTCTTATTGCCTCTCCCTTCTCTTCCTTGGTATGCCACTGCAGCAGACCACTGATTTCTTTCACCTTCCTAGTCCAAGAGATAAAATATTTCTAGAGACATCAACATGGGTGTGGAGACAATACACGTCTAACTTTGTTAACCCATGATTTGCTAGAAGTGATTCTAACACCTACGCTGACTGAGCAAGTTTCCCCTTGCTCCCCCACTGCTCCATGCATATCTCCACACTGACAACATAATCTGCATTGATGAGGAAGGCCTTCACAAATAGAGAAGAGCTGTTCTCAGCTAAAAGCATACAGGTACCTTTAAACAAGGGTTCAAGTTGCTCTTGTGGGAGACAGAAACTTTCCCTGGAAGAAATTTAAGCTCAGTATCTCTGCAGACACGGCCTGTGGTAAAGAAAAGAGTCTAGAGGGTAAAAAGACTTCTTTCTTATAAACTTTTCACATCCAGATACAAAGTTAGAACTGGCAGCTCACAAGAGGGCCACATCCATTTGTGTCCGGGAGAGGTCATGGGCTTTAATCGTTCTGAAAATGGAGGAGTCTCAGTGGCAGAAAGAACATGGACTGCAGTGGATGTGAACATCTAAGTGTGATTGCAGGTATTGCCACCTCTTAGCGCAATGAAATTGTGTTAGTTAATTCATGTTTCCTATCTATTTTCTTGACTTTGAGACGAATGCCCATCTTGAAGCTGTCTGAGGTCTCAATGATCTGACATGGGGTCAATATCAAAATGACCGATGTAGTGCCTGGCTCCACTATAGGTGACCAGCGTGCATGTGCCTAATTAATTATATAATAAAACTCAGAATCATGAATGGCGCAGAGCAGGCAATAAGAAATGCTCTCTCTCCCCCTTTTTTGTAGAATGTATAATAAATTGGATAGAATAAAAAAGCATGACATCTTCAGGCAATACTTTATGAAGGTAAAGGCTTACACGTGTAAACAGTTTTTCACGGTCAAGTGGAAAATGCATGCACTTTGAAATTATGATTTGGTATTTCTATCATCTTGAGTAAATTAATCTACTTGGTATTCATCTGTAAAACAAGAGGTAAGAATGCATTTTTTCCAAAAAATTGAATGATCTGTATAAAAGTGCCTAACAGTGGTTGGCAGAAAATCCTCAATGCAAACTTTCTTCCCCTTGTTCCTTTCTTATGCTGAATAAGGAGGCTGGAAACAGGACAATCACTGAAGCACAATACCATTTAAAACATATTTTTAGTAATAAGATTATCAGTTGGCCTATAGATTCATCTTAATTCTTCTTGGTGTACTATTAATCAAAAAGTAAAACCTAGAGAGGGAAAAAAAAGATCAAAAGCAAATATGTCTACAGGGAAAATGATAATCCAGACAGATAAAGCCCTGTACTGAGCCACACAGTATCAAAGCTATTTTTAATTGGTTCTCCATAAAAATAAAAGGCTACATCAGAATTGTAAATTGCTGATATAGTGAAATCATTACACAATATACATGCTAAAAATGCCTTAAAATGTTCCTCTTCTATAATGCTAAGTCATTGTCAAACTACTCAAGGTTAGGCATAAAGGTAGGGCTGGTTTACGGAGAGTCTCACAATTGGGCATTTTTCCAAGTGGTGAGCAAGCTGGTCCACTCCACACTTTCCAAGAACAGAGAATTGTTATTATCATGGAAATGTGCCCTATAGAGTTGAAGGGGGGAAAAAAGATGTTATCTTTGGCTGGAATTGGTCAATAAGCAAGCTAGATTCAAACAGAAAGCCCATAGACCTACTTCAAATGTGCTTTACAACTGAATTAGAGTCATTGTGATTTATTCCAAGCCAACCACACTTCAGTCCAATTTGGCTAACTCCAATGGGCACTTATAAATACTCTTCCTTAGAAAATAGTGAAAGGCTTTCAAAAAGCATATACAAGGAAATCTTTATGACTGTATTTAATACATTAATCTAGTTCTATTAAGGAAAGTCCTTAAGAGTTACTTCTCAAAGATATGTGTTCAAACGCTGACAAGATTTTTGTTTGTTTCTCATGACTATTCTCCAATTGAGATATCTTTTTTTTAAGAAGAAAATTTTGAAAACATGCAAAAACTAAGGTTCACCTTTCTTCTCTTTTTCATCAAGTTAGCTTACATGTGATTTTCCTAGAATGGATTGAGAAGTGTGAACTTTCTAATATTTATGATATAGATTTCTTCAGACTTCAGCAGCTTCAGAGTTTGAAATGGAAAAAAAACAAATATTTGGTTCTTTATTTGCATTTAAACCAGCATATTTTAAATCCTTTAAGTCTCTGTGCTATATGTGACAGAAAAAAATTATTAGGGAAAAAAATTATACATCCTCAATATGTCTTTAACAAGTAGATTCTGATGTCTAAAGAGGAATTTTTAGCTAAGAACAATTTCAATACATTCTGCACTGTGGAAGATAATATTAATTAATTGATATGTGAATATAAAATTAGAGAAGCTGAGGAAGTAAAACTGTTCTGAATGAGAAATGGTGACATCTAGAAGGACATAGAATGGGATAGCTGACATCAGTGAGACTGGAGGCTGAACAGGGTCAGTTGTGGGGAGGTTGAAAAGAAACAAAAATATGGTGGCTTTTGAGTAAGAGGAGAGACCATTAAAATGATGTTGGATGGGAATTATCCAAGGCTAGGAAGGTGAAATATTGAGCTGAAGAATATGGCCTCTATTCTCTTTCTCGTGTATGAAATCCTTAGTAAAATATCTATTTTCCTCTATTGCCTAAAAGAGTATATTTTCTTTGAAGTTCTGAGCTTTAGTCTAACTTTGGGGCATAACTCTTACACGAGGGCCAGATTTATTTCAAATACTACATGGATAATCATTTGAAAAGAATACTCAATTTTGACTAAAATCAGGAACTATGTTCAAGAGGGAAAGTCAAGAAGAATTTCAATGATTTCAGTTGGAATTCTAATATGTCAGTTGGAATTTCAATAAAGTAGTTGGATAGTTACTTAATATGTCTATTCCATCATATATATGGGACATCTGCTATGTACTGAGCATTAGTGGTGGAAGGGTACATAGTTGAAGTAGAGACACATTTTGAATCTGCAGACACTAACTACCTCTTGAGAAGTACATTGTTAATAAATTTCAAAATACCTTTAAAAATCAATCTGCCTATGACAAGCAGTCTCACTGTTTTCCAATAGAAATCACCAAAACTTCCCTCTCCCCCACTACCAATTTCCAAGACCCCAAAATTCTTCCGCAACATCAACCACATGGTTGTTTTTCTTTCCATCTCAACCAATCTCATAGTAAAACACTTCTCTTCTGAAAGCAAAGAGAAATTTTCAAAAGGTACTGATATTTGATATGGATAATGTAGGCTAAGTAAGAATTGCTAGGCAGAGAAAAAGAGAGGAATGTTCATGCCAGAGGGAATATCGGGTACAAAGAATCTGAGTGCTGATGAACATGGACTGTTGGGGGTATAACTGATATATTTACTACCAGTGACTATTCAATAAAGCACTCTACTACTATCCAGTGGGACTACACACCAGTCCAACTACCATCAAAGTCTTGGATAACATCCATCTATACTCAGTTCCGTAAATGTCTACTGAGAACCCATGAGGATGACAGTGTCAAAAAGACTAACATGAGAACTATGGAAGAAAGAATTAAGGTTGCTGAGATGATAGCCACAACAGAAGATACATCAAGTTTATAAGCTTTGAAATCTAGGAAGTTAATAATGATGGAAAATTAATTCTGGTTTTTAGCAGGTTTGGTATGCAAGGAAAGAATAGATATATAAACTGAAACAATTCATGAAAACTGAGAAGAGAAGCAAAATTCATCAGAAATATGGAAAAGGAGCCATTGTGTATTTTTTCATTATTATATAAAAGATACAGTTTTAAAAAAAATTAGTGTACCTTACTATGTTTATATAGTTAAAGTAACCACACAGGTCATAACTGAAGTAGAGTAGATGAAAACAAGTTAAATAAGTTTAGAGTAATTACATATCAGGACTCAGGTTGCATTCTTCTCTGGTGAGAAGAGAGAAACCAGGAAAACTTAGAATAACTGACCTCAGACATCCAAAGCCAGGCCTCCTTCAAAACATTAAGAAAAAACAACATTTGCATTAACTAAAACACGTAATTGAATTTTAGACAACTGTATGTTTGAAACTGAAAATGAATCATGAGAAAATCCTAAACATGCCACCAGAAAACTACTAGAGCTAAACGATGAATTTAGTAAAATCACAGGATACAAAATTAATACACAGGAATCTCTTGTATTACTATACACTAATGTCAAAAGATCAGAAAGAGAAATTAAGGAAACAATCATTTATCATAGCAACAAAAAGAATAAATACCTAGGAATAAACCTACCTAAGAAGGCAAAAGACCTGTACGCAGAAAACTATGAGATACTGATGAAAGAAATTAAAGATGATACAAACAGATGGAGAGATATATCATGATCTTGGATTGGAAGAAACAACACTGTGAAAATGACTATATTACCCAAAGCAATCTACAGATTCAATGTAATCCCTATCAAATTACCAATGGCATTTTTCACAGAAGTAGCACAAAAAATTTTATGATTTGTATGGAAACACAAAAGACCTCAAATAGCCAACATAATCTTGAGAAAGAAAAATGGAGCTGGAGGAATCAGGCTCCCTGACTTCAGACTATACTACAAAGCTACAATAATCAAGACAGTATGGTACTGGCACAAAAACAGAAATATAGATCAGTGGAACACGGTAGAAAGGTCAGAGATAAACCCACGCACCTGTGGTCACCTAATCTGTGACAAAGGAGGCAAGAATACAGAATGGAGAAAAGATAGCCTCTTCAATAAATGGTGCTGGGAAAACTGGACAGCTACATGTAAAAGAATGAAACTACAACACTCCCTAACTCCATACACAAAAATAAACTCAAAAAGGATTAAAGACCTAAATGTAAGGCCAAACACTATAAAACTCTTAGAGGAAAACACAGGCAGAACACTCTGACATAAATCGCAGCAAGATCTTTTATGACCCACCTCCTAGAGTTATGAGAATAAAAGCAAAAATACACAAATAGGACCTAATGAAACTTAAAAGCTTTTGCACAGCAAAGGAAACCATAAACAAGACGAAGAGACAACCCTCAAAATGGGAGAAAATATTTGCTAACGAAGCAACTAACAAAGGATTAATCTCCAAAATATACAAACAGCTCATGCAGCTCAATATCAAAAAAACAAACAACCCAATCAAAAAATGGTCAGAAGACCTAAACAGACATTTCTCCAAAGAAGACATACAGATGGCCAAGAGGCACATGAAAAGACGCTCAACATCACTAATTATTAGAGAAATGTAACTCAAAACTACAATGAGGTATTACCTTACACCGGTCAGAATGGCCATCACCAAAAAATCTACAAACAATAAATGCTGAACAGTGTGTGGAGAAAAGGGAATGTAAATTGACGCAGCCACTATGGAGAACAGTATGGAGGTTCCTTAAAAAACTAAAAATAGAACTACCATATGACCCAGCAATCCCAATACTTGGCATATACCCAGAGAGAATCATAATTCAAGAAGACATATGCACCCCAACGTTCATAGCAGCACTGTTAACAATAGCCAGGACATGGAAGCAACCTAAATGTCCATGAACAGAGGAATGGATAAAGAAGTGGTATATATATACAATGAAATATTACTCAGCCATAAAATGGAACGAAATTGGGTCATTTGTAGAGATGTGGATGGACCTAGAGAGTGTCATACAGAGTGAAGTAAGTAAGAAAGAGAAAAACAAATATCATACACTAATGCATATATGTGGAATCAAGAAATATGGCATACATGATCCTATTTGCAAAGCAGAAATAGAGACACAGACATAGAGAGCAAATGTATGGATACCAAGTGGGGGGGAGGAATTGGGAGACTGGGATTGACATATATACACTATCGATACTGTGTATAAAATAGATAACTAATGAGAACCTACTTATAGCACAGGGAACTCAATACTCTGTGGTGACCTAAATGGGAAAGAACTCCAAAAAAGAGGGGCTATATGTATATGTATAGCTGATTCATTTTACTGTACAGTAGAAACTAATACAACATTGTAAAGCAACTATACTCCAATAAAAATTAATTATAAATAAATAAAGGGCTGGTATTAATATTAACTAAATTATAATGATATAGATCACTTCTCTATACCTTTAATATAACTAGATCATTATATTAAATATAGCAGAATAATGCAGATTTTGTTCCAAATTAATTAGAATAACTCAGGGTTGGAAGCAAAGGTACATAAGTGCTTCTCTCTGTAAAGGAACTCTTTCTGTCCCTGTAATTCCATGTGTCCTTTTATTATTATTATTATTATTGAAGTATAGTTGATTTACAGTGTTCTGTTGGTTTCAGTTGTACAGCAAAGTGATTCAGTTATATATATATTCTTTTTCAGATTCTTTTCCATATATATTCTTTTTCCCTGCTTTTTAAATTTATAGTCCCTAAGAAATATATTTTCAAGAAATGCATTTTCAAGACTTTTTGTTCATTATTACATTAATTGGAAAAGGATGCCTTCGTGTAGAAATTGTACGTTTATACTAAACACTTCATATGTTGTATACTTGTCTGAAAGTTGTGGCATGTTCCATCCCACCACTTTCGTTCCCTCTCCGATGAATAAATGCTGATAATACCTTAAAAAAAAAAAGAGCTAAGGTTGCTGAGTCTGGGGCCAAAAAGCCAAGTATCCCATATGGAATAGGATCTAGCAAGCCAGAGTATGGGGAGGCAGAGTGGATACAACAGAGAAAGTAAAAGTGTAGAATTGGCAAGGCTGGAGAATATATTACTAATAAGACACACATTTCCCAGCAAATTTTGTAGTCTGGGTAGACTATAAATAATGTGTGATCACAGAAATTCTCAGAGAGTGAACCTATCGCTTCTAAGTAGAAGAATGTATGTGTTGGGGAGAGGGAGGTGGCTCAATTTCAAGTTAAATGATCCAGTTTTGCCACCAAGGATTACTATGACCTTGGAAGGATATCCAGTCTCTCTGAGTTTCAACATCCTCAGCTATACATTGAGGATTTAAAGGATCTCCAAGATATTTCCTAGCACGAATATTTTTATGATGTCATTCTTGAGTCCTACTATGATGAGGAAGCACTCAAGGTAAAAGTCAAATGACTCCAAGAAAAGGTTGAAAGCAAAACTGCCCTACGCAAAAAGGCAGGAATCCACGTGAGGGGATTTGAGAAGAGCAGCAAGACTGCCTATGTTCTGGGGCCTGCTGTAACATTGTGCCTTCCTCTCACCTGCAATAAATCCTGCAGCACTCCATCCCTTCTCTTGGTGTTGAGAGCAGAAGGTATTTTAAAGCCTAATTTTCACAGATGATAGTCCTTCCTTTTGATCATTGATACTTACATGGTATCAACTTTGTTTTTGTTACTCCTTGACTATTTTTTTTATAGTTATTGTATATGCATTCCTATATGATCTTCCCTGGGTGGTTTGTATTTAATTTGCATTTATGCCTTTACTTTTGAAGGAATACCTGGGTGACTCACAAGCTAGTAACACATTGTTTTTGACTCTTACCAAATATGTGACAGGGGGAATTTTTTATTTTATTTTATTTTATTTATTTATTTATGGCTGTGTTGGGTCTTCCTTTCTGTGCGTGAGCTTTCTCTAGTTGCGGCGAGCGGGGGCCACTCTTCATCGTGGTGTGCGGGCCTCTCACTGTCACGGCCTCTCTTGTTGCGGAGCACAAGCTCCAGACGTGCAGGCTCAGTAGTTGTGGCTCACAGGCCTAGTTGCTCCGTGGCATGTGGGATCTTCCCAGACCAGGGCTCGAACCCGTGTCCCCTGCATTGGCAGGCAGATTCTCAACCACTGTGCCACCAGGGAAGCCCTGACAGTGGGAATTTAAGTCTTCATCATAACTCACTCCTCTATAATACATTAACAAAGTAAACAAGACATAGATATGATAGGTTGATGGAAAAAAAAAGTAGACCCTTTTTCAGCAATAAATTAACCATTTGTGATATCTTTAATAAGGTCAGATGAGTTAAGTAGATTGATTTTACCTTATTGAAAAATTTCCATTTTTAATAGTAAAGTAGTATCTGTGGTTAAAAAAACAAAAAAACAGCTTAGATTAACTTGCTTGGCTTATCCTTTTTAGATTTATGCATACAAGGGAGACAAAAGAGGGAAATGGAGTGTTAATTAATGAGCTGAGGATCTACTGCATGGAGGGAAGAGGCCCTAGGGCAAGAACAACAGATTCCCAAGATAATAATCTTGTTGGTCACATTTTCTAAAGTATCAAGTAACAGAGTAAGGAGTCAGGCTGAATAATGTATATTTTTAATATTTATAAAGGTATTTGTATAAAGTTTTACAAAGGTGTACAATTTACCTCACTGTAAACAATCAGCTAAATTGTTAAAAGAGTAAAATGCCAATGAGAAACTCATCGAGAATGCATGATTGCCATTGTTTAGAGGCAACAAGTATAGGAACATAGTTATATAGGCATACCAAAATGAGGGATGAGAATGTTTAAAGTGTGAGAAGGTTGTCAGCACTTTCTAGCTGTAGTTTAATCACTCTGTGCTTCAATTTACAACTTTGCAAAATGGGGTTAATTATAGTACCTAACTTTATAAGAAAATTATGAGTCTTAAATTAATTAATGATTGTGACCTTCTTAAAACAGTGCCAAGCACACTGATTCAATAAATGCTAGCTAATACGATCGGTACTGTTGCTGCTGTTGTTGCTGTTATATACATCATAAATAACTTGGTAAAGAACTGAAGAACATGCACTCTAGTTGAGAGATTCGGTATTTGATATTTTGGCTATGGTCTCCGTTGAAAAGAGATGACACGCTGAAGCAGTTTAATTGAGTAGAGTTTAACAAAGGGACTTTTTACAAAGTCAGGGAGAGTATTAAAAAAGAAACCAACAAAAGATGGCACACTAGCCCAAGTCTAGCAACATTAGGGAGTCTTTACCACCGAACTGCCAAAAAGGGACAAGAAAGGAAAATAGTTACTGGAACCCACAACGAGCTGCTATAAGGAAGAAGGAGAAGATTGGCTATGACCTTCAGTAGAGTGATGGAGCCAGGCCATAGCAACCTGATAAATAATTCAGAGGAGTAAATATCACAATCATGCATTTTTTCCTATCCTGCAAATCCACTGACCATATCCAACTGGATGTCAAAAGGCAAGGGGATTCCTTAATACTATCTACAGAAATCATCCTCCAGGCACAAAGAAAGGTAGAGAAGGATAGAGGGACAAGTGGGAAGTATCCAGCGCAACTGACCAGATGAAAGGAAAGGAAATATGAATATACGGACTGTTTTGAAGGACTTATCGCACCTCTTATTCTACCTCAGAACAGGGATTAAATCTAGGCAGAAAATAGGACTGACATATATAAGAATTACTGGAGAAAAACAGATTCTGAATGTTCCCCTCCTCACAAAGTAAACACACACACAAAAAAACACTTTTTTCTAATAAATCATATAAATTAAAATTTTATCATTTGAAAAACTTAATCCACATTTAGAGTATATACTCTGGATAAAACTTTGTATTTATATTCCAAGCTTTACCTTTCTAGCATAGTGGTTTATTTCTTTTAAAATTTTAATACCTCTGGATGGACAATGTACTTAAGTGGGTTTTAATATTTTAAATCCCCATAAGAAGGAAAAGTCTGAAGTGATGATGAGGATTAAGAGGGAAGAGGGGAAAGAGGTGGAGGGGGCACAAGAAGGTGAGCATAGAAAGTCACCTCACCTTATTCACAGCTAACCTAAGGCCAGTTTATTTCTACCCTAATAAAGAACAAAGAAAAACAAAAACTCTTTATTTTGCATTTACTACAAGCAGGCAATTGATGAGATGAAACAGACATCAGTTATGCCAGTGAGCTTCTAAAAATCTAGCCAGGTGGACAGAAAACCAGCAAGAGCTCTGAGGAGAGAGCTGTTATTTCCATTTGTATCAATGCATTCCTCCCTATTTCTTGAATATATTTGCTAGAATTTGTCTATCATTTTTTCTAAAACAAACATGTTTCTATGTATCTGTAATTTTTTTCTGATTTATTAAGTTATTCAGTTCTACTTTCATTTTTATTTATACTCTCCTTTGTTTCTCTTGGGCTTTTTTCCATTCATTTTACTTTTTACTTCATATATGTTCATTACATAATTAATAATGACAACACTTAAAGCTCTGAATCTCCCTCTGAACCCCCTCATTGGACATATCCCAGCAAAGAATACAGGGCATTCATCATTGCTCTTTCTAAAGTTTGTTCAACCCTGAATTTTCATTTCCAATTTTACTCAAAATTGGGCTAGGTGAATACAGGAGTTTTTAACTTCAAAGTAGTTGGATTTATTCTCCTTTATTTAATGTATTTTTTTAACTACTTGGTCCTCTTATTACACTGTGGTCATAGGATGAGGTCCATACAATTTTGGCTTTCCAATTCACAGATATCTGGTCTCAAGACCTCTCCTTATACTCTCACAAATCATAAAAAAACATAAAGAGCTTTTATTTTTATGAGTTATATCTATCAATACTTACTGAATTAGAAAGTAAAACTGAGAAATATAGCAATAAACCTATTGTGTGTTAATATAAAATATTTTTCATAAAAAATAGAATAGCATTGTTTTACATTTTTGCAAAGCTTCTTAATTTCAAATTTAGTAGAAGGTAGGGTCGTTCTTATATATGCTTCTGTTTTTTATCTGTCGTAAGAAGTTTTGGTTGAAGTATGTGAAGAAAATCCAGCTTCGCCTCATGCAGCTATTTTGTTGGAATAGGAAGGAGTATCTTAGTAGAATTCTCAGATGATCGTGAATATTTTTATTTGTTAATACACCAAAACTGGACAAGTTTCTCAAAGAGAAATTGCTTAAAGTTTAGTTACAATGTGTGCAATTTGGAATCTGAAACTACATTAACTAATCTTTCACACTCTGTTATGTTAAAATCCAAGGGTCAATCTTGCTCTTTGAGTACATGATTTTGTAACATCATGTATTGATCACTTAGAAAATATTGATTCATTGCATTATGCGGTTTTTACTTGAAAAATACAACAAAAAAAATCACATTCACTAATACCATCACTGATCTCATCAGAAACGTCTAGGAAGCTATCAAGTGCAGAGTGATGAATACAAGTTTCCTGAAATCCTAATTTTTCCTTACAATCTTGAAATTTAACTTGGCAAAAATATTGTCAGGTTCATTTTATTTATTTTCAATAAAACATCTGCCAAATACTCAAGTCAGAAAAATTCATTGTTTCCTATCAGTTTTTCTTTCAAGTATAAAAAAAAAAGTTCCACAAAAAAAAAAAAAAAGAAAAACAAAATTGGCTAGTTCTGAGTGCAACTCAAACAATTACAAAGTGTTTTTCTTGAGATGACCACCATTCTTCAGTGGGTTTTTTTCCCCTTTGAGTGCACTATGGTAAAGAATAAAATGACTATTTGTACAGTTTGGTACCACTGCCTTTATTTATTTAAGGTGTCAGTTTTATCCATCATTAGTGTAAATGTCCAAAGAGAAAGAAGATAAATAACACTTTACTATTATTATGAAAACAATTTGAATGTCCTGGATAGTCTGAAAGTCCTTGGGAATGCTCAAGGATCCACAGAACACACACTGAGAACTTCTGTTTAAATTACTGGGGATATTTTCAATTTGTAGGGTAGGGAATTCACATATCCATCCGTACATTCAACTTTACTATCTTATTTTAAAAATCCTGATCTTTATTTATTTTGAAACATTTGATGTGTCATGGACACTACTGCTGTTTCTGACAAATTTCATTTTATTTAGAACAGTTCCACTGGTGTTCCATCCTCTGCTTTATCTCTCAGAGCGGATTCCTCTCTCTGTTACTGCGTTAATCAATGTTTTTCTCCTAAAAAACTGTATTACAGAGTGTCCCTTTATCAACAAAACCTGACCCTTCTCATCACATTTAATTATTATTAAAATTCTGCTTTAAATGATATTCTCTCCCTCTCTTTTTCTCTTCTCTCCTCTTTTCTCTTCTCTTTTCTCTCTTCCTCTCCCAAAGCTTCTAAAGCAGAATAACTAGGTGGAACTAGAGAATATTCATGATCAAGAACTTTAGGTGTAGATGATCTTGGAACTGAGTGTTGAAAAACAGTGCCCCAAAACCCCACAACACGAACTATTTGGAGTGGCCCTATCTCAAAATCTACATTTACCTATATTTCTTTGTCTCCTGGAATTAAGATATTTACAAGAATCTGCCAAATTCTCCTTATGAATGTCCCTCAACACTGTACCATTATCTCACATAGGAGAAATTCTGAGTGGGCTCTTAGCATCATCCTTGAATTCTAATACACACTCTAGAACTGGGAAATGATTAGAAGGAAGACCTCTCTGTAGAACTTATAGTAACAAAACAAATTTTTCTGTTTTTCCTCTTCCTTCCACCACTCTTAGTCAAGGCATGATGCATCAACAAGTCATCAGTAAGCTGAACATGAGTTTAAATCTGATTTTTAAAAAATCTCTCTGGGGCTTCCCTGGTGGCGCAGTGGTTGAGAGTCCGCCTGCTGATGCAGGGGACACGGGTTTGTGCCCTGGTCTGGGAAGATCCCACATGCCACGGAGCGGCTGGGCCCGTGAGCCACGGCCGCTTAGCCTGCGCGTCTGGAGCCTGTGCTCCGCAACGGGAGAGGCCACAACAATGAGAGGCCCACATACTGCAAAAAATAATAATAAATAAAAATTAAAAAAAATTAAAAATCTATCCAATAAAATTTCAAATTTTAGAAAGTTGTTGATTGATTCCTGACAGAAGTGTATTGTTCAGGGGAAGATATTGCTTATAATAATATCAAGCTCTATCTGTATGAGCCAAAATGCCTGATTTTCTTATATTTATGTAACCTAAAATAACCCCTGCTCCATCTCTGACTTGCGACACCAAATTTTCCCACTGACCTATCTTATCTTAGCCAACTACAGTCTCCCACACATTACACACCTACTACCATCTTTCACACATTATATACCTTGTACATCAATTATATTTAAGCATTAAAAGCTAGCTATCATCACAGCACAAAAATAAACATTTCCAGGTCTTCTTAAGGCATAGGCATAGAACTGACAAATAGTTGCTTTTGCCACATTTTTTTTCTTTTTGGTTGACGCACATCAGAGGGTCAGCCTGCAATCAAGGGGAGGGGACCTTATACATAAAGGCATGCATACTCAGAGGCATAGTTTATTTGGGGAGTGCCTAAGTAACAATCAACCACAGAGAGAAAAACCTTCCTGTGTATCTAGGCATACGTGGATCAGTATTTAATTGTCTAAAAAAATGTGTCTATATTTTAAGTATTTCTTCAGAAAGCCCTGCTATGTTAGTACTCAAAGTCATGAAGCTAAATTTATGACTGGATATTAGCACACATTTTCTGCAGAAAGAGAATAACAACAAAGATTTCAGATTGCATTGTGCAAGTCAATAACAGCAGTTAAAAAGTTGGAGCAGTGGAAATTTTAGCAAGGCTCATTCATAGGCCTCTCAGAGAAATGTAAAGAGAAATCTCGTTCACAAGCCTCTCAGAGAACTGTAAAGAGAAATAAGTTAATGTAGATAACTTTCCACACTATAGTGACCTAAAATAGAATGAAGTTGAATCTCTATAGATAATCCTTCAAAAGTACAATGCATATCCTTCCTGCTCGTTTTCTTTTTACATGTGTATCTTTGAGTAACATGACAATTAGATTTAGTTCCCAGGAATATATTCCCAGATAGCATCAAGAAAGAATATGTAATTTTTAAGCCAAGAAGGAAGCAGCCTGAACACACAGAACCTATCAGGATCTAGAATCCAACAACTTTTAAATATCTAAGAATAATCACTAAATTAAATATATAGGCAAATAACACAGGGATCAGACTTATCTCCTATTGTACTTAAGGTAAAACAGTCTGAAGGAAATCTGTAAAACAAATAAAAATTGTATTTTTAAGGGAAGCCGAAGTATTAAGCATAGTAAAACCTTACCCAAAATTGTTGGGAGTTTTCTGTTCCACTAAATATTACAAGTTAATATAACCTGGATAACTCAAAAGTTTGAAAAATCTCTGAATAATAATTAAAAGCATTCATTCAAATTCAGTACAATTGGAAACATGTTAATTTTTTTAATTTGCAAACAATTTCATTTGTATCATCTACATAATCCTTCCAACTACTCAGTGGAGTAGATACTTCCATTTTAGTTTCAATGATCAAATGATATGCTCTCTTAACTGGCTGAAGTCTTATTTCTCTAACTTAGTGTCATTTTCTATTAGGAAAGCTCATTAGATATTGCTTGATACAGTAGATTTAAAAAAATGCAAAATTTGTACTGAATCAGTAACATATTATGTGAAGTTACTGGGAAGGTCTCTGAGCATGAAGACATACATAGTTTACATGATATGCTAACAAGCTAAGTATTAGCAAGCACTCCAGCCAAATCGTACCCAAAGTCCCACATGGTAACAACTGATTGAAGTAGGGTGGTGACTGTTCCTCCTTCCAGGTGGAACATGTACTCTTCAAGGGAAGACTTATGATCTCATATTTGCTGTAATTCCACCACTGTAATTTCTAGATATCTCTCCTCCTTTCTTCATTTATATTACCTGCCTAGTACCTATAGGTATGTATTTTACAGCACCTAACCTACAGTGAAAATAGCAAATGGAAATTCATTTACTGCAGTTAAAGTATGCAAAAGTGCTCATTAGACCCTATAATTAATTACTGAGGTAAAGTTTTTGACAGAGGGATAGATAGATGCAGTTCTAAATACAGACCAGCCACTACAGTTCTGCATGAGATGTCCCCAGTAATGGGTAGCCTTTGGGGAAGGAGGCTGAGGGTAACCAAGAGACAGCATCAGGGTATAAAGATGCTAGAATAACTACAAGCAACTCTATGCCAATAAAATGGACAACCTGGAAGAAATGGACAAATTCTTAGAAATGCACAACCTGCCAAGACTGAATCAGGAAGAAATAGAAAATATGAACAGACCAATCACAAGTAATGAAATTGAAACTGTGATTAAAAATCTTCCAACAAACAAAAGCCCAGGACCAGATGGCTTCACAGGCGAATTCTATCAAACATTTAGAGAAGAGCTAACACCTATCCTTCTCAAACTCTTCCAAAATATAGCAGAGGGAGGAACACTCCCAAACTCATTCTACGAGGCCACCATCACCCTGATACCAAAACCAGACAAGGATGTCACAAAGAAAGAAAACTACAGGCCCATATCACTGATGAACATAGATGCAAAAATCCTCAACAAAATACTAGCAAACAGAATCCAACAGCACATTAAAAGAATCATACACCATGATCAAGTGGGGTTTATTCCAGGAATGCAAGGATTCTTCAATATACGCAAATTAATCAATGTGATACACCATATTGACAAACTGAAGGAGAAAAACCATATGATCATCTCAATAGATGCAGAGAAAGCTTTCAACAAAATTCAACACCCATTTATGATAAAAACCCTGCAGAAAGTAGGCATAGAGGGAACTTTCCTCAACATAATAAAGGCCATATATGACAAACCCACAGCCAACACTGTCCTCAATGGTGAAAAACTGAAAGCATTTCCACTAAGATCAGGAACAAGACAAGGTTGTCCACTCTCACCACTCTTATTCAACATAGTTTTGGAAGTTTTTGCCACAGCAATCAGAGAAGAAAAGGAAATAAAAGGAATCCAAATTGGAAAAGAAGAAGTAAAGCTGTCACTGTTTACAGGTGACATACTATACATAGAGAATCCTAAAGATGCTACCAGAAAACTACTAGAGCAAATCAATGAAGTTGGTAAAGTAGCAGGATACAAAATTAATGCACAGAAATCTCTTGCATTCCTATACACTGATGATGAAAAATCTGAAAGTGAAATCAAGAAAACACTCCCATTTACCATTGCAACAAAAAGAATAAAATATCTAGAAATAAACCTACCTAAGGAGACAAAAGACCTGTATGCAGAAAATTATAAGACACTGTGAAAGAAATTAAAGATGATACAAATAGATGGAGAGATATACCATGTTCTTGGATTGGAAGAATCAACATTGTGAAAATGACTCTACTACCCAAAGCAATCTACAGATTTAATGCAATCCCTATCAAACTACCACTGGCATTTTTCACAGAACTAGAACAAAAAATTTCACAATTTGTATGGAAACACAAAAGACCCCGAATAGCCAAAGCAATCTTGAGAATGAAAAAAGGAGCTGGAGGAATCAGGCTCTCTTGACTTCAGACTATGCGACAAAGCTACAGTAATCAAGATAGTATGGTATTGGCACAAAAACAGAAAGATAGATCAATGGAACAGGATAGAAAGCCCAGAGATAAACCAATGCACATATGGTCACCTTATCTTTGATAAAGGAGGCAGGAATGTACAGTGGAAATGTACAGTGGAAAACTGGACAGGTGCATGTAAAAGTATGAGATTAGATCACTCCCTAACACCATACACAAAAGTAAGCTCAAAATGGATTAAAGACCTAAATGTAAGGCCAGAAACTATCAAACTCTTAGAGGAAAACATAGGCAGAACACTCTATGACATAAATCACAGCAAGATCCTTTTTGACCCATCTCCTAGAGAAATGGAAATAAAAACAAAAATAAACAAATGGGACCTAATGAAACTTAAAAGCTTTTGCACAGCAAAGGAAAGCATAAACAAGACAAAAAGAAAACCCTCAGAATGGGAGAAAATATTTCCAAATGAAGCAACTGACAAAGGATTAATCTCCAAAATTTATAAGCAGCTCATGCAGCTCAATAGCAAAAAAACAAACAACCCAATCCAAAAATGGGCAGAACACCTAAATAGACATTTCTCCAAAGAAGATATACAGACTGCCAACAAACACATGAAAGAATGCTCAACATCATTAATCATTAGAGAAATGCAAATCAAAACTACAATGAGATACCATCTTACACCAGTCAGCATGGCCATCATCAAAAAAATCTAGAAACAATAAACGCTGGAGAGGGTGTGGAGAAAAGGGTACACTCTTGCACTACTGGTGGGAATGTGAATTGGTACAGCCACTATGGAGAACAGTACGGAGGTTCCTTAAAAAACTACAAATAGAACTACCATATGACCCAGCAATCCCACTACTGGGCATATACCCTGAGAAAACAATAATTCAAAAAGAGCCATGTACCAAAATGTTCATTGCATCTCTATTTACAATAGCCCGGAGATGGAAACAACCTAAGTGTCCATCATCAGATGAATGGATAAAGAAGATATGGCACATGTATACAATGAAATATTACTCAGCCATAAAAAGAAATGAAATTGAGCTATTTGTAGTGAGGTGGATGGACCTAGAGTCTGTCATACAGAGTGAAGTAAGTCAGAAAGAGAAAGACAAATACCGTATGCTAACACATATATATGGAATTTAAGGAAACAAAAAAATGTCATGAAGAACCTAGGGGTAAGACAGGAATAAAAACACAGACCTACTAGATAATGGACCTGAGGATACGGAGAGGGGGAAGGGTAAGCTGTGACAAAGCGAGAGAGTGGCATGGACATATATACACTACCAAATATAAAAGAGATAGCTAGTGGGAAGCCGCCGCATAGCACAGGGAGATTAGCTCGGTGCTTTGTGACCACCTAGAGGGGTGGGATAGGGAGGATGGGAGGGAGGGAGACGAAAGAGTTATGGGAACATATGTATATGTATAACTGATTCACTTTGTTATAAAGCAGAAACTAACACACCATCGTAAAGCAATTATACTTCAATAAAGATGTAAAAAAAAAAGAAAAGAAAAGAAAAAAAAGATGCTAGAATAAGGGAAAGCTTCTTAACTTGGAGAGAGGCACCTGCACAGACAGAAGGCATTTATCAAAAGTCTTGCTGAGATTGCTGGTATTTGAGAGAGAAAGGTCTGAGCCAGGGATAAGATTGATACTAATTTCTCAAGATTTACCATGATATAATTCCACATTAGGGAGGTTCAACAGAAACTTACACATTTACTTCACATCACTTCCTATATTTTATTGTATTATTTTTTTCCATGGGAGTTGATAATAGGTGTATGTATATAAGGATCAGTTTTAAATGGGCATTCCAGTGGAATATAAGAATTCATTATGTAAAAAATTTCCCTGAATTAGTTTTTCTTACTCAATCAAGAGTATAATATATTTGACCACACAATGCTCCTTATACAAATACTATATAGTAAATTTCAGATCTCAAGACCAACAAAATAACTGTTTCTAGAGACAAGGTGACATGCTTCATTCTACTAATTCCCAAACCTTTGGTTTTTCCTCTTTCCCACAGCTGTTGGAATGCTTAGAGCTTGTTTTATGAAATTGCAGGTTTTTAAGAAACATGGATTATTGGAATGTTTTTTTATCCTCCCCTCTCCCTTCATTGACTGATTTGTCAACAATAAACAAAAACAAAAACAAAAATACCCCCCAAATCTTGTATTAATCTGTTTGTGTACCATAGAACTTTTATGTTTTATTGTAACGTTAACTCTCTTCTTACAAATGAATCATTTTTACATACCTATTTGTACATTTTTCCTAGGGATATCAAAATTACTTGCTTGACTAATTCTCGATAATCACTTATTTGTCAAATTACTTTTTTCTGAGTATTTGAGGTTTGGAGTTAAAAAAAGATATTATGTATTATTTCTCATTTAGAATTTATTCTCTGTGTGTTATTAAGCCAGTCACTTAATTTCTACTGTTTTTCCATTTGTAATATAGAGTCAAAGATGTCTATTTCTCGAAATTGAGCTATTTGTAGTGAGGTGGATGGACCTAGAGTCTGTCATACAGAGTGAAGTCAGAAAAAGAAAGACAAATACCGTATGCTAACACATATATATGGAATTTAAGAAAAAAAAAATGTCATGAAGAACGTAGGGGTAAAACAGGAATAAAGACACAGACCTACTAGAGAATGGACTTGAGGATATGGGGAGGGGGAAGGGTAAGCTGTGACAAAGCGAGAGAGTGGCATGGACATGTATACACTACCAAATGTAAAATAGATAGCTAGTGAGAAGCAGCTGCATAGCACAGGGAGATCAGCTCG
>NW_020837951.1:45362046-45373936 GCF_003676395.1 Aethalodelphis obliquidens | reverse complement strand
TAAAGCAATTATACTCCAATAAAGATGTAAAAAAAAAAAAAAGATGTCTATTTCTCAGGATTGCTGAGCATATTCAATGAGACAGCATATGTGAAACCATTTTATAAACTGTTAAGTGATAGTCTAAATTGTTATTATTCTTCCTCATATAATACAGCACAGCAAAGCTAACTTTCTGGCAATTCATATTCAGGATTAATTGGAATTTAATATTAGTGGGAACATGTTGAGACTTAAATGTCTTCTTCTTGAAATTAGCATATATGGTTTAAGTAAATCCCATAAGTTACTTAATGGCTATCAATCAAATAAATAAAACAGCCTTTACAAGGGCTGTGCTATCTGGTCAGCCTCAAAAAGCAATGAATAAATATCTATCAACTTCATTCATTTACTTTCCTTTTACTCTTCTCTTATCAAACTATATTTACTTTGGATGGTATTTTTATATGTACTTCGTTTTTTATGTATATAGTTACTATTGTATTTTTCAAATGTTCATCACCTTTGTCTAATATCAAAGTTGTCTGTCTTCAATCATCAGTCCTTGCAGGCAGAGAATCTATCCACACAATTGGCAAAAACATCACTTCATAATGATTCAAGCATAAACTGACACATTATGAACTCTGTTAGTAATCATATAAAAGAATGAATATTTTCATAATAAAATATATCCCTCCCCCTTAATCCTCTCTGTAGTAGTATAAATCCAGAGAATTGAGACCTGATCTACTGATGTAACTAAAATATATTCGAGTGGAAGCATATAGTAATTTTAAAGTATGTTTTGCTACATTACTTTCAACTAAAAGTAATCTTTTAAAAATGCATTTTAGTATCCCAGATGGGAAAGTAGAAATGGAAAATAGGAAAGATATTTCACTTCGTTCTGGAAGGAAAGCACATCAATTAACAGATTTTAAATTATTGGCCTGCTTTCACAAATTAATGTATTTTGAGGCAGTGTGTATATGCAGAAAGGAAGTTTCATGGTATCTGTTACTATTCCTTTAAGAGCTGTAACTTCAGTAAAAAAAAAAAACAGTAATGAGTTGAAAGAATTAGAAAGACATCAGGAGCCTTCTAACAATTAGAAGAATCTGTTAATTAGCACAGAATATGAATCTTAAGCTGCTTTGATCATCAAATCATTTATTTTAATGAAGCAATGTGGATCAGAAACCTTGCTAACACAAAAAATAATTATAAGAAAAATATTTAAATAAGCAAAAGCCTTCTATAGAAATATGGTCCAGGACTACAAGATGTAGGGGCACTTAAAATTGGAATTATCATGTCATGTTCCTTCCTCTCAGGGAGTCTGTCAGGATTTATTAACTGGAATTAGCTTTATGAGTATTAAGGAAGAGTATGGAGAATGTCCACCATGCCAAAATGGTGCAAATGGCCCATTAGGCTAACCATTTAAAAAGGTTAGAGAAAATAGGAGTGGCTCAGGGTTAGTTTAAACAGGAACCATGGGAGTTCATTATTCATGATTATTGTGAAGAAATGACAAAATTATATGAGCAGCCATTCAGAGTTCATTGATTGATATTTCACTGGATTTTAAAATATCAAGTAGAAAAGATTAAAAAAATATCAGTGAGTATAATGGAGGCTCAGAAGAATATATGATAGAGAAAATGGTATGTGTGTTTGCATAGATACAGATTTATCATTTATGGCTTATCTAGTTTCATCTTTTGAGAATTTATTTTATGTGCCCAGTCAGTGTAATGTTTCCTAGTCTCTTTAAAACTCAAGTAATTTGCCCTTCCATTAGGAGCCCCTTCTCTGTGTTCCATTGTGTGTATTTAGTTTTTTAAGTGACTTTTTTTCCTGTCTAATGTGCACTGCAAAATGCTGGCTGCCTACTTTACTTTAAAGCAGAATGGCTGTGAAGTCTTATTACCTTCTAACCTGAGAAGATGCTATGATATGAATCTGAAGCAAGAGAGAAAAATACAGAGAAAGGAAGAGGAAGAGGAAAAGATCAGATATTAGGCACAGTAGACACAGCACCTAGAATCCAGGATACATTTAGAAGTCCAAGAAAATGTTTTAATTTCCTTTAAAATTGGGAAAAAATGAACTTCTGCTTTAAAGAAAATGTTTTACTATATAATATTATTTATCTTTATACTGGCACTGTCATATTCTTTTTTTTAACATCTTTATTAGATTATAATTGCTTTACAATGGTATGTTAGTTTCTGCTTTTTAACAAAGTGAATCAGCTATACTATACATATATCCCCATATCTATTCCCTCTTGCGTCTCCCTCCCTCTCACCCTCCCTATCCCACCCCTCTAGGTGGTCACAAAGCACCGAGCTGATCTCCCTGCTTCCAACTAGCTACAGGTTTAACATTTGGTAGTGTATATATGTCCATGCCACTCTCTCACTTTGTCCCAGCTTACCCTTCCCCCTCCCTGTGTCCTCAAGTCCATTCTCTAGTAGGTCTGTGTCTTTACTCCTGTCCTGCCCTAGGTTCTTCATGACCTTTTTTTTTTTTTTAGATTCCATATATATGTGTTAGCATGAGGTATTTGTTTTTCTCTTTCTGACTTACTTCACTCTGTATGACGGACTCTAGGTCCATCCACCTCACTACAAATAGCTCAATTTCTTTCCTTTTATGGCTGAGTAATATTCCATTGTATATATGTGCCACATCTTCTTTATCCATTCATCTGTCGACGGACACTTAGGTTGCTTCTATGTCCCTTGCTATTGTAAACAGAGCTGCAATGAACATTGTGGTACATGACTCTTTTTGAATTATGGTTTCCTCAGGGTATATGCCCAGTAGTGGGATTGCTGGGTCGTATGGTTTTTAGTTATTTTTTAATGGAGAAAGAGATCTCTGAAGGCAAAAGTGTCTAAGTCTCACATAAAAACCTAATACAGCCCTGAAAAAGACAAAGAAAGAGAGGGAGAAAAAGAATGTACTGCCTTCTACGAATAGAATCACTTCCTGGTTAATGTATGAGATGAACTGCATTGTGATACTTCCCATGTAACAATATTAAATGTCTCCCAAACCCAGGAGTTCAGGGGATGTTTCTGTTTTTCATTTTTCCACCATCACATAACTTAAATTGGTTATTCTAGAAAATATAGTTTAGGTATTAAAACTAGATCTAGTTTTAATACCTAAACTATATTTTCTAGAATAAAGACCTAAGTTCAAATGTATTGCTAAATAATAACTGTTAATTACCGTGCATTTACTATGTGTCAAGTTTCTGATGCATTACCTCATTTATTTGTCGTAATAACCCTATGAGACAATGATTATTGTTAATAAACTTTCAAGTAATAGAACTGAAGTATAAATATATTAAAAGGATCTATAGATTCCCAGCATATTAGGCCTCAAATGGCTTACAAAATTACAGGGAAAGAATCATAAACTCATCTTATTGTTCACATACTTGTTCAGACTCTCAAGTGTATGTTATTTCAAAATTTTAACTATTTTTAACCTATAAGTATTTCCCACCTAAAGACTTCTTATGAAAATAGAAGTTTAATCCTAAAGAAGAGTTAATAACATTTTAATTTCAAACTGCTAATGTTACATATTAAAATTATTTAAAAAGCCACTCCAGGAAGAATTAGTATAATTGAAAATCAGTTTGGTAGTATCTGGTAAAACTGAATATATGCACATACCATGGCCCAAAAATCCCATTCCTAGATATATACCCAAAGAAATGTGTGTACATGTATACCAAAATATTCAAGAATATTCAGAACTTGAAACATCTCACATATTCATCAAAGTATGAAGTATAAATAAAATGTACTATATTCATATTCATGCAGTGGAATAGTCCACGGCAATCAAAATGAGCTAACTATATCCACACATAAAACCATGGATTAGTTTTACAAATATATTGTTGAATGAAAGAAATCCAATACAAAAGGATGCATACTACTGTATGATTTCATTTGTATAAAGTTCAGGAAAAGACAAAACTAAACTATAGTTCTAGAAGTTGAGATAGCAGTTACCTTGGGCAATGACAGAAGAGGTTGTGATCGAATTGGATCACCACAATGACTCCTAGGTTCCAGTAATAATCTCATTTTTTGACCTGGGAGTGATTTTAGTGCTGAATTCACTTTGTGATAATTTATTAGGCTTATGATTTATGTATATCATATTTCATTAAACAAATCTTTTAAAAAGCTAAGGTAAAAGCTAAGGTAAAAGTTCACACAACTTAATTTCTACATTGTATTTAATACACTGTGTTAATACTCCATGCAAATAAAACATAATAGACTGGAACTTTTCTTATGAGACTTGATAACTTGTAGAGGATATTATTAAAGAAGAAGCAAGTGTGAATTATTCTGACATGCTTTTGTAGGAATAACTCATATGGTTATAGTACAGGGGCAAACTTCTGAGATGATAAATGGTGACACAGAGAATTAATTTAATTGTGATGAGGATAAAATCAATGCAGTAGATTAACACATTTCCTAAATTTAAAAATCTATGTATTTTCCCCTTTTAAAGATTTAGTTATCTACTCTGAAGTAGTGGTCTGATTTAATTATAGAGTATTCCAAGGTAGAAACTTAGTAAATTGATGGTTCTTAACCTGTTTTTCTTAAACACTGTGTGTTAAAGTTACAATATATGAGAAAAAATATTATAAAAATAATTTTAGAAGTTAAAAGGAAAGCGTAGCTTAAAGCTAGAAAAATCATATTTGACAAATATTTATAGCTTGGTAACTCTAAATAGTTTAATGTCGTCTATATTCTCTCTGACATATTTTGGTCTAAAATGGATTAGGTAAATGATAAAACCCATGCTGGGCTCTGCTTTAGTCTGTATGCTGCTGAGCAATCATCAAAGGTATCTAGTAATTTAAGAGACAGATCTATTATTTTCTCCTAATGATTAGGTCAAATCAGTCAGGTTGGAATCCTCATTAGTGATGAAAAGGGTCTCTGTGCCACTGCCCCTTAAAAACTTACAATACAGCAATGCTGTGATATTTAATAAACTTATGAGCTATATACATGTGTGGTAAGCCTCCTTCCTTTCCATCATGAACAACCTGCTATGCTCAGCACAGCCCTTTTTAAAAAGTCCCTGCCTGGCAGCCGTATCTGTTTTACATAGAGGAGAGTCTTTTCCTGATAGCATTTCATCATCACCTGTGTAGAAGATTCACAATGAACTACTGAGAAAAATATAGAAGTATAATTAGCCTATAATTTAGACTCTACAGTATTACCTTTAGCCTCCCAGATGACCTGTCACTTTTGAGAAATCCACACATACAAGAAGACTTATAGATACTCTTGCCAAATGCTAGTAATGTTTGTGAAAAAGTAGAGAAGGTAAGTCAGACTTTCAGTTCATAGTCGATCCACCTACCAGCTCTCAACTGAGGTCCTCCTTCTCATTGTGGATTCTATTTCTCTATCCCACAGAAACCCATTATCACATCATTATTTATCATATCAAACACCTTCTTTTAATTTTAACTTCAGTAGATTTCTCTTTTTTCTGGAGTTGTGGGGGGTTACCCTCCCCTTTCCTCTTTCCTTCTATCTATTTTTATAAAGATACTTACAACCTTGGGGAGAAAAGGAAACTGTTTACACAAATAATTGCAGCTAAAAATCAGATTATTAATTCAGTGTAAACTGTTTGATCCAGAACATTGTTAGAAATTTAATTACTTGTCAAAAAAATAAAAATACTTCTACAGTTCTGGGTCCATTAAGCAAGTAAGGTTTGCTAGTGAGACATTAAAAAAAAAAATGAAGCTTTGATGAAATCAGAATTTTAACTGATAGATACTCAAATAAAGAAAACGTGTAATCGCCAAAATAAATTCCACAATGGTTGATGTCTTTTTTCTTTTAATTTTTTAATGGAAAATCAGTGGTTAATTTGCATAGAGAGGGGAGATTGTGCTTCATTTTCTTTAAGATTAAGGCCAAACTCTTTATCCTGGAATTTTATCACAGAATCCATGGTTTTAAGAAAATACACCCTTCCTTACATGATACACAAAAATTGGACATGCACAAAATGGATCACAGAACTAAATGTAAGAAATAAAACTATAAAACTCTTATAAGAAACACAGAAGTATATCTTTATGATCTTGGATTTGGTAAAGTTTTTTAAACATGACACCAAAAGCACAAGCAACAAAAGAAAAAAAACAAATTATAATTCATCAAAATGTTTTTGCTTGAAAGTGACACTATTAAGAAAGTGAAAAGAAAACCTACAGAATCAAGAAAATATGTGCAAATTATAGATCTGATAAGGGATTTGTTTCCAGGATGTATAAAGAACTCAAACTTAATGAAATGATAAATACATCAATTTTTAAAATGAGCAAAAGATCCAAATAGACATTTCTCCAAGGAAGACATACAAATAGGCATATGAAAAGATGTTCAGCATTACTAACCATTAGGGAAATACTACTTCATACCCACTAGGCTGGCTATAACCACAAAAAGATAATAATAAGTAATGGTGAGAATATGAGAAATTGGAACCGTCATACACTGCAGGAGGGAATGAACGTTGCAGCTGCTTTAAAATATTGTTTGACAGTTTCTCAAAATGTTAAACTTAGAGTTATCATATGACCCAGAAATTCCACTCTTGGGTAAATTCCCAAAAGAAATAAAATACATGTCCACACAAATACTGGCACAAATGTTCACAGCAGCATTATTCATAATAGCAGAAAGTGGGAATAACTCAATTGTCATCAACTGGTGAATGATAAATAAAATGTGATCTATCCATACAGTACAATCTCATTCAGCACTAAAAGAAAATGAAGTACTGAAACATGCTAAAACATGGGTGAATCTTAAAAATATTATGCTAAAGTGAAAGAAGCCCCTGTCACGCAAGACCACATGATTCCACTTATATGAAATGTCCAGAATAGGCAAATCTATAGAGACAGAAAATAGATTATTGATTGATTAAGATGGGCGGGGGGAGAAGGGAGAGTGGGTATGTGGGGTAACTACTAATGGGTATGGGGTTTCTTTCTGAGGTGATAAAAGTGTTCTTAAATTGACTGTAGTGATAGTTGCACAAGTCTGTGAATATACAAAAGCCATTAAATTATACAACTTAAATGGGAGAACTATATAGTATGTGAATTATAGCTCACTAAAACTATTTAAAATAATTAAAACTCCAGCTGGGCAGGCATGTATGGAAACAAATGAGTGTGATATAGAACAAAGGATTGAAACAGACATACACACAAGGTGCTCTAGTAGTACAGCAGAGGAAAATCTAATTTATTTTCTGTGCCACTGATTCAGTTCTTATTTACTGCCATGTGTCACTATGTGTGTGCCCGTCAGTGTATGTGCATATGTATGTGCATATGTATGTAACAGAGTGACCTGGTATAGACTCAGATATATTTGGTCCATGGAGTATTACAACACTTCAATCACCCAGATAACTGTTTATATTCATGGTTCATCACAGAGTACAAGGAATGGTGTGCTGGAGTTAGCTCATATTAGTTCAAGAGAGCTGACTGTAAGCATCGCTTCCCAATTCCACATACACATTAGAACCCAGAAACCGGCCACGCTGGGAGCATTTACACCAGGGAAATCAGCAAATGCTACAAATCAGGGCTCCCCCACCCCAGACTGCTGGTTGTTACACATTTGCCAGCATACCACTAGTTTTAAAAGTCCTTTTGGAAAGTAACTCATACAGTATCATACTTGAGATTCAGATATATTCATGAATGCCTAGAAAACTGAAGGAGTCATTCAGAAGCTAAATTGCATGGGGGCACTATCAAGTCTCTGAGAAAGGATGTGTCATAACGGAGTACAGAATCTGGCATGATGATCTCCCTTAGCAACAAAAGTTGAGAATCAGGAAGAATCAAGCATTCTGGGTAAAACTCAAAGGCACATCAGCACCTTGGAAGAAAACAGCTTTGGAGAAAACTAAACCGTGCTAGACACAAACTTCTGGAATAAATCAATGCTCAAGTAATCCTGATATGGGTCCTTTTTAAGATACAAAGGGGAATCACTTCAGAAAGACTGCCTAGCACTCCAAGAGCAGCAAGAGCTGGGATGAACTGGAGGGACCAGAAGCATGGTAGTACAGGCTGCCCCTCAGCTTGCACTGAAGAGTTACTGAGCTGAGCATCAGGGCGGCAGTAGTGGCAGGCGGAGATTGCTCAGAATGAAATGACAAATAGGACGGTCTGGTGGAGAATGGGGGCATCTGCATAAGTAGAAGCTAGAGCATCAGTGTAGCACTGGAGAAACAGCTGAGAGAAGGGGAGACTTTAACTAATGTGTGAATTCAGAGTACTCCTTCTTGGAGACTCTGAGATACTTGAGAGTTAGGGAATCTCCAAAGAGAATCTAAGCAACCGCAGTATATGTGTGTGGCTCTGGAGAGGTAGTTATCACCACAGTAAATTGATCTTATGTCTATGGTAAAACTCATACGATATGACAAAATTACTTTTGTAATTACTTTCCTAACTTTACACCATAATATATTGTCAGCACCTTAGGGAAAAATATCTTTTATTTCTTCTTAGCTCCCATGGCATTCACATGGCACACTGTGAGCATTCGGTATTTGTTAATAATAGTAAGAGCTAATAACCACTCTGTATAGCATTTACCATGTGCCAGGCACTGCTCAAACAATTTTACATACATTCACTTGCAGTTTACGAGAAGGTACTAATAATTTTCCTGTTTTCCAAATTAAAAATAAACTGAGACACAGAGGAAAATAACTTACTCAAGGTCATATATCTACCAGATAGACAGATAGATAGAAGATAGATGGACAGATAGATAGATAGATAGATAGATAGATAGACAGACAGTTATTCAGAGAACTTGGTTTGCTATCCAGGTTCTGCCACTTTATTTGATAATGTGTTCTAGGTTTTTTCAAACTATGAATAGAAGGCCTAATTTAGTAGGTCATGAAATCAATTCAGTGGATTGCAACTAGAAATTTTTGGAAAAAATAAAATAGATCAGAGTACACGTGTAGCAAATGTGAGTTGTTTTTTGAAACCTTTTCAGTTGTGTAAGTATGGAGGGATGTGCTCTGTGTCATAATGTAAAATGTATTTCCTACTGTGGTTTGATGTCAAAATTTGAGAAACTCTGATCTAGGGCATTTTATCTTAATAGCCTCTGACCCTTAGTTTCTTCAAAGGTTTTATAGGACCCTTATCATGGGTACATAGTTTTCAACAAAGCATAACAGGTATTCTACAAGACGCTTAGTTAAATTTCACTTTATAGGATTGAAGCTTTTCTAATAGAGTTAAAACACTGGGGGAAATAACTTAAATTAATGAACTATAGCATTAGTCAAGTAACACCATGATGTAATTTTTCTTTTCAGAAGAGGTGTTATAGACGTTATAATGAACATGTAAGATTTTTTAAATTACTGCAAGACAGTTGTGTCCAAATCATTGTGGCCCTAGTAATAACTGAAGAGAAGACACTACCCATGAGACTACCTCAGGTGCATTACTGAAGTTATGACTGGATCACAACGCTGCATTTCTACACCGAGAATGAGATAATATCACTGTTAATGAATGATTAAATTAGCTCTCCTCTTTTAAGCAGACTCCCGGTTCTGGGGAAAAGCATCTTCTATCTACCTACACCACCAAAAAAGAGAAAATCTGAGACCTGCTGAGGCCTTTAGGGGAAAAAATGAAGTCACCAAGCAGAAGGCTGAAACCAGTGCAAGTAGCACATGACTGTTGTTTAATATTGTTTTGGATAAAAAGATGTAAAGAACTGCATGATTGTAATTGTTATCTGTTTTCCTGAAATTTCTTACCTGTTGCTTATAATACGTAAAAGAATGCAAATTAGGTATAGCTCAAAGAAGGCAATCAGTTCTTTTTGCATGATTTTAAAAAATCATATACATTTAAGTATTTTGTAAATTATAAACTGTATGCAAATCTTATCTATTTTACCACCTAACTAGAAAATTATTTCCATAAGGTCGAAGATGAGTATTACCCTTTTTTAAATCTCCTACAGCAGCTAGCAATTCTCAAAAATTTTAAATAGATTCCTGAAATAACAAATGCCTTCTAGTGAAATGTGTTGAGTCTTAAAAACTAGGATTCCACATATTAATTGCCTGTCTTGGCTTGAGATTTCGTTTATCTTATTCCATTTTTGTTTCATAAAAAGTTTATAAAATAAGAATTATGACCCTGATTTCTGGAAAAGAGAATAAAAAGTTATTTGGCTAGTAAGTTGCCAACTTAATATTCATACTGAAGTCTCTCTCTGTTTCCAATGCCCATACTCTCTCCATTATATTTAAGAGGAGCTAAGCCATCACTAAAGAGGAAAGATAAGCATTATATACCATCACTTCACAAAGCATAACCTAGAGATATTCTGCTCTGTCTTTAGAGGCAATGTATTATCGAAATGAGAGGGACTGATCCATAAATAGGAGACATTTAGGCACTAGAGTGACATTTTCTTTCATTATTGCATTTCATGTCATTTGCCACATGTTTGCCTCTAATCCCGTGCATGTTGCTGTACCTATGTAATATTCAGTGTGAAATTCTATGTCAGTATATTTAAACTTCCAAAAGTCAGTAGGTTCAGAGTTGTGATTCCCATAGCAACCATAATTCCACCCCTTTGTTTTTATATAGCATTTGTATAACTGGGGAAGTTGTTAAGTTTTATATCTTAATATAAATATGCAGTCAGTTGAGTGTCTTTTTATAACTGCTGTGGGAACCACAATTTAGAATTTTCTGATTTTCTTTGCATTTAAATTCCCAATCAGATTATTGCAATCACCGGCATTCCTCTTATTTTATTGAAGTAGTGGAAATGGGAAAAGGGAATAGTAATTTTGCTCTAAATTCCCATAGTTTCTATTTTAAGATATTATTTAATCACCAAAAATTTTTAAAAATTGAAGAAAGGAAAGAAACATGGCATATTTTAAAATTAAATGAAAGAATACTGTGGTAAAGAAATGTAAAGTAATTTTAAATATGTGCGATTCCCAAATATTTTGAAATGTTATGCTTCCTTTTGGTCACAGAGTAGTGAGTGTTAAAATATAGAGACCTATAAAGTTCTTAGATCTCTAATTAGCAGGCACTGGTGTGCACTTTACAAGAGTGACAAAAGTGTGTGTGGTTGTATTGTGTGTGTAAAACACACAGTATTTGCATGTGATTCAGTATCCTTATAAGTCCTATGGAACTATGATGTGAATGTGTGTTTAAAGCCAGGAATCTTTTATTTAATAAAAACTTACAAAAGTCTTGTATAAAAGTGTAGGTGTTCTGACTGAAGAAAGGAGTTTGAAGTCAGGATGGATATGCAGACAAATGTAGTAAAAAACTTAACTCATAACACTTCCCTCCTCTACAGCAGCCTCAGTTGGTTTTTTGCAATATTTCTAAAACTCACAAGCCACAATTTAAAAACCATTAGCTTAGACAAACTTCTGCAATAGAAAATGAGCCAACTTACATGACATAGTAATGTATTTCTTCAGTGATTTCTAGATAGCATCTCTGAAGCCATATAGGTGGTAATGTTTATGATGATGGGTCTGATTTTTATTTTTCAAAAAACAGGGCTTCCCTGGTGGTGCAGTGGTTGAGAGTCCGCCTGCCGATGCAGGGGACACGGGTTCGTGCCCCGGTCCGGGAAGATCCCACATGCCACGGAGTGGCTGTGCCTGTGAGCCATGGCCGCTGAGTCTGAGCGTCCGGAGCCTGTGCTCCACAATGGGAGAGGCCACAACAGTGAGAGGCCCGCGTACCGCAAAAAAA
>NW_020837951.1:45357885-45361946 GCF_003676395.1 Aethalodelphis obliquidens | reverse complement strand
TGGCTTTGGTGAAGTTAAAGAAAGATGAAATGTAGAGCTTTTTGGCTTCCCAGGTAGGGAAGAAATGTAGAGCTTTTTGGCTTCCCAGGTAGGAAGAGAGTAAGCCCCTAACTTTATTAGATCAATATAGGCCAAGATTCTTCTTCAGGTTCTGAGTAACAAGTGTCTCTGCACTGAAATTATTTACTGCTACGACAACTCAAAATCGTCGTGGAGGTAATTCCTTTAAGGAACCAGAGCTGATGTTGCTGGGCAATGGGACTCAAATCCCAGAACAAGTCCGCATGGGTCTCATCCCTTCCCCCTAGCATCCATCACAGCCCCAGTATCAAGACAGCTACCCTCAGGCCTCAAGCTTAACTTGAGAAGCAAGACTTTTATCCAGGTCATGAGGAGACATTAAAAACAGTCACAGATATGGCCAATATCAGCTTAGGAAGAGTTTGAACTCCAGCCACACAACCTGAGTCATCCTAAGGTCAACCTGGATACATATATGGACATTACCCCTCACTCTAGACAACACTGACCTGTTTGAGAAATACTAAACCCTCTAATAAGACAGTCAAAAAACATGCTGATTGCCCGAACACTGTGATCATTCTGGACACAGTGGCAATTCTGGATACACTGGGAGGTGCAATATAGTGTCTACTTCATAAATATCAACAGTCTGGACACACTGACCATTCTTGAATCATCAACCAACCCCCAGAGACCCATACAGACTGCCCTTAGAGGTACACTAGAGAACTTTAACACTTCAGGGTTTACATGAAGAGAACTAAACTGAGATTCCTAGATGTCACGATGGGCCATATCCTGTCTTCTAGCTTATAAAATTCATAGATGTGACATGTTTTCCTATGATTCAGCTAAGCATAAAATTTTCAAATGATCATTCAACCAATGAACACAAAAGTATGCAATGAACAGGAAAAAATTCAGCCTGTTTTGCTAAAGTTGACACTGAATATGACATGTATGCAGTTACTATTCATAAGAATTGTAGATTTTTGCATATGCACAAACATCAACATGTTTTTACACAAATGTGTATGATGCATGCTTTCTTTAATACTGCCTTTCTTTCCTCTTTTTGTAGGCTTCCCGTGTTAACAATGTACTATCTTTATTGCCTGTATTTTACTCTCAACTTCAGTATATTTCCTGGCTCCACATCAGAATAACAGCAATTCTCCTGTCATGTCTACTCCCAATGACAATCCCAAAAGTGAACTATCAACTTGGATAAATCAAGAAATGGTGCTAGTCTTTGAGAATCTGTAAAATATCTTATGCTAGACTGATTGAGGTGTGCCTTATCTCTTCTCTGATAATATGATCAATGTTACGGTAACACCATGATCTCTGGGCACTACTGGACCTTGGAGCAAGATTATCTGGTGGGTTCAGATAAAACCTGACCACCCTTCTGGTCTCTTTCATAATGGTCAATGGCCTACATAAGCATGGTGTCAGCATTTCAAGGGAAAATAATAAACACTATATTTAATTCTCCCATATTACAATACCCAGGGATGCAGAGAAAAAATGCCCAAGGTAGGAGAATCTTCATTAAACTGATCCTAGGTTTTTGACATGGTTACAACTGCTCTTTGCAAAAGATGGACATACCACTGCTGTCAAACATAACAGACTGCCACAAGGAGTGGTGACCACTTGGAAGACTCAGCATAAAAGGATAATTTTATACCAACTTATGAGAATTGTTGCTCTGAGACAGCAGACATTATTGCCACCAAAATATAGGCTACCGTAGATGGGGTATCAGACCCTGGAGTGTGGCTTATCTGAGGAACAGTTTGGTTCAGAGTGTAAACTCCTCTAGCTTCATGTTGCTTCATATTCCATATTGAGGCACAATTTAAACTGATTGACAGACATAGGAAAAACATTTCAAGAATATTTTTCTTAAAATGAAATAAAAATATTTTATTATCCAAGAAGTTTGAATAATAAAATTAAGGAAAATTCCTCTACAATAAAACATCTAATGAAATACTAAGATGGTCTAGCAAACAGAAACTCAACAGCTGTTTCCCACTTAACCTATATTTCTCTGTCATCCTTGTATTTGTACTTTTTATTCCTTCTTGACATTTAAATCCCAGATGAGGAATAAAATGGAAGTAAAAATTCTGCACATTTAATTGGATGCTATCAGATTTATTGGGACTGGGATCAACTGTAAACTATCAGTAAACTCTTAAGGGCGGTAGACATTTCAAAATGAAAAAGTTCACTGCCTTTGCCATCTGCAACATTCTCCAGTCCAATGTCCTAATTTTCTTCACTTTGTTTTTTTCTATAGAACTTTTTCCCTCTTCCATCGAGATTTCTGGTGTCTGCTCAGTCAGGAATATGTTATCTTAATTGCCAGCAATCTCACTGTTGCCCACTCTTGTCCAGTGATGAAAAAAAAAAAAAAAAAAGAGAGAGAGAGAGAGAGAGAGGCAAAAGGTCATCAAAGTAGATGAAACCATCCATACTCATTAACTTCACCTTAGACATCTCTTAAGACACTGTTTTCTAGTGCTCTCTCATAGTATTTGAAATTTGAGACTCAGCTGCAACTCTAGCACGAAAGACCTTCCCAGGCAGATTATATGACATTTTCTATTATCTGTGCTTATGCTCCCCTCTCCTACTTTTGGTAATTGGCAGTTGACTCTGTGGCACTACCTCTACCTTCACTGCCTAGCCTTCTCGTTTACAAGAATGCAGTCCTTTTACCTGTAATATGTCAACAAGAAGTCTCTAATTTTATGCACCCTCCTCAGCTCAGTCTTCAATAAAACCAAAAGACTGATTAACTGAACATGAAACTGACAGTTTCATTCATTCCTCATTCATTCAAAAGATATTTAAAGAGCTCATCTTACCAAAACTGTTTAAACTACACAACATATTAAAAAGAGGATGGGAGGCATGACATTCACACCCAAGGTATTATAGTCCATAGTACCTGGAATGAGTTAAGATTAACAAACTCATATGTCTGATATATATAGGGAGGGAGGAGGTAAGAAATATCTCCTTCTATGCCTACATTCCCTCATTTAATAGTCTCTCCAATAGGAAGAGATGGTAAAATTTATGACATTCACTGGACCACTTAAGCAGTTCCTTTTTTTCTGCCTCTTCTTGTTGTTGCTATGAAGATGGTGTCTTCATTAGGTGTATATTGTGATGTAACAAATCTCCCCAAAAGTTGACAGCTTAAAACAGCAAATATTTATCTCATACAGATTCTGAGAGCTGAGAGCCTGGTTGCAGCTCAGGTGAAAGTTTATGGCTCAGAGTCTCTCATGAGGCTGCAGTCAAGAAGTACAACAGAGCTTCAGTCATCTGAAGGCTTGACTGCACTGGGGGGTATCCACTTCCAAGCTCCCTCACATGGCTATCATCAGGAGGTCTCAGTTCCTCATTATATAGGTCTCTCCACAGGCCTACGCAACAACACCTGGATTCCCCAAAGTGAGTGATCTAAGATACAGTGTGACCAAGATGGAAGCTGCAGTGTCTTTTATAACTTAATCTTGGAAGTGCCTTACCATCACTTCTGCTATATTTATTGGTCACACAAACCAAGCTTGGTACAATGTGGGAAGGAAGTAGACAAGGTTATGAATTTTAGGAGGCAGGGATCAATAGGGTTATCTTGAAGATTGACTACACAGTTCTGAGAGCACTCTCTCTCTCTCTCCCTGTCTCTCTCTCCGTATGTGCTTGTTCGTGCTTCAAGTTCCTACCATACAGCTCAACCACAAAAGGTAAAATGCCTGGGTTTGGATGTGGGTTTAGAGAAAGGAGGTTGAGGTCTGAGGTTAATCTATATGCTTTAAACCAGTTTCAACCATACTAGGTACTCTCATTCTCATTTTTGTGTATAGCTACCATGATGGGAGGTTATTTAAAGGACAGGATTGGGCAATTCTAGATCTTTTGTTTGAAAGCCATCCTAACCATCAAAACTCTTGTCCTGCACTATGTGTGTGTGTGTGTGTGTGTGTGTGTGTGTGTGTGTGTGTGTGTGT
>NW_020837951.1:45139588-45357875 GCF_003676395.1 Aethalodelphis obliquidens | reverse complement strand
TGTGTGTGTGTGTGTGTGTGTGTGTGTGTGTGTGTGTGTGTGTGTGTATAGAGAGAGAGAGAGAGAGAGAGACAACATTCATTGAGTCAACAAATATTCATTGGATACAATAGGTAGTTCTAGGTGTCTCTGGTAAGCCAGTGAATAAACACATAAAAATCCCTGCCCTCATAGTATTTACATCCTAATGGGGGAGACAAACACCACAAGTAAATAAATAAATCATATATTATGTTAGAAGATGATAAATGTTATGAAAAAATGGAGAGTGGAAAAGGGATTGTAAATTCTAAGGGAGGGGGTTGCAATTTTTATACAAAGAGATAAGGATCTGCCAGCTGTAATAGGTCACATTTGAGCAAAGACTTGAAGAAGTGAGAAAGGAAGCAAAGCACATACCTGAAGGAAGGGTTTTCCAGTAGACGGATAAGCCAGCCAAAGGGCCTGAGTGGAAATATCCTATTTGTTTGACTGTAGTGGTATAAGAATCAATAGAGAGTAGTAGGACATGAGACCTTAGAGGTGATAAGGGAATGCATTTTGAGAGTCTTCTAGGCCACTGAAAATGTTGATTTTAATCTGCATAAAATAGGGAGACACTGGATAGTTTGTTTTGAGCCAAGCAGAGTAGATAAAAATTACCCAACAAAGAAATAAAGATATCATCTGTATATAAGTAAGCATAGGGATATGTTTTATATGTATTTATGTCCAGTGGTGTTTTCATGTCCAACTGGATGATGTCTAAGTGCAATCAACATTACTTCTCCCTCAATTCCACTTTCAACATTTCACCCTTTAAAATTCAGCTCAGGGCGCGGAGTCAAAATGGCATACTAGGAGGACAGGGAATTTGTGTCTCTTCACAACTAGGGCACCTACCAGGCACCAGTGGGGGATCACAGACACCTAAGGGGACAGAAGGAACCCCCAGTGACTGGGTAGGACGTGGGGCATGGGGGGAGTGAAGGGGGAGGATAAGTGGAGGTGGGACAGGACTGGCGCCCCTGAGGGATTGCTGGGGACGGGAAGAGTTCCTACATCAAGCGGGACCCCCCATAGTTAGGAGTCCAGCGGATATGGGGGAGACCCTGGGGAAGACAGTGGGGGAGGGGCACAAAAGAATGGAAGGGAACGTGGCCTGTGCTTTCCCTGTCCACTTAGGCACTGGGGAAGCCTGTTGGGCTCCCGGGCCTAATTCTCTGCCCTCGGAGCCTCCCTCCTGCTGCACAGAAACCAAGCCCAAGCCCTACAACCCCACCCAGGGCCCTGCCTCTACACTTGGAGGCCCCTCCAACATGCTGGGCCTAAATCCCACCCACACACCCTCACTCAGCATCCTACCTCCAAACTCCAGAACTCCACATTCCAGAGGGCCTCCTTTCCACGTGCTGCCTCTCCCCTTCCATGCAGGTCCTAAGCAGAGGCCCCACCCCATGCCTGAATGTCATACCCCCCCCCCCCGTGCCTAGGTCCCACCCCACCCTAAACCTCATTCCTGCCTAAGTTCCACCCCCACCTAAACTCTGGCCCCATAGTCAAGGCTCTTCTTATTTTTTTTCTTATTTCCTCTTTTAGATTGGGGTTCTGTTTTACCTTGTTGATTCATTGTTGCTGATTCTTTTACATTTTTATTTTTCCTAATAAAACTTTTATTTTTCTAATTTTATTTTATTCTTTATACTTTGTTATTGTTCTCTTTCGGCTTGCTCCCCCTCGTTTTTTTTTCTTTTTTCTGTCCTAAAATATTTTTTATCTAATTTTACTTTGTTTTTTATTCTTTGATATTGTACTGCTCCTTCCTTTTCTTTCTTTCTTTCTTTTTCTCTTTCTTTTTTTTTTTTTTTAACACGCCACAAAACTTGCAGGATCTTGGTTCCCAGGCTGGATGTCAGGCCCGAGCTCCTATGGTGGGAGCTCTGAGTCCAAACCGCTGGACTAACAGAGAAACTCAGATGCGAGGGAATACCAATTGGATTGAGGTCTCCCGGAGGTCCTCTTCTCAGCACCTAGACCAAGCTCTATCCAGTGCTGGAGGTCTCGGGCCAAACAACCAGTAAGACAGGAATACAGCACCATCAATCAAAAAAAAAAACAATGAAATGACAAAAAAAATATGCTACAGACGAAAGAGCAGGGTAAAAACCTACAAGACCAAATAAATGAAGAATAGGCAAACTACCTGAAAAAGAACTCAGAGTAATGATAGTAAAGATGATGAAAATCTCAGAAAGGGATGGAGAAAATACAAGAAACATTTAACAAGGATCTAGAACTAAAGAGTAAACAAACAATGATGAACAACACAATTACTGAAATTAAAAATACTCTACAAGGAATCAATAGTAGAATAACTGAGGCAGAAGAACAGATAAGTGAGCTGGAAAAGAAAATGGTGGAAATAACTGCATGGGACCACACTAAACAAAGAATAATGAAAAGATTTGAGGACAGTTTCAGAGGCCTCTGGGACAATGTTAAATGCACCAACATTCAAATTATAGGGGTAGCAGAAGAAGAAGAGCAAAAGAAAGGGTCTGAAAAAATATTTGAAGAGATTATAGTCGAAAACTTCCCTAACATGAGAAAGGATATAGCCAATCAAGTCCAGGAAGTATAGAGAGTACCATACAGGATAAACCCAAAGAGAAATATGCCAAGACACATATGAATCAAACTACCAAAAATTAAATACAAAGAAAATTATTAAAAGGAGCAAGGGAAAAACAACAAATAACATACAAGGGAATCTTCATAAGGTTAATAACTGATCTTTCAGCAGAAACTCTGCAAGCCAGAGGGAGTGGGAGGACATATTTAAAGTGATGAAAGGGAAAAACCTACAACCAAGATTATTCTACCCAGCAAGGATCTCATTCAGATTTGACAGAGAAATTAAAACATTTACAAACAAGTAAAAGCTAAGAGAATTCAGCACCACAAAACCAGCTTGACAACAAATGCTAAAGGAATGTCTCTAGGCAGGAAACACAAGAGAAGGAAAAGACCTACAATAACAAACCCAAAACAATTAGGAACATGGTAATAGGAACATACATATTGATAATTCCCTTAAATGTAAATGGATTAAATGCTCCAACCAAAAGACACAGACTGTCTGAATGGATACAAAAACAAGACCCGTATATATGTTGCCTACAAGAGACCCACTTCAGACCTAGGGACACATACAGACTGAAAGTGAGGGGATGGAAAAAGATATTTCATGCAAATGGAAATCAAAAGAAAGTTGGACTACCAATTCTCGTATCAGACAAAATAGACTTTAAAACAAATACTATGACAAGAGACAAAGAAAGACACTACATAATTTTCAAGGGATCAATCGAAGAAGAAGATATAACAATTATAAATATTTGCACCCAACACAGGAGCACCTCAATACGTAAGGCAAATACTAACAGCCATAAAAGGGGAAATCGACAGTAACACAATCATAGTAGGGGACTTTAACACCCCATTTTCACCAACAGACAGCTCATCCAAACTGAAAATAAATAAGGAAACACAAGCTTTAAATTATACATTAAACAAGATGGACTATATTGATATGTATAGGACATTCCATCCAAAAACAACAGAATACACTTTCTTCTCAAGTGCTCATGGAATATTCTCCAGGATAGATTATATCTTGGGTCACAATTAAAGCCTTGGTAAATTTAAGAATATTGAAATCTTATCAAGTATCTTTTCTAACCACAATGCTAAGAGACTAGATATCAATTATAGGAAAAATACTGTAAAAAATACAAACACATGGTGGCTAAACAATACACTACTTAATAACCAATAAATCACTGAAGAAACCAAAGAGAAAACAAAAAAATACTTAGAAACAAATGACAATGAAAACACGAAAACACAAAACCTATGGGATGCAGCAAAAGCAGTTCTAACAAGGAAGTTTACAGCAATACAATCGTAACTTAAGAAACAAACATTTCAAATAAAAAACCTAACCTTACACCTAAAGCAATTAGAGAAAGAGGAACAAAATTCCCTCAAAGTTAGCAGAAGGAAAGAAATCATAAAGATGAGACCAGAAATAAATGAAAAAGAAATGAAGGAAACAATAGCAAAGATCAATAAAACAAAAAGTTTGTTCTTTGAGAGATAAACAAAATTAGTAAATCATTAGCCAGACTCATAAAGAAAAAAAAGAGAGAAGACTCAAATCAATAGAATTAGAAATACAAAAGGAGATGTAAAAAGTGACACTGCAGAAATACCAAGGATCATGAGAGATTACTACAAGCAACTCTATGCCAATAAAATGGACAACCTGGATGAAATGGACAAATTCTTAGAAATGCACAACCTTCCGAGACTGAACCAGGAAGAAATAGAAAATATACACAGACCAATAACGAGCACTAAAATTGAAACAGTGATTAAAAATCTTCCAACAAACAAAAGCTCAATACAAGATGGCTTCAGAGGTGAATTCTATCAAACATTTGGAGAAGAGCTAACACCTATTCTTCTCAAACTCTTCCAAAGTATAGCAGAGGGAGGAGCACTCCCAAACTCATTCTACGAGGCCACCATCACCCTGATACCAAAACCAGAAAAACATGTCACAAGAAAACTACAGGCCAATATCACTGATGAACATACACACAAAATTCCTCAACAAAATACTAGCAAGCAGAATCCAAGAGCACATTAAAAGGATCACACACCATGATCAAGTGGGGTTTATCCTAGGAATGCAAGGATTCTTCAATATATGCAAATCTATCAATGTGCTACACCATATTAGCAAATTGAAGAATAAAAACCATATGATCATCTCAATAGATGCAGAAAAAGCTTTCCAGAAAATTCAACACCATTTATGATAAAAACCCTCCAGAAAGTAGGCATTGAGGGAACTTACCTCAACATAACGAAGGCCATATATGACAAACTCACAGCCAACATCGGCCTCAAATATGAAAAACTGAAACCATTTCCACTAAGCTCAGGAACAAGACAAGGGTGCCCACTCTGACCACTATTATTCAACATTGTTTTAGAAGTTTTAGCCACAGCAATCAGAGAAGAAAAAGACAGAAAAGAAATCCATATCGGAATAGAGGAAGTAAAGCTGTCACTGTTTGCAGATGACATGATACTATACATAGAGAATCCTAAAGATGCTACCAGAAAACTGCTAGAGCTAATCAAGAATTTGGTAAAGTAGCAGAATACAAAATTAATGCACAGAAATCTCTTGCATTCCTATACACTAATGATGAAAATCTGAAAGAGAAATTAAGGAAACACTCCCATTTACCACTGCAACAAAAAGAATAAAATACCTAGGAATAAACCTACCTAAGGAGACAAAAGATCTGTATGCAGAAAACTATAAGACACTGATGAAAGAAATTAAAGATAATACAAACACAAGGAGAGATATATCATGTTCTTGGATTGGAAGAATCAACACTGTGAAAATGATTATACTACCCAAAACAATCTACAGATTCAATGCAATCCCTATCAAACTACCAAAGGCATTTTTCACAGAACTAGAACAAAAAATTTCACAATTTGTATGGAAACACAAAACACCCCGAATAACCAAAGCAATCTTGAGAAAGAAATATGGAGCTGGAGGAATCAGTCTCCCTGACTTCAGACTATACTACAAAGCTACAGTAATCAAGACAGTATGGTTCTGGCACAAAAACAGAAATATAGATCAACTGAACAGGATAGAAAGTCCAGAGATAAATGCACACACATGTCACCTTATTTTTGATAAAGGAGGCAAGGATATATAATGGAGAAAAGATGGCTTCTTCAATAAGTGGTACTGGGAAAAATGGACACCTACATGTAAAAGAATGAAATTAGAACACTCCTTAACACCGTATACAAAAATAAACTCAAAATGGATTAAAGACATAAATGTAAGGCCAGACACTACCAAACTCTGAGAGGAAAACATAGGCAGATCACTCAATGACATAAATCACAGCAAGATCCTTTTTGACCCACCTCCTAGAGAAATGGAAATAAAAACAAAAATAAACAAATGGGACTCAATGAAACTTAAAAGCTTTTGCCCAGCAAAGGAAACCATAGACAAGAGGAAAAGACAATCCTCAGAATGAGAGAAATATTTGCAAATGAAGAAAATGCAAAAGATTAATCTCTAAAATATGTAAGCAGATCATGCAGCTCAATATCAAAAAACAAACAACCCAATCCAAAACTGGGCAGAAGATCTAAACAGACATTTCTCCAGAGAAGATATACAGATTGCCAACAAACACATGACAGGATGCTCAACAACACTAATCAATAAAGAAATGCAAATTAAAGCTACAATGAAGTGTCACCTCACACCAGTCAGAATGGCCATTATCACAAAATCTACAAACAATAAATGCTGGAGAGGGTGTGGAGAAAAGGGAACCCTCTTGCACTGTTGGTGGGAATGTAAACTGATACTGCCATTATGGAGAACAGTAGGGAGGTTCCTTAAAAAACTAAAAATGGAACTACCATATGACCCAGCAATGCCACTACTGGTCATATACCCTGAGAAAACCATAATCCAAAAAGAGTCACGGAGAGGGCAGACAACATGAGAAAAACTACAATTCTGTAGCCTATGGAATAAAAACAACATTCGCAGAAAGATAGGCAACATGAAAAGACAGAGGACTATGTATCAGATGAAGGAACAAGATAAAACCCCAGAAAAACAACTAAATGAAGTGGAGATAGGCAACCTTCCAGAAAAAGAACTCAGAATAACGATAGTGAAGATGATCCAGGACCTCGGAAAAAGAATGGAGAAAAAAGTCGAGAAGATGCAAGAAATATTTAACAAAGATCTAGAAGAATTAAAGAAAAAACAAACAGAGATGAACAACAAAATAACTGAAATGAAAAATACACTAGAAGGAATCAATAGCAGAATAACTGAGGCAGAAGAACGGATAAGTGAACTGGAAGACAGAATGGTGGAATTCAGTGTTGTGGAACAGAATAAGGAAAAAAGAATGAAAAGAAACAAAGACAGAATAAGAGACCTCTGGGACAACATTAAATGCAACAACATTCGCATTATAGGGGTCCCAGAAGGAGAAGAGGGAGAGAAAGGCCCTGAAAATATTTGAAGAGATTATAGTTGAAAAATTCCCTAACATGGGAAAAGAAATAGCCACCCAAGTCCAGGAAGTGCAGAGAGTCCCATACAAGATAAACCCAAGAAGAAACATGCTGAGACACACAGTAATCAAATTTGTAAAAACTAAAGACAAAGAAAAATTATTGAAAGCAGCAAGGGATAAACGACAAATAACATACAACAAATAACAGATTTATAACAAATAACAGAGTTCCCCTAACATACAAGGGAACTCTCATAAGGTTAATAGCTGATTTCTCAGCAGAAACTCTACAAGCCATAAGGCAGTGGGATAATATACTTAAAGTGATAAAAGGGAAGAACCTACAACCAGGATTACTCTACCCAGCAAGGATCTCATTCAGTTTCGATGGAGAAATCAAAAACTTTACAGAAAAGCAAAAGCTAAGAGAATTCAGCACCACCAAACCAGCTTTACAACAAATGCTGAAGGAACTTCTCTAAGTGGGAAATAAAAGAGAAGGAAAGTACCTACAAAAACAAATGCATAACAATTAAGAAAATGGTAACAGGAACATACCTATTGATAATTATCTTAAACGTGAATGGATTAAATGCTCCAGGCAAAAGACACAGGC
This sequence comes from Aethalodelphis obliquidens, assembly GCF_003676395.1. Taxonomy (NCBI): domain Eukaryota; kingdom Metazoa; phylum Chordata; class Mammalia; order Artiodactyla; family Delphinidae; genus Aethalodelphis; species Aethalodelphis obliquidens. The sequence goes on along the minus strand of NW_020837951.1, from coordinate 45,350,123 downwards.
TTGCTGAATGGATACAAAAAAAGACCCATATATATGCTGTGAACAAGAGACCCACTTCAGACCTAGGGACACATTCAGACTGAAACTGAGGGAATGGAAAAAGATATTCCATGCAAATAGAAATCAAAACAAAGCTGGAGTAGCAATACTCACATCAGATAAAACAGACTTTAAAATAATGTCACAAGAGACAAGGAAGGACACTACATAATGATCAAGGGATCCATCCAAGAAGATATAACCATTATAAACATATATGCACCCAACATAGGAGCACCTAAATACATAAGGCAACTGCTAACAGCTATAAAAGAGGAAATCAACAGTAACACAATAATAGTGGGAGACTTTAACACCTTATTTACACCAATGGACAGATCATCCAAACAGAAAGTTAATAAGGAAACACAAGCTTTAAATGACACAATAGACCATGTAGATTTAATTGATATTTATAGGACATTCCATCCCAAACCAGCAAATTCCACTTTATACACAAGTGCACATGGAACATTCTCCAGGAGAGATCATATCTTGGGTCACAAATCAAGCCTCAGTAAATTGAGGAAAACTGAAATCATATCAAGAATCCTTTCTGACCACAACGTTAGGAGATAAGAAATCAATTACAGGGAAAAAAAAGTAAAAAGACACAAACATATGAAGGCTAAACAATACGTTAGTAAATAACCAAGAGATCACTGAAGAAATCAGAGAGGAAATGAAAAATTACCTAGAGACAAATGCTAATGAAAACACGACGATCCAAAACCTATGGGATGCACCAAAAGCAGTTCTAAGAGGGAAGTTTAAAGCTATAGAAGCCTACCTCAAGCCACAAGAAAAATCTCAAATAAACAATCTAACTTTACACCTAAAGTAACTAGAGAAAGAAGAATAAACAAAACCTAAAGTTAGCAGAAGGAAAGAAATCATAAAGATAAGAGCAGAAATAAATGAAACAGGAACAAAGAAAACAATAGCAAAGAACAATAAAACTAAAAGCTGGTTCTTTAAGAAGATAAACAAAATTGATAAACCATTAGCCAGACTCATGAAGGAAAAGAGGGAGAGGACTCAAATCAACAAAATTAGAAATGAAAAAGGAGAAGTTACAACAGACACCACAGAAATACAAAGCATCCTAAGAGACTATTACAAACAACTCTATGCCAACAAAATGGAAAACCTGGAAGAACTGGTCAAATTCTTAGAAAGGTATAACCTTCCAAGATTGAACCAGGAAGAAACAGAAAATATGACCAGACCAATAAAAAGTAATGAAATTGAAACTGTGATTAAAAATCTTCCAACAGTGCTTCGCTGGTGGCGCAGTGGTTGAGAGTCCGCCTGCCGATGCAGGGGACACGGGTTCGTGCCCCAGTCCGGGAAGATCCCACATGCCATGGAGTGGCTGGGCCCATGAGCCATTGCCACTGAGCGTGCTCATCTGGAGCCTGTGTTCTGCAACGGGAGAGGCCACAACAGTGAGAGGCCCACGTACCACAAAAAAAAAAAAAAACTTCCAACAAACAAAACTCCAGGAACAGATGGCTTCACAGGTGAATTCTTTCAACCATTTAGAGAAGAGCTAACACCCATCCTTCTCAAACTCTTCAAAAAAATTGCAGAGGAAGGAACACTCCCAAACTCATTCTATGAGGCCAACATCACCCTGATACCAAAACCAGACAAAGATACTAAAAAGAAAATTACAGAACAATATCACTGATGAATATAGATACAAAAATCCTCAACAAAATACTAGCAAACAGAATCCAACAACACATTAAAAGGATCATACACCATGATCAAGCAGGATTTATCCAAGAGATGCAAGGATTCTTCAATATATGGAAATCCATCAATGTGATACACCATATTGACAAACTGAAGAATAAAAACGATATGATCATCACAGTAGGTGAAGAAAAAGCTTTTGACAAAATTCAACACCCATTTATAATAAAAACTCTCCAGAAAGAGGGCATAGAAGGAACCTAACTCAACATAATAAAGGCCATATAAAACAAACCCACAGGAAACATCATTGTCAATGGTGAAAAACTGAAAGCATTTCCTCTAAGATCAGGAACAAGACAAGATGTCCACTCTCACCACTATTAATCTACATAGTTTTGGAAGTCCTAGACACAGCAATCAGAGAAAAAAAAATAAATGAAATGAATACAAATTGGAAAAGAAGAAGTAAAACTGTCACTCTTTACAGGTGACATGATACTATACATAGAGAATCCTAAATATGCCACCAGAAAACTACTAGAGCTAATCAATGAATCTGGTAAAGTTGCAGGATACAAAATTAATGCACAGAAATCTCTTGCATTCCTATACACTAATGATGATAAATCTGAAAGAGAAATTAAGGAAACACTCACATTTACCACTGCAACAAAAAGAATAAAATACCTAGGAATAAACCTACTTAGGGAGACAAAAGACCTGTATGCAGAAAACTAAAAGACACTGTTGAAAGAAATTAAAGATGATACCAACAGATTGAGAGATATACCATGTTCTTGGATTGGAAGAATCAATATTGTGAAAATGACTATACTACCCAAAGCAATCTACAGATTCAATACAATCCCTACCAAATTACCAATGGCATTTTTTACAGAACTAGAACAAAAAAAATCTTAAAATTTGTATGGAGACACAAGAGAGTCCGAATAGCCAAAATAGTCTTGAGGGAGAAAAACAGAGCTGGAGGAATCAGATTCCCTGACTTCAGACTATACTACAAAGCGACAGTAATCAAGACAATATGGTACTGGCACAAAAACAGAAATACAGATCAATGGAACAGGATAGAAAGCCCAGAGATAAACCCACACACCTATGGTCAACTAATCTGTGACAAAGGAGGCAAGGATATACAATGGAGAAAAGACAGTCTCTTCAATAAGTGATGCTGGGAAAACTGGAAAACTACATGTAGAAGAATGAAATTAGAAAACTCCCTAACACCATACACAACAATAAACTCAAAGTGGATTAGAGACCTAAATGTAAGACCAGACATTGTAAAACTCTTAGAGGAAAATATAGGAAGAACCCTCTTTGACATAAATTACAGCAAGATCTTTTTTGATCTACCTCCTAGAGTAATGGAAAGAAAAACAAAAATAAGCAAATGGGACCTAATGAAACTTAAAAGCTTTTGCAAAGCAAAGGAAACCATAAACAAGATGAAAAGACAACCCTCAGAATCAGAGAAAATATTTACAAATGAATCAATGGACAAAGGATTTATCTCCAAAATATATAAACAGCTCATGCAGCTCGATATTAAAAAAAGAAACAACTCAATCAAAAAATGGGCAGAAGACCTAAATAGACATTTCTCTAAGGTAGATAGCTACTGGGAAGCAGCCGCATAGCACAGGGATATCAGCTTGGTGCTTTGTTACCGCCTCGGGGGTTGGGATAGGGAGGGTGGGAGGGAGGGGGACGCAAGAGGGAAGAGATATGGGAACATATGTATATGTATAACTGATTTACTTTGTTATAAAGCAGACACTAACACACCATTGTAAAGCAATTATACTCCAATAAAGATGTAAAAAAAAAAAAGACATACAGATGGCCAAGAGGCACATGAAAACCTGCTCAACATCACTAATTATTAGAGAAATGCAAATCAAAACTACAATGAGGTATCACCTCACACCAGTTAGAATGGGCATCATCAGAAAATTTACAAACAACAAATGCTGGAGATGGTGTGGAGAAAAGGGAACCCTCTTGCACTTTTGGTGGGAATGTAAATTCAAACAGCCACTATGGAGAACAGTATGGAGTTTCCTTAAAAACCTAAAAACAGAATTACCATATGAACCAGCAATCCCACTACTGGGCATATACCCAAAGAAAACCATAATTCACAAAGCCACATGCACCCCAATGTTCATTGCAGCACTATTTACAGTGCCAGGACATGGAAGCAACCTAAGTGTCCATCGACAGAGGAATGGATAAAGAAGATGTGGCACATATATACAATGGAATATTACTTAGCCATAAGAAGAAACAAAATTGAGTTATTAGTAGTGACGTGAATGGACCTAGAGTCGGTCACAGAGAATGAAGTCAGAAAGAGAAAAACAAATACCGTTTGCTAACATATATATATGGAATCTAAAAAAAAAAAATGGTTCTGATGAACCTAGGGGCAGGCCAGGAATAAAGAGACACACATAAAGAATGGACTTGAGGACACAGGGAGGGAGAAGTGTGAGCTGGGACGACGTGAGAGAGTAACACTGACATACATACACTACCAAATGTAAAATGGATAGCTGGTGGGAAGCAGCTGCATGGCACAGGGAGATCAGCTTGGTGTTTTGCAACCACCTAGAGGTGTGGGATAAGGAGGGTGGGAGGGAGACACAAGAGGGAGGGGATAAGGGGGTATACGTATACATATAGTTAATCCACTGTGTTATAGAGCAGAAACTAACACAACATTGTAAAGCAATTATACTCCAATAAAGATGTTAAAAGAAAAAAAATTCAGCTCAGGCATTATCAACCGGCTCTCTGGGGAAAGAAAGCCCTGAATGGTAGTACACACAATTTCCATGATATAAGTCCTCCCCTCATGACTGATGTCCAAGATGGTTGTGCTTAACAACTCACTTTTGAAGTTTTAACAGTTAGGCCTGAGACCACGTATAATACAGTTCCAGCATGCTATTGTTTATATTCCACAGAGCAAACACCAAACACGACTCTTACAGTAGATGTTAAACAAATATTTAACAAACTAATGACAATAACTATCAGTTTCTGAGTACCTATTATGTGCCAAGTATATAACTCATCCCTTATCTATCAGTTCCTCAAAAATCTTAAAATTACACAGAAAGTCATCATGTTTTTCCATATTATAAATGCATGCACTGATGCTCATGAAGGAAAAAATTGCCCAAGTTCAGTAATTAGTGATAGAGTCATGATTCAAACTAAAAACTGATTACAGTAAGCCCTCTACATATGAACGAGTTCCGTTCACAGAGCACATTTGTAAGTCTAATTTGTTCGTTAAGTCCAACGAAGTTAGCCTAGGTACCCAACTAACACAGTCGGCTATATAGTACTGTACTGTAATAGGTTTATAATACTTTTCACACAAATAATACATAAAAAACAAAGAAAAAATTTGTAATCTTACTGCACAGTACCTTGAAAAGTACAGTAGTACAGTACAACAGCTGGTGCTTCTTAGCAGTACCAGCTACATCACTGGTGCTCTTACGCTTGCTTCTGGACATCCTGTGCTTGACATAAAGATACTGTAATACTATACTCTATACAGTACTGTACAGTAAAGTACACAAAAGCACAACCACTTGTAGAGGATGCACACACGTGACAATGTATGCCACACACATAAACTAACTTACGTGATTGGACGTGTGAACGCAAGTTTGCAGCTTTGAAAGTTCGCAACTTGAAGGTTTGTGTGTAGGGGACTTACTGTATTGTCTTTCCATTATGCTGAATGAATTACTTTAACCTGAAATTCAAAATACCAAAAGTGCCCACTATTTACTCACTGTATAAATTTTTCATCACTGTGTAATTATTTGTTGAAGAAGGGTAGCACTGTTATTAATTCACCTAATTTCCACTAAACAGCATAGGCTTATTTTGCCCCATTCTATGGACTTAAGTTGAGATTTTATTCTCTTTATTTATTTAAATGTATTTGTTTGTTTGTTTGTTTATTTTTGGCTGTGTTGAGTCTTCATTGCTGCATGCAGGCTTTCTCTAGTTGCAACGAGCAGGGGCTACTTCGTTGCGTTGCACAGGCTTCTCACTGCAGTGGCTTCTGTTGTTGCAGAGCATAGGCTCTAGGCGCGTGGGCTTCAGTAGTTGTGGCACACAGGCTCAGTAGTTGGGGCTTGAGGGCTCTAGAGCACAGGCTCCATAGTTGTGGCGCATGGGCTTAGCTGCTCTGAGGCATGTAGGATCTTCCTGGACAAGGGCTCGAACCCATGTCCCCTGCAGTGGCAGACGGATTCTCAACCACTGAGCCACCAGGGAAGCCTGAGATTCTCTTCTCTTTAATAATGTTACCTTCCCCTAAGAAAGCCAACACCACCAGCTCCCCATTTCCTAAAAAGTGACATCTAATCCAAATCAACCACTCCCACAATACCATCCCCTCACATTGCATCCTTTAAAATTTGACTCAAGCATCACCTACCCTGAGAAACATTTTTCTAATATCTTTCCCTTCCTAGCCCCTCAGAATGGAATAGGTATCCAGAGTTGTATTTTCAAGAATTCTGTGAATATACCCAGCATCTCACTAAAACATATATTTATGTGGCAAGTATTCATTTTGATCCTATTTTCTCCATTAATACAAGAACTTTTCTAAGAGAAGGGATCATGTCTTAATCATCTTTATATTCCCAGCACCTAGTATGAAACACAAATTGAGTTTTTTGGTTGGAACAAAAAAATGAATGATTAAACAAATGAATACAAGATTCGTTTTAGAGTTTCACATTTCTGTTTTAGGTAATTCCATAATGTCACAAATTTATGATAATATTTCAGCTATCATATATTTCAAAAACCAGAATAAAAGTACTGGTTATATGAGCTCTAGAATGATAATTGAGCTCTACAGTGGGACTACCAGGGCTCAGCTTTTGTTTTCACCCTTTACTAGCTGGGAAATGTACTTCATCTTTCAAGGCCTCATTTTCTTCATCTGTAAAATGGGGGTGATTTTTTATGAATTAAGTAAGTTAATACATATATAGCAATAGAAGATGCTTGGCACACAGTAAGCTCCCAAATAAATATTAACAATCACTTCGCTGTTAAGTAGATTGGTAAACATAAAATACATTTAGTTGATTAAATCATGATTTGTGTTAAGGGCGAAGGTCATGGTTAATTACTTTACTTAACAAGAGATTGTCATTTGTAATACAAATAATAGTAATTGTCACTACTAATTTTCCCACAAAGGCAATGACACCAAAATTTAACTTCACACTTTTCTAACTATTCTCTCTAAGGAAGCTAACAAGTAATACAATTTACTGCTGATCACATATTGAGTTTGTTCTCTTAACTGTCTACTGTTTTCCAGCATAGGAGATACATGAAAATGGGTATTTCCTTTTCAGTCCTGGGTTATGCCACACTATCAGTATCTGAAATCCAAAATATGCATTACACAAAGAATCTGGGTGGGAAGAGGGGAATGTTTTAATACAGTTATGTTTACCATATTTGACCTCCTGCTGAAATCATTAGGTTGATAGCCACTGTTACCAAAAGTGATCTTTTTCTATATTCTCTTCCATCCCCTCCTTTATTCAATGTCAGGAAACTTGAGCTTAAAAATTTACAATTTTAAAGATCATTTAATAAACCCTATTCTCTAGCCCTGTAATGGATTTCCTGATTTCCACAGATAAAACTTATTTTATCCAATTTGGTTTGGTTTCCCCATGTTGTTCTCTCAGCTAGGATATAGCTTTGACAAAGAATGCTCTTTTCTTTTTTCCTTTTACTTTCCTTAATGAGATTTCATGTTTTCTTGTGAATCATGGTTCCAAGTTACAGTTATTTTAACGTATGTCCACAATTCTAAGGGTTGCATGATATGCACAAAATTTTTTTGTGAGCAAATTTCACCTAATAATTAGGAAAACTGGCTATATCATGAGGGCTGATAATGTGTTGAAAGCCCCTTAAAAATAAATCTGATAACTGTTGTCACGAATTCTATATTACTTTTCCCTTTGTGAGGACAAATTTATACATGAACAACCCAGATAATTAACCTGTGTACATACATGAAATTTTGGTTTGTGTAACAGTTTTTACATCTAGAAATATAGCTGAAACATATTTATAGAGGCTTACCTATTTCTCCAGACATACAGTTCTCAAGACTAGCTTTGATGGTGATTATAAAATATATCAAAAATCAGAAATAGAAAATGAGAGATTTTTTAAAAAGCTCTGGGCTATCTCCTGGATATGGCCTTCTTTTTCCCTACTTTACCACTTCAAACTCTATAATACATTACACTCTCCAGGTTCTTCTTACAGTCCTTTTATAAAAACATTTAAATAAAACATCAGATTGCCTCTTGCCTGACCTATAGGCCCCAAGCCGATTACTCCCATTTGTATACTATTCCTCTTACAATATATAGTGTCAGCTCCTTTGTTAATGGCAAGCTGAGGAGTGATGAGAAGTAGAAAAAAAGATTTGCTTCCATTCCCGCTGGAAAGGGAGAATTGTTTATGCAAGAAAAGAACGGTGGGCTCTGCAATTCTCCAGTTTTGTTGGAATTCTATAGTTAGGCCCATTTAAGCCAAATACTATTTAATAGAATTTAGCTTTATTGAGACCTGTTTTGAATGGGCAAACTTGTCTAGAGGGGCACTTTTAGCACATGCCCCTGCCCTTCCTACTATCCTCAACATCATGGCTCTGTACTGGATGTGTGCTCACATTAATAGAGGACATCAAGTCTAATAGAGACGTGCTGGGGTTCTGCAGAGTGTGAATTATTAACTCCGGTGTATGGGAGATATTAAACGAACCTGGGAGGCAGAAGGCACTGTTTAATGCTCTGTTTGTATCTGATTCTTTTTTGTTTTCATACACCGATAGAAACCAGGTAGGAATGCTAACAAGAAATTTCAAATAGATAAGAGAGAATTTTAAACTGTTGCCATCAGTCTCTGCAGTCTGTCAGCACATGAAGTAAACAACTTCAAATGAATTAGGCAACAATGAGAGAGACAAAGGATATGGCAGAGAGGGAAATCAGCATCAAGATTATTCCTCCACACTCATTACCAAAGCTCAGCTAACTAAGCCTTAAATTCAAGTGAGACAGAGGTCCAACCCCTCCCTTTCATTTCTGTCCCACTTCATAGGAAATTTAAGGGCCTATTAGAGAAACTGGCCTGAAAATACTGACCAATTTTTTATCACATCACTTTTCTCTTGAAATACATATTTCTTTATAAAATATCTCATTCTTATGGTAAAAATGGGATAAACTAGAACAACAACACAGAAAAGAACACTCTTACTAGGAAAATTAGGGCTAGTCCAGGTATAATTAGAAAGTTGCTTAAACTAAGGACCCATAAAAGTAGTTCATATATACCCAAATATCTTAAACATTTCAACTTAAAACATAAAAAATGTACATGTGATTGCCACCCTTTTGATGAAGTGCCAAAGCTTTTTTCTTCTTCTTTTATAATAAGGGCCCACCCACAATACATCTTCCATGACTTTCAGGATCCAGGATCATTTTTTTTTTTTTTTTTTAAGGTACTCAGGCCTCTCACTGCTGTGGCCTCTCCCGTTGCGGAGCACAGGCTCCGGACGCGCAGGCTCAGCGGCCATGGCTCACAGGCCCAGCCGCCCCGCGGCACGTGGGATCCTCCCGGACAGGGGCACGAACTCATGTCCCCTGCATCGGCAGGCAGACTCTCAACCACTGCGCCACCAGGGAAGCCCCTGGGATCAGCTTTTTTTGAAGGGGAATGAGTATTCAAAAGCTGTGAACAGCCTCTATAATAAGTAGAACTATTCTAAATGATTATTACTAATGCCCCGCTGGTTAAATATTTTGAACACTGTCTTCGCTTGTAAAGCAGTATGAGTAAACAATTCTAGATTTGTAAGATTTTTTTCTCAACTATTTTATACTTGTTTCATCCACAGTTAAGTTAACTGCATTTTTAGCAACTTACCTTTATCAAGTCTTTCCAAAATAGTCACCTGTTTTCTAAGAAGCAACTCTCTTTCTCTCCACACCTCTATTTGATCCATTTATGAAATAGTAAATTAAATAATATGAGCACAACAATAAGTACAACCACTGAAAAACAGTGAGGCTAAACCACTGGCTCTTGGTAAGCATACAATTAAACTTTAGATGTATGGAGATGTCCTAGAAAGTGCCTACAAGATGCAAGAACTCAGTGAGTCATAGGCCATAATCTATATATATCACAGGAGGATGAGAAAGCATTGCTCAATCCAGTAGATTAGTTACCTGGAAGTTAATTAAGAGAGCATACACTACATTGTTATAGTCACAATTCCAGAGATAAAACTTTATACATATTATAATATCCCAGCATATAACAAAAGCTTATGTAACATAAACCAGTTATAATAGAAAAGGTGAGTCAGGGCTTAACTCGCCCGTGCCTCGAAAGTATCTGCTTTATTCACTTGGGGAAACTAAGTTATAATTTGATTACTAATTAATATCGTACAGTAAATCCCTATAGAAAAATAAAGACCATTTATTTCATGCTCATTGGAATATAACTAGGGTGATTCTTTTTATTAAATGGGTTACATTTATTCACAGCAGAGACAATTTCCACTGTGGATGTGGAGAACTAAAATAAAATGACTATTTGAGTAATGTCCAGTTACCTCTTTCAGTATATATGAGAAACACTGCACCTATAGTAGAAAGATTTCTAAGCTGGCCTTTCCCACCAAGACTCTCAGCCCCAGAGGTAAGCATACTTTCTCCCAGGTATTCATTCAATTGCTAATCTAGGTACTTCTCTGAAGGCATTTTGTAGCTATAATTAAGGTCTAAAATCAGTTGATCTTATAATAAAGAGATTATCCTGTTCAGGTAGACCAGCCTGGCCTAAACACAGGAGCCCTTTAAAAGCAGAGTTTTCTCTGGCTGTGGGCAGAAGAGGAAAACAAGAATTTGCACTCAGGCAGGCCTGAAAGAAATCCAACATAACATGGTTTCAACTGCCCATGGTGACCAAGTGACAAGGAACTGCTAGAGCCATCTAGGAGCTCAGGTGATGGCCAGCAAGACAACAGAGATCTCAGTCCTTATGGCTGCAAGGAACTGAATTCTGCCAGTTCTTGGAAGAGGATCTTGGAAGAGAACTCTGAGCTCTAGATGAGAACCATAGGTCCACCAACACCTTGATTTTAGCCTGCTGAATTCGTTTCCTAGGGCTGCTAAAGTAAAGTACCCCCAACTGTGTGGCTAAAACGAACAGAATGTATTCTCTTACAGTTCTAGAGGATAAGAGTTTGAAATCAAGGTGTCATCAGGGCCATGCTCCTTCTAAGAGTCTGGATAAAATCCTGCCTTGTTTCTTCCTACCCTCTGGTGGTAGCTATTGACCCTTGGCATTCCTTGGCTTGCAGCTGCATCACTCCAATTCTGCTTCTGTCATGACATGTCATTCTCTCTGTGTGCTTCTGTCTTAATATGGCATTTTCCCTTTCTTATAAGGACATCAGTCATGTCGGTTTAGGGCTCATCCTAATGACCTCATCTTAACTCGATTACATCTGCAAAGACCCTATTTCCAAATAAGAAATGCATACACAGGTACCAGGTAATAGGATTTCAACGTATGTCTTTAGAGGATATGATTCCACACATAACACCTGTAGAGACCCTGAGCAGAGAATCCAGCCAGACTGTGTCCAGATCTAACCTAAAGAAACTGTGAGATAATCAAGTTGTGCAGTTTAGTCTGTTAATTTTGTGGTAACACATTACGCAGCAATAAAAAAAGTAATAATACAACACCTGAACTTTTCAAGATTCTAGATTTTCACTGTACACACAAATGGATAATTATATGACTAAAAAGAATGTTATTTGCAGCAGAAACTAAAAGATATATTTATATTCCCCACTATTTCTAAGAGAGCAGATCCTTGTAACTGAAGAGTCCTTTTCAGGAAGATGCCATGGGTATGAGAGTTCAGGACTTGAAGGTCAGGGACAGAGGAGAATTGCTCTGCATAAGAGAAAGAAAGGGAAATACAGAGAGGCAGAGGAAAGCTTCTTGAGTCTGTTTGGGTGGGGAACAGTTTAGAGAAGAATTGAAAGAGGGGAAGATCAGCAGCTGGCAGACAAAATGGGAAGCAATGATTGGGATCAATGGTTATTGCCAAATAGGAATTTTTGTTTGAGGGTGTTAAGTTAAATTCTCTTTTCTACTTCTCCATTAAATGTTAAGTAGAATCTACCTCCATTGCCACAACAAATTATCAGTGATTATCTCTGGATATTGTTAATATGGCTGCATTTATTTTCGTATTTATTCTTTTCTGCTTAAATTCTCTCCAGTGAAAATGCATTAACTTTATAATCAGAAATTATGACAAATGTTGTTTTATAAAAATCTACATTGTTTAATTAGGGTAGAGTTGAGTTGCTTTTCTGAGGATACAATGAAGTACTGAGTGCTGCTTCATAGGTGGGCTAAGAACAAACCAAAGAACAAACAAAACCACTGATGATTACATGTGCCTTATAGTTGTGCACGGAAATCAAATTAGCCTCTGAATTTCAAGTTTAGTAACTGAGTCTTAATAATTATCAATTTTCCTATACTCTATTGAAATCATTAGCAGAAAACAAAATTGACATAATTCTGATAATATAGTCATACAGAACCTATAAAGAGGTGATTATCAAACTGTGGTCCCCAGACTAGCAGCATCAACATCACCCGGGAACTTGGAAATGCAAACTCTTACGTTCTACCCCAGACCTACTGAATCAGAAACTCTGAGGGTAGGCCCAGAAATGTGTGTTTTAGTAAGCCCACCAGGTGATTCTGATGCATGATCAAATTTAACAACTGCTGCTAGAGAGGACCCTATCATTGCTATAACTTCAATGCCTGCTTTGGGTCACATCCCACTAGGGCCATGGAAACATTGTCTCTATCACAATCTTTGTATGCTCATTCTATGTTACACATGATTCATTCCTTATAATATTCTATTTTCCCGTGGGTTTTCTCTCAAGAATGTAGATGTGAAAATGTTATAGAATAAACCTATTTAGAATACCAAGTGGTATTTTTGCAAAAGTCAATAATGTAATAATACAATTTCATAATTTGAAGATCCAGAATATCTGATCATCCTTGTGATCACATGAATGTCTCGGTCTATTTTCTTGACATATATGTGCAAACATGTGGCTTTTGAGAGAACAATGAGAATCCTGCTCTTAAGTAAACCCATCCGTAGATAGCATGGGATTTCTAAAGACATTTCATTTTCACTTGTATATTCGCACAGATTTGTTGCTATATTTCTGCAAAGATGAAGGCTATTGCAATAAAATATATCCTATTAGAACTTAAAAAATCAGCTCATATCACACCAAGTGTCTTATAGACCCATTAATTATAAGGGGAAAAAAGGGTAGAAGATAAAATGTGTACGGGACATAAATGTTTAACCACCACACAGAGCTTGAATAATTAATGGAATGATGCCTTTTAGGGCAGAGCCCCATATCTTTAAAATACAGGAGAATATAAGTGCACTATTTCAATATTTAAGCCAAAGTAAGTGATGTAGTTTCTGCATGTGAACTATACGTCTGGGCAATGAATTGAACAAATGCTTCATAATAATAAAATAGCTTTTAAATGTGAATTGGTCTCATAAGGTATAAGGATTTCCCTAACCAACACAATTTATTCAGAGTAAGATTAGCAAAGACAATTTCTGAAGCAATAATATTCATTACCTCCACATTTTATAATATTGCTAGTTCAGTGCATCTGTAGTGGTCCAGTGTGTTAAGACTGAAATTTCATCATGTCTAAACAACTTAACTGATAGTTACTTGATAACTCTTTTATGAAGCAGTTTTTTAATAATGCTTTCATATTTCTGGTTTATGATGCCATTAAAGTCATCATTTGTCACGTTAGTAATAGAGAGATTCTTAAAATATCCCAAGCAGCAATTCAGGATGGCTTTTAATGTCAGCATAAATTCCTGTATTACTAAACTACCTATTTGAAATATTAACAGCGTTGTTCACAATTTCAAAATATATATGACAACCTAAGTGTATAACATAGATCCCTTGTTTAGGGAAACTTAGTTAGAAAACCTAAAGAAATGAAGCTAAAGTAGGTTGGCTTGACCTTGTGATATGACTTAATAGCAAAAAAAATAAAAGATTCCTTTGGTTATAGAATGATCAGTGAAGTTTCTGCTACAGAATTATTTATTCCCTAAGGACAAAGCAATTTAAAATGCGGAAAGGAGAGGAAAAATCTAACCTGTCCAGAATGCTATTCCATAGTGAATCCCTCTCAGTTCATATATTCATGGCTATAGTTTACAATTTTTTTTAGAAGTTAAAACACTGTATCACATGTTGTTGTTGTTTTCTCCACTCACATTGTATCCCGATATGGGGAATTTTTCTAGAAGGCCATGCATGAGACTCCAGAGCTCTAAAATTAGACCAGACTAGCTGTGCATAGTTGATTTGCTGCCACAGGTTTGTGTACATATGTAACACCATCCCATCACACTGTTAAATGTTCCGTATTTGGAAACAAATGGAGTATTAATGCCCATGAACTCCAGTGTTGGGCTGCTTTGGAGGCAGGCTTCACATGATGTATGGTTCTGATCTGTGTCTTCAAAACCACTGAGACAACAGGAAAAAGGGCTTCTTTTTTCTTTCATGGATGTTTGCGGACAATAGATCTCATATTCTAAGAGGAGTTACTTTTCGCAGAGGGTTAGTTAGGTCTTATGCTTGGCAGGTATGTAATGAAAGCTATCTCAGGGGCCAATCCATTGGCTTAGGACTCTGAGGTAGAATTATGCTTGTAAAATGGAGACACTAATAGAAAAAGCTCATTTGTTATGAAAATGGGTTACATTTGAACTTCAGTCTCCTTCCTTGGATGTAGAGTGCTGCTCTTGAAACTTCTATCATTTAACTGCATAGAGCAACAATAGTAATATAAGAAATGAACCCTGAAATAGAAATCAGAAAGTTCTTGTTTCTAAACCCAGCCACGACCTTTAGTAGTAGTATACACTTGGCCAAACTTTAAATCTTGCTGACCTCAGTCTCCTCATTTCTATAATTACTAACAATATCTGTTCTATCTACTGCAAATTGTTATAAAAGTATTGGGGATATAAGATATGTGAAATCAGGGTTATTTATTAAACCATATTTGACATTTCAAAATGTTAGCTCAGGGCTTCCCTGGTGGCGCAGTGGTTGAGATTCTGCCTGCCGATGCAGGGGACACGGGTTCGTGCCCCGGTCCAGGAAGATCCCACATGCCGCAGAGTGGCTGGGCCTGTGAGCCATGGCCGCTGAGCCTGCGCGTCTGGAGCCTGTGCTCCGCAACGGGAGAGGCCACAGCAGTGAGAGGCCCGCACCGCAAAAAAAAAAAAAAAGTTAGTTCATAAGTATAGCTATTTTGCTTTGAAATTATCTGTCAATTGTGAAACTGATCTATATATTACCATTATTAAAACTTTTTTCTTTTTAAATGTCCTTTTGGACATGACATTAAGACAGGAAAAGAGTGTCATGGTCAAAATTTTCATGCCTGACTATACCAAATTATTCCTCTTTCTGAAAGTGCTACATTGAAATAAACTGTTTACTGTCATCACTGTGAATGGACTCTGAAATATTTTTTTATTGAAGAATTCATTTATCCACTGGAAATGTATCGTAATTCCCACTGGTATAAGCCTTGCCTAGCTCTAGGTGTTGCGTGGGCCCACGAGGAGTAGGGCTTTCATGACCAAGAGACCAAATAACTATTAGCAACTGAGAACAAGGAATGGTCATCACGATTTTTCACCCATCTGTATTAGTCAGGGTTCTCTGGAGAAACAGAACCAATAAGACCTGTGTGTGTGTGTGTGTGTGTGTGTGTGTGTGTGTGTGTGTGTGTGTTGAATGTGTATACACACACACACACACACACAGGGAGAAAAAGAGAGAGAAAATGAAATTTATTATTAAGGACCTGGCTCACATGATTGATTATGGAGGCTGACAATTCCTAAGATCTGCAGTGAGCAAGCTGGAGACCCAGGAGAGCCAATGGTGTAAATAACACTCTGAAAGCCAGCTAGCTCAAGACCCAAGAAGAAGTGATGTTTCAGTTCGAGTCTGAAGGCCAAAAAAGAACAATGTCCCAGCTTAAAACAGTCAGGCAGGAGGACTTCCCTCTTATTTTGGGGAGGGTCAGTCTTTTTATTCTATTCAGGTTTCTAAGGGATTGGATAAAGCCCACCAATCTGCTTTACTCAGTTTACTGATTCAAATGTTAATCTCATCCAGAAACACCCTCTCGGACATAGAATGTTTACCAAATATCTGGACACCTGGTGGCCCAGTCAAATTGACATACAGAATTAACCATCATACCACCAGAGCTCATAGAGGATGGGAAATCCCATATTAAATCAAAAACTCCTTGGTAGACTTGTGCCTAATACTCCAAGTAGAGTAGTATCTGTGTCTATCAAGGTGATTCCAGATCTAATTAATTGTATCCCAGTAGTAACATTAGAGGCCAAATGGATGGATAATCCTACACAGCCCAGTACAAAAGGCCTCCACTGGAGTGATGGTTGGGTTGGTCTTTGGGTTGCATCTGTCTTCCTTTGCCCTGAACGTTGCAGACTATAACTTTGGATCCTGCACCAATCCCTCCTCTGTACCACTCTCTCCACCATAATTCTTTAAGTTTATTTCAAATGTTCTTAGGGCCATTAGGCAACACACCCAGAATTCACATTTTATCACCCATATTTAGCCAAATATATACTTTGTTTTCTCTGGATTACAGGAATTCTTCCTAGTTTATTAGTAAGAATTTTCCCTCTAACCCATGATTATCTGTCCATGTAAGAGTATTAATTGGAAGACTTGTTTTGTTATATAAATTTAATGATGCTTACTAGATATTTCAATAAAAACTTCATTAAGTATCATTTGAAAAGCAATAATTTAACCAAAGTTGTTCTTATTGACTACTACATTGAAAATCTAATTCTGAGATTCTAACAACTGTTACTATTTTGTGAATTGCATGAATAAAATTGCCATATTTGGTGTTAAAAAACTAAATTGAACTCAGTAAATTTGAGGATCTAATTGGCTTTATTAAATGATTCATGAATTGGGCAGCATCTCATCTAACAACCAGAGAGATACTCCAAGGGACTGTACAAAACAGAAGGCTTTTATAGAAAGAAGGATGGGACAAAGAATTGATCAGCAAGAGAAAAAAGAAAGTTCACTGGAGAAAAGTAAGAGTTCAGGTGACAGTGGCTTCTCATTGGCTGAGTTGCAGCATTTCCACTGGCTGGTCTTATTGCTGAGGAGGAAGAAAATCTTCCTTCCTCCTGCTGGAACAGTAAAGAAGTTGTACTTCCTATTTAAAAGTGTTAAGTTGCATTTGCTCCTGATGGGGTCTGTAATTGACATTCTCCTATTTGGGGAAGTGGTAGGACTTCCCAACTCCAATTTTACTTGAGGTTTCCTTTTACTAATTTTCTCATTGGTAAACAAACATATTTAACTTCCAACTAAAAAAAAAAAATTTAAGATGACTTTGTGTGTGTGTGTGTGTGTGTGTGTGTGTGTGCACACATGTGGGTGTTCTCCTGAGAAGAAAATGATATGAATGACATTTGCTATCTTTATAAAAAAAATTATAACATTCCCACTGTGTATGTTTCAATGCAGAGTGGTGCAACTGAATAAGTAAAAAATGTGCAATGTGATGTGTATTCGTTTTCTATTGCTGATATGCCAAATTAAAACAACTTAGTAACTTAAAACAATATAAATATTCTATCATATAGTTCTCTAAGTTAGAAGCCTGACATCGTTCTCACAGGGCTAAAATCAAGATGTTGGTAGGCCTGTATTCACCTCTGCAGGCTCTACGACAGCCTCTTTTCCCTTGCCTTTTCCAGTTCCTAGAGTTGCCTGCATTCCTTGGCTTGTGGCCCCTTCATCCATCTTCAATGTCAGCACTGTAGCATCTTTCTGTCCTTTCTTCTAGGCTCACATTCTCTCTGACCACAGTTGGAAAAGGTGCTCCACTTTTAAGGACTCAAATGATTAGACTGAGCTCACCCAGATAATCGAAGATAATATCCCATCTAGAGTTTCTTAACCTTAACCACATCTGCAAAGTCTCTTTTGCCATATAAAGTAACATACTCAGATGCCATGGATTAATTCATGGACATTTGTGAGAGTCATTGTTCTGCCTACCATATGTTATAAAATTACTATATAAATATACGGTGATAGGAAACGTCCTCTACATTTTCTTTTCAGCAGAGTAGTCTGTAGAGTATTAGTTCCTTCAACTGGGAAAAATAGAAGAAAAAAAATATTTGTGTTTCCATATAGAACTTGGAACCAAGATCATATTTAAATTAAAAAAAAACAAATTACAGCATTAACTAAATATCCTAATTAATATTGCTTCTTAACTACTAATAAAGCAGTCTGCAATACAATCAAAATCAATTTGTCTTCATTTAAAAACAAATTTTCTGCATGAGAGTCCCATACAAGATAAACCCAAGGAGAAACACACCAAGATACATAGTAATCAAATTGGCAAAAATTAAAGACAAAGAAAAATTACTGAAAGCAGCAAGGCAAAAATGACAACATACAAGGGAACTCCCACAAGGTTAATAGCTGATGTCTCAGCAGAAACGCTACAAGCCAGAAGGCAGTGGCATGACATATTTAAAGTGATGAAAGGGAAGAACCTACAACCAAGATTACTCTACCCAGCAAGGATCTCATTCAGATTCGATGGAGAAATCAAAAGCTTTACAGACAAGCAAAATCTAAAAGAATTCAGCACCACCAAACCAACTCTACAACAAATGCTAAAGGAACTTCTCTAACTGGGAAACACAGGAGAAGAAAAGAAGCTACAAAAAACCAAAACGATTAAGAAAATGGTAATAGGAACATACATATGGATAACTACCTTAAACATGAGTGGATTAAAGGCTCCAACTAAAAGACACAGGCTCACTGAATGGATACAAAAAACAAGACCCATATATATGCTGCTTACAAGAGACCCACTTCAGATCTAGGGAAACATACAGACTGAAAGTGAGGGGATGGCAAAAGATACTCCATGCAAATGGAAATCAAAACAAAGCTGGAGGAGCAATACTCATATCAGATAAAATAGACTTTAAAATAAAGAATGTTATAAGAGACAAGGAAGGACACTACATAATGGTCAAGGGATCAATCCAAGAAGAAGATATAACAATTATAAACATATATACACCCAACATAGGAGCACCTAAATACACAAGGCAACTGATAACAGTTATAAAAGAGGAAATCAAAAGTAACACAATAATAGTGGGGGACTTTAACACCTTATTTACACCAATGGACAGATCATCCAAACAGAAAATTAATAAGGAAACACAAGCTTTAAATGACACAACAGACCAGGTAGATTTAATTGATATTTATAGGACATTCCATCCCAAAACAGCAGATTACAGTTTCCCCTCAAGTGCACAAGGAACATTCTCCAGGATAGATCATATCTTGGGTCAAAAATTAAGCCACAGTAAACTGAAGAAAACTGAAATCATATCAAACATCTTTTCTGACAACAATGCTAGGAGATTAGAAATCAATTACAGGGGAAAAAACATAAAATACACAAATACATGGAGGCTAAACAATATGTTACTAAATAAACAGGAGATGACTGAAGAAATCAAAGAGGAAATAAAAAATACCTAGAGAGAAAGGACAATGAAAACACGACGATCCAAAACCTATGGAATGCACCAAAAGTAGTTCAAAGAGGGAAGTTATTAGCAATAAAAATCTACCTCAAGAAACAAGAAAAATGTCAAATAAACAATCTAACTTTACACCTAAAGGAACCAGAGAAAGAAGAACAAAGAAAAACTAAAGTTAGCAGCAGGAAAGAAATCATAAACATCAGAGCAGAAATAAATGAAGTAGAAACAAAGAAAACAATAGCAAAGATCAATAAAACTAAAAGCTGGTTCTCTGTGAAGATAAACAAAATTGATAAACCATTAGCCAGACTCAAAAAGAAAAAGAGGGAGAGGACTCAAATCAATAATTTTAGAAATGAAAACGGAGAAGTTACAACAGACACCACAAAAACACAAAGCATCCTAAGAGACTACTACAAGCAACTCTATGCTACTAAAAGGGACAACCTGGAAGAAATGGACAAATTCTTAGGAAGGTATAACCTTCCAAGACTGAACCAGGAAGAAACAGAAAATATGATCAGACCAATCAAAAGTAATGAAATTGAAACTGATTAAAAATCTTCCAACAAATAGAAGTCCAGGATCAAACAACTTCACAGGTGAATTCTATCAAGCATTAAGAGAAGAGCTAACACCCATCCTTCTCAAACTCTTCCAAAAAATTGCAGAGGAAAGAACACTCCCAAACTCATTCAATGAGGCAACCAACACACTGTTACCAAAACCAGATGAAGATACTACAAAAAAAGAAACTTACAGACAAATATCACTCATAAATATACCTGCAAAAATCCTCAACAAAATACTAGCAAACAGAATCCAACAACACACAAAAGGATCATATACCATGAGCAAGTGGGATTTATCCCAGGGAAGCAAGCATTCTTCAATATATGCAAATCAATCAATGTGATACACCATATTAACAAATGTACAAATAAAAACCATATGATCAACTCAACAGATGCAGAAGAAGCTTTTGACATAATTCAACACTGATTTATGATAAAACCTCCCCAGAGAGTGGGCATAGAGGGAACCTACCTCAACATAATAAAGGCCATATATGACAAACCCACAGCAAACATCATTGTCAATGGTGAAAAACTGAAAGCATTTCCTCTAAGATCAGGAACAAGACAAGGATGTCCACTCTCACCACTATTATTCACGATAGTTTTGCAAGTCCTAGCCACAGCAATCAGAGAAGAAAATGAAATAAAAGGAATACAAATTGGAAAAGAGGAAGTAAAACTGTCACTGTTTGTAAATGACATGATACTATACATAGAGAATCCTAAAGATGCCACCAGAAAACTACTAGTGCTAATCAATGAATTTGGTAATGTAGCAGAATCAAAATTAATGCACAGGAATCTCTTGCATTCCTATACGCTAATGATGAAAAATCTGAAAGTGAAATTAAGGAAACACTCCCATTTACCATTGCAACAAAAAGAATAAAACACCTAGGAATAAACCTACCTAGGTAGACAAAATACCTGTATGCAGAAAACTATAAGACACTGATAAATTACAGATGATATAAATAGATGGAGAGATATATCATGTTCTTGGAGGGGATAAATCAACATTGTGAAAATGACTGTACTACCCAAAGCAATCTATAGATTCAATGCAATCTCTATCAAACAACCAATGGCATTTTTCACAGAACTAGAACAAAAAAATTCACAATCTGTGTTGAAACACAAAAGACCCCGAATAGCCAAAGCAATCTTGAGAAAGAAAAACTGAGCTGGAGGAATCAGAGTCCCTGACTTCAGACTATACTACAAAGCTACAGTAAGCTACAATAATCAAGACAGTACGGTACTGGCACAAAAACAGAACTATAGATCAATGGAACTGGATAGGAAGTCCAGAAATAAACCCACACACATATAGTCACCTTATTTTTGATAAAGGAGGCAAGAATATAAAATGGAGAAAAGACAGCCTCTTCAATAAGTGGTGTTGGGAAAACTGGACAGCTACATGTAAAAAGAATGTAAAAGAATGAAATTAGAACACTCCCTGACACCATATACAAAAATAATCTCAAAATGGAATAAAGACCTAAATGTAAGGCCAGACGCCATAAAACTCGTAAAGGAAAACACAGGCAGAGCACTCAATGACATAAATCACAGCAAGATCCTTTTTGACCCATCTCCTAGAGAAATGGAAATAAAAACAAAAATAAACAAATGGGACCTAATGAAACTTAAAAGCTTTTGCACAGCAAAGGAAACCATAAACAAGACAAAAAGACAACCATCAGAATGGGAGAGAATATTTGCAAATGAAGCAACTGACAAAGGATTAATCTCCAAAATATACAAGCAGCTCATGCAGCTGAAGATCAAAAAAACAACAAACCCAATCCAAAAATGGGTAACATAAGTTTAAGCTCCATGAAGTCAGGTGCTGTACTTCCTTTGGTTCACTTCTAGGGCAGTGCCTATTACAGAGTAAATGTTGAGTAAATATTTTTGAGGGAATAATGAATAACTGAATAAGTCACTATATTGATCAAGAGGTGTGGAATTATATGGGAACCTAGAAAAAGTTAAGAAGGTAAAGTATTATTTGAATGTTTCACGTTTATTCAATTTGCAAGAGACTAATGGTGATTCTTGTATTGCCTCTTACGTAAGAGCACGGTGACCAATTTGGAAAATCTAATTCACAATAGATTTGAATCTGATGTACATACAGAACTGGTAGTTATTTTAGATCACTGATCCTCTTTCCATGCTTAGTGACTACTGTTCACATACATACTAAGAAAAAGATTAGAATACCTTACAAGTCTTCAGAAATAATAAAGTAAATAAATGTAATCGGATCAAATCAAAAGTTTTTCTGAAGCTCTTGTGCTAGATACTGAAAGAAACACAGTTTGCCCTGGTAGTAGAGAGCTGTGCCATATGAGGGAAAGAAAGTTCCCTGACTTTACTGAAGCCAAATGCTTGTTGACATTAAAAAGCAGTAACTACTAAAATGGACCAATCATACTCTCAAAAATAGGTTAACCAAAAAAAAAAAAAAAAAAGTAGGCTTACCAATTCCAAAAATCTACCTTTCTTTCAACTCAGACACCATCTATCCTTCCCTCTGAAGCTGATTTTGCGAACAGCAAATTCTTGGAAGAGAGGAACTAAATCCTATCAAGCTCTTAAGAGAACTTAAGGTAGAAATGCCCTGCAGCAAAGCTCTTTGGTACCAGCTGGTTTTGTAGCAGCAGTTGCAATGATGTGGCCTTTTTCTTACTCAGTAAGGTGTTTATTAT
The DNA here is from genome assembly GCF_003676395.1 of Aethalodelphis obliquidens. NCBI lineage: Eukaryota > Metazoa > Chordata > Mammalia > Artiodactyla > Delphinidae > Aethalodelphis > Aethalodelphis obliquidens. The sequence goes on along the minus strand of NW_020837951.1, from coordinate 45,327,165 downwards.
AAAGTTTTCTTAATTACACTCTGACTGAATAACATACCCCTTTAGTATTGGATTGTCTAAAAAATGAATATGAATAGTTATTTAACACCATACACCAACATGATTAATTTTTACGCTCATTTAATGTGAAATTCCATCAACATAGTAAGCACTTGATGAAACACAGACACACTCATTCTCCTAGGTTTTGCTATGAGCCCCACACTTAAACAATTAAGGTGCCAAAATAAGGAGATAGTTGGAAAGGAGTTAAATAACTTTTGATAAAGAAGATGCAGAAACTAGGAATGAACTCAAGCTTGAGGAACTAGGAATAAACCCAAGCTTGGTCTTCTTTAACCAAACTAAAAGTGCCCTAAGAAAATATTACAAAAGGAAGAAGGACAGGTCTCTGAGACGACCATTAGGCATGATCTGTCTCATGTGCTTGATGCATTTGGAATCTCTAGACATTATCATATTTAATATCAAGAGTGACATTCATCTATTGCACGTAGATAATTGGACAAGATGGACAATTTTTTTAAATTTTTATTTATTTTTTACACAGCAGGTTCTTATTAGTTATCTATTTTATACATATTAGTGTATATATGTCAATCTCAATCTCCCAATTCATCCCACCACCACCACCACCCTCACCACTTTCCCCCCTTGGTGTCCATATGTTTGTTCTCTACATCTGTGTCTCTATTTCTGCCCTGCAAACCGGTTCATCTGTACTATTTTTCTAGGTTCTTCATATACGTGTTAATATATGATATTTGTTTTTCTCTTTCTGAATTACTTCTCTCTGTATGACAGCCTCTAGATCCATCCACAAATGACCCAATGTCGTTCCTTTTTATGGCTGAGTAATATTCCATTGCATATATGTACCACATCTTCTTTATCCATTCATCTGTCGATGGGCATTTAGGTTCCTTCCATGACCTGGCTATTGTAAATAGTGCTGCAATGAACATTGGGGTGCATGTGTCTTTTTGAATTATGGTTTTCTCTGGGTGTATGCCCAGTAGTGGGACTGCTGGGTCATATGGTAATTTTATTTTTAGTTTTTTAAAGAACCTCCATACTGTTCTCCATAGTGGCTGTATGAATTTACATTCCCACCAAAAGTGCAAGAGGGTTCCCTTTTCTCCACACCATCTCCAGTATTTGTTGTTTGTAGATTTTCTGATGATGCCCATTCTAACTGGTGTCAGGTGATATCTCATTGTAGTTTTGATTTGCATTTCTCTAATAATTAGTGATGTTGAGCAGTTTTTCATGTGCTTCTTGGCCAAGATGGACAATTTTTTTTTAACTTTACCTTACTGCGACTTTTTGTGTCTCCATATTGATTATATCATAAGGAGCCCAGAGTGCAAAGACACAAGTATTTTTTAAATATCTTTTTTTTGTGTTTCTCCCAAATGAAAAACTGCCATCATTAGCAAAGTAAGTCTCTAGTTGTGTTCTAATCTATAACCTTACAGACACAGATCACTAGCAAGGAAGAAAACATAGTGGAAATATTGAAATGGATATAGAAAAATATGAATGCATGAAAATAACTGTCCATATATGAATTTCTCATTAATTTTTTTTTGTGTTGTTTTACTCAACTCTCTGGATTTTCTCTCTGATATGCTGATAGTATTCACAAATATTAGAGGTGAAGAAATGAACTCTTTCCTGAACATATCTTCATTTATTCTGAATGCCCCAGCATAGAAGTATTTGGAAAAGTCAAAGGGCCAGTTTCTATGAGAAATACCTGAAATTTTTCTGTTCTAGAACAATGTCAAACTTCAAATTTTAGCACCAATCTACTTTTTATTTCTCCTAAACCAAGTAAGTACTTCACTCATGCACTCTAAATAAAAAAGGTCATTAAGTAGTCATTTAAGTTTTGACTGGGAACAATGCCTTGGGGTATATTATTTACACCAATGTGTATATATATCACATTATGCAATTGCATAGAAGATAAACATACAATATTTTAAAAGTGTGCTTCTGTCTCCTGCTACCGAATAGCTGATAATGTTTTCACCTAAACATTTTTTGTTTATGGTCAAATACTCCTTCCAGTGTCTAGAATAATGCCTAACACACAGAAGTTGTTAAATATACACTTGTTAACTACAATGGCATTTATTCCCAAACAGAATTGCTCTTTTGCTTTTCTAAAGAGTCAAATATTTTATTTATTTTTAATTAATTTTATTTTTATTTATTATTTTTGGCTGCGTTGGGTCTTCATTGCTGTGCACAGGCTTTCTCTAGTTGCAGCAAGCAGGGGCTACTCTTCGTTGCAGTGCATGGGCCTCACTGCGGTGGCTTCTCTTGTTGTGGAGCATGGGCTCTAGGTACGCAGGCTTCAGTAGTTGTGGCTTGCAGGCTCTAGAGCACAGGCTCAGTAGTTGTGGCACACAGGCTTAGCTGCTCCGCGGCATGTGGGATCTTCCTGGACTAGGGCTCGAACCCGTGTCCCCTGCATTGGCAGGCAGGTTCTTAACCACTGCGTCACCAGGGAAGCCCGAATTTCATATTTTAAAAACACATTTTGAAATATTTTTTATTTCAGTATATGTCTTTTTTTTTTCTTCCTCTCTAACCCCTCTGCTATTAGTAGCAAGCCAGATATACTATTGTCCAAGTGATGGAGATGATTAAAATAGACTAAAGAGTCCCAGTGATTCTATGTTAAGATGCTAATCTTGCAAACAACACAATTTTTTTAATGGGCAAAGGATCTGAACAGAAATTTCTTCAAAGATATACAAAGGGCCAATCAGCACATGAAAAAATGCTCAACATCACTAATCATTAGGGAAATGCAAGTCAAAACCACAATGAAATACCACTTTACATCCATTAAGAGGGCTATTATTTTAAAAACAGAAAATAACAAATGCTGGGAAGGATATGGAGAAATTATAACTCTTGTGCATTGCTGGTAAGAAGGTAAAATGATACAGCCAGTGTGGAAAACAGTATGGTCGTTCCCCAAAAAATTTAAAATAAAATTACCATATGATCCAGTGAATTTAACCTCTAGGTAAAAATTCAAAGAAGTGAAAGCAGGGACTCAAACAAATATTTGTGTACCAACGACCAATGTTCACAGCAGAATTATCCACAATAGCCAAAAGGTGGAAACAATCCAAATGTCCATTGACAGATAAATGGATTTTAAAAATGTAATGTATACAGTTAACCCTTGAACAATGTGGGGGATAGGGGTGCTGACCCCTGTGGAGTCAAAAATCTGTGTACTGCTATCTCTGCCCCAATAGCAAAGGAAGTGATAAACGACTCACCCAAGGGAAGGAAGCTGGAACAGTTTGGATAGAATCAGGACTCAAACCCTAGTTCTTTTGATATCACATATTGTGATCCCTAATCAAACGTAAAGTTTTCCCTATACTTAAAGATCTATAAAATGAAAATACAGGTACTATATTTACTGAAAAAAAAAATCTGCTTGTAAGTGGAACCATGCAGTTCAACCATGTTTTTCAAGAGTCAACTGTACATACAATGGGATATTATTCAGCCTTAATAAAAAGGAATAAGATTTTGATACATGCTACAAAATGGATGAAACTTAAAGACATTTTGTTAAGTGAAATAAGCCAGTCACAAAAGGACAAACATTGTATTAGTCCACTTAGAGGAGGTACCTAGAGCAGTCAAATTCATAGAGACAGAAAGTAGAATAGTGAGGACCAGCGGCTTGGAGAAGAGGGAATGGGGAGTTAATGTTTAATGGGTTTAGGTTTGGCAAGATGAAAAAGTTCTGTGGATGGAGAGCAGTGATGGTCACATAACAATGTGAATATACTGAATGCCACTGAACTGTACACTTAAAATGATTAAAATGGTAAATTTTGTTATGTACTATTTTACCCCAGTAAAAAAAAGAAAAAGATGCTAGTTTTGTTTTGTTTGTTTTACAAAGGGACTGGTGGGCTTCCCTGGTGGCGTAGTGGTTGAGAGTCCGCCTGCTGATGCAGGGGACACGGGTTCGTGCCCTGGTCCGGGAAGATCCCACACGCCGCAGAGCGGCTGGGCCCCTGAGCCATGGCCGCTGAGCCTGCGCGTCTGGAGCCTGTGCTCCGCAGCGGGAGAGGCCACAACAGTGAGAGGCCCGCGTCCCGCAAAAAAAATAAAAATAAAAATAAATAAATAAAAAGGGACTGGTAAATTTTATTTCACTGAATTAAAAAAAAATGTAAGTAAAAGACACCAAAACCAAGAAAAGCCAGAGAGATTCGGAGAAAATATTTGCCATGCACATAATCCAGAAAATTAGTACCTCAAACATAGGAAGAATTTGTGTATAACAATAAAAAAAATAAGCAGAAAAATGTGCACAAGCTGTTAATAGAAAAATTCACTATCATAGGGGAGCTGAACAAATAAATAAATATATTGAGAACAGTGGCAGCCAGGTTTCTTGCAGAAAAAAAAGAGTTACAAAGATGGAAAAGAAGAAGCTAGATAAAACTCTATAGAATTGGACTTGAAATAGAAATATCTGTGTGAACCACTGATTTCAATACAAATAGATAAATTCAAAATAAGTATAAATGTGAATGTGTGTGTACACATATTTCCTATCTTTATCTACTGAGAAGGCGTAGGAAGAGTGAAATTCTAACACATGAGCATGGCTAGTGCCCGGTCTTAGGTTCTAAATGCCAATCTCCATTGAAAGGAACCAGGACTCCTTGGAAGTGGCTGCTTCTAGGTCTGGAGCAGGAAAATATAACATAAGTCTGGAATATCTTATTGTGCCAGACAGTAAGTAATCAAATAATAAAATTAATTCATCAACAAAATGAATAAAAGCAAAAGCCAGCTTGAAACAGCTCCCAGAATTTGGAAATGACTTGAAAAGCATGAAATTAAAATAATTATATTAACAGTTTATTACACATTTCATAAAACAGGAATTTATGAGTCCATGCTGATATAGAGAGAAAGACAGATAGATCTAGATAGATGGATAGATCAATATCTCTATTTATATCTACCTATCTATATAAATAAAGTTAGGTGAAAAATAGGATACTTACATAGTCTCAAAGTGCCTTGCCAAAAAAATATTAATCACAAGGGGAAAATGTGCAACTATACAGTGAAGAAGCCTCACAGACACCACCTTAAATTAGAGATTAAATTTAACAGATCACTAGAACAAATCAAAATAATGTATATACCTGACAGGATGCAATGAGGAAATATCAAACAAATCCAAATTGAAGTCATTCTACAAAAATAATTGGCCTATATATACCCTTTAAAAGTCTCAACATAAGAAAGCTGTAGTAGGCTGAATAAAGTCCCTCAAATATGTCCACATCCTAATCCCTGGATCCTGTGGATGTTACCTTACATGGCAAAAGTGATTAAGTTAAGGATCTTGAAATGGGAATAATTGTCCTGGATTATCCTATGGGCCCAATGTAATCACAACAATCCTTCTAAGAAGGAACTGAGGAATTGGACTCAGAGGAGAAGGTGATATGACGACAGCAGCAGAGATAGGGGTGATGCATGTTAAAGATAGAGGAAAGGGCCATAAGCGAAGGAACACAGGTGGCCACGAGAAGCTGGAAAAGTCAAGGAAACAGATTCTCCCCTGGAAGCCTCCAGCCCTGCTGACGTTTTGATTTCAGGATTCTGACTTCCAGAACTGTAAGAGAGTAAATTCATGTTGCTTTAAGCTACTCAGTGTGTGATGATTTGTTACAGCAGCAATAGTAAACTAATGCAAAAATCAGGAAATGACGTGAGGAACTATTCCCAGATAAAAGAGACTATAGAGTCAGGACTACGAGGTGCAGCTTGTGAAAAGAACGGAACCCTTTTGTTACACAAGACATTACTGAGATAATTGTGAAACTTGAATGGCATCTAAAACTTACAGTTAATGTGAACTTCTTGATTTTTATGATTATATATTATGGTTATGTGGGAAAATAGCCTTGTTTGTCAGATATAAACAATGAAGTTTTTGTGGATAATAGGCATCAGGTTGCCAACTTACTTTGAAATGGTTCAGAAAAAAAAGTTAGACTTTTTAGTAGGTTAGGGTGTCATAGAAGTCCACATCTGTCTTATGAGTTCTTAGAAATACAGACTCTGAAGTACAGGTTTGCGTGCCAGAGATATGTCAAGCAGTGCTCTCTGGATCACGTGTAAGGGACTGAGGGAAGCAGAACTGGACAGAGGGAGAAGCCCAAAACTGACACAGCAGCAATAGTGACCTTATTCAATATTATGTGGAGCTTGGGGACCACGAATGGTTCTTAAGAGTTGTCTTGAATTCAGTCCAGCATCCTCAGCTTATGATAAATCAACTCTCTTATGATAAATCAATCCCCCTTTCTTTCTCTTTCTCTTTATCTTTCTCTCTCGCTCTTTCCCTCTGTCTCTCTCTTTCCATATCTACCAATCACTGAAGGCTGGCTGTTCCCAAAAGCTGGTATACTTGGATGAGGCAACTCCCTTCAATCAAGGGCAATTCTTACAAACCATCAGCAGCCAGAATTCCCAGCAGTAAAGCAATGCTTGCCACTGTCCTCAAGCGAGAAACGGGTCAGTGCACCACAGCATCTACAACTTCTGAGGGAAACTGAGGGCTCATAAAATATGAGTATATAATGTGAAGGTAAGAGTAAGAGGATTTACTGATGGACTAAATACGGAGTGTGCAAAAGAAAGGGATTGAGAATGACAATACAAAAGAATGATGCTCAGTAATTAAAAACTAAGTCCTGGGTTTCCCTGGTGGCGCAGTGGTTGAGAGTCCGCCTGCCGATGCAGGGGACGCGGGTTCGTGCCCCGGTCCGGGAGGATCCCACATGCCGCGGAGTGGCTGGGCCCATGGGCCATGGCCGCTGGGCCTGCGCGTCTGGAGCCTGTGCTTCGCAGCGGGAGAGGCCACAGCAGTGAGAGGCCTGCGCAACGCAAAATAAATAAATAAATAAGTCCTTTTCTTCCCTTCTATTTTTCTATTGAAATATAATTGACCTATAATATGTTTTAGGTACACAACATAGTGATTCAATAGTTTTATACATCACAAAATGATCACCACAATAAGTCTAGTTACCATCTGTCACCAAATAAAATTATAACAACATTATTGACTATCCTCCCTATGCTGTACATTACTTCCCGTGACTTATTTTACGACTGGAAGTTTGTACCTCTTAATCTCCCTCACCTATTTCACTCATCCTCCCACTCTCCTCCCCTCTGGCAACTACCAGTTTGTTCTCTGTATCTATGAATCTGATTCTGTTTTGTTATGTATGTTTTGTTTTTTAAGTTGCACATACAGGTGAAATCATTTGGTATTTGTCTTCCTCTGTCTGACTTCTTTCACTTAGCCTAATACCCTCTAGGTCCATCCATGTCATAAATGGCAAGATTTCGTTCTTACTTATGGCTGAGTAATATTCCATCATACTTATATCTTCTTTATCCATTCATCTATCAATGGATACTTAGGTTTCTTCCATATCTTAGCTATTGTAAATAATGCTGCAATGAACATAGGGGTGCATATACCTTTTCGACTTAATGTTTTTGTTTTCTTCAGAAAAATACCCAGTAGAATTGCTGGATCATATGGTAGTTCTATTTATAATTTTTCGAGGAACCTCCATACTGTTTTCCACAGTGGCTATATCAATTTACATTCCCACCAACAGTGCACAAGGGGCCCCTTTTCTCCACATCCTCACCAACATTTACTAGTTGTTGTCTTTTTGGTAACAGTCGTTCTGGCAGGTGTGAGGGAATATCTCATTGTGTTTTTTGATTTGCATTTCCCTGATGATTAGTGATGTTGAGCATCTTCTCATATGCCTATTGGCCATCTGTATGTCTACTCTGGAAAAATGTCTATGCAGATACTCTGCCCATTTTTTAAGAAGGTTGTTTGTTGGTTTGTTTTTTTTTAGGGGGGGGCGGATGGTGAGTTATATGAGTTCTTTGTATATTTTGGATATCAACCTCTTGTCAGATGCATCATTTCCAAATATCTTCTCGCATTTCGTAGGCAGCCTTTTCATTTTGTTGATAGCTTCCTTCACTGCGCAAAAACTTTTTAGTTTGATGTAGCCCCATTTGTTTATTACTGCTTTCAGTTCCCTTGCCTGAAGAGACATCCCCATTGTATATTCTTGTCTCCTGTGTCATAGATTATTGACCATAGAACTGTGAGTTTATTTCTGGGCTCTCTATTCTGTTCCATTGATCTATGTGTCTATTTTTGTGCCAGTACCATACTGCTTTTATTACTGCAGATTTGTAGTATAGTTGGATCAGGGAGTGTGATACAACCAACTTTATTCTTCTTTCTCAAGACTGTTTTGGCTATGTGGGGCCTTTTGTCTATATAAATTTTAGAATTATTTGTTCCAATTCTGTGAAAAATGCCATTGGTATTTTGATAGGGATTGCATCAACTCTGTAGACTACTTTGGGGAGTATGGCCATTTTAACAATATTAATTATTCCAATCCATAAGCACAGTCTATATTTCCATTTGTTTGTGTCATCTTCAATTTCTTTCATCAGTGTCTTAGACTTTCCCAAGTACAGGTATTTTACCTCCTTGGTTAGATTTAGTCCTAGGTATTTTATCCTTTTTGATACAATTTTAAAAGGGTTTGTTTTCTTAATTTCACTTTCTGATAGTTCATTGTTACTGCATAGAAATGCAACAGATTTCTATATATTAATTTTGTATCCTGCAGCTTTACTGAATTCATTTATTAGTTCTAATAGTTTTGGGGTAGCATGTTTAGGATCTCCTTTATATAATATCATGTCATCTGTGAACAGTGACAGTTTTACTTCTTCCTTTCCAATTTGGATTCCTTTTATTTCTTTTCATTGTCTTGACTGCTACGGCTAGGCCTTCCAATACTATGTTGAATAAAACTGGTGAGAGTGAGCATCCTTGTCTTGTTCCTGATCTTAGAGGAAATGCTTTCAGCTTTTCACCACTGAGTATAATGTTGGCTGTAGGTTTGTCATATATGGTCTTTATTATGTTGAAGTGCACCTCCTCTATACCTACTTTTTTGAGAGTTTTTTTTAAATAAATGGATGTCCAATTCTGTCAAAAGCTTTTTTTGCTTCTATTAAGACTATCATATGATTTTTATTCTTCAATATGTTTATGTGGTATATCACACTGATTGATTTGCATATATTAAACCTTCCCTGCATCCCTGGGATAAATGCCACTTGATCATGGTGTATGATACTTTTAACATGTTGAATTCATTTTGCTAATATTTTGTTGAGGATTTTTACATCTAAGTTGATCAGTGATACTTTGTCTGGCTTTGGCATGAGGGTGATGTTGGCCCTGTAGAACGAATTTGGAAGCATTCCTTCCTCTTCAATTTTTTGGAATAGATTGAGAAGAATAGGTGTTAACTCTTCTCCAAATGTTTGGCAGAATTCATCTGTGAAGTCATCTGGTCCTGAACTTTTGTTCTTTAGGAGTTTTCTTATTACTGATTCAATTTCGTTACTGGGGGGCAAGGCTGTATGTTCCAAGCTTCTAATCATGGCTTGGTCTTTCTGGTGAGCAGCCCCCATCCAGGAGCCCACCAAGAGTCACCATATTAGAGCAAAAGATGCTCCTGTCACCCAAGAAATGCTAAGGAGTTTAAGAGCTATGTATCAAGGACCAGGGTCAAAGACAAAATATTAGAACAAAAGATGCTCCTATTACCTTTATTGCTCAGGAAATTACAAAGGTTTTAGGAGCTCTGGCCAGGAGCCAGGGACAAAGCCCCAAATCTATATTTCAGATTATATCATAATGTCACAACCAAGTGAATTTGTCTCAAAGGGGACAGTATACTCAAGTCCAGAATTCAGGTCTGAGGCCACAACATAAGATATAAATTTGGAAGTGATGAGACTGAATAGCATCCCCAAGGAGATGAGAGAACTTAAAGAACAGAAGTATGAAAACTGAAAATTCTTTTATTTAGAGTTTGAGAAAATGAGAAAAGAGTGAAAGACATCCAAAGGTATGATCAATGAGGGCAAGAAAAACCATGAGAATGTCCTAAAATCCAATAAAAGAAAATGCTTCAAATAGAAGAGAGTCAGATTGAGTTAGATGAAGACAGGTAAGTGACTACTACATTTAGCAAAGAAGAAGCCACCATTAAGAGCATTTTTTAAGGTGAGGTAGGGCAAATATTGCCACTGATGTGAATTAAAAACAATGAATGGGGGAGGAGCTGAAAATAAAGTATTGATGACTTTTCTTTTGGTATTTGATGCAAAGCAGAATAAAGAAATGAGGAGCTAGCCAGAGATTAATGTGAGGCAAAAAACTATTATTTTCTTTTCAAAATGGAGTAATATATATTTGGTATTGATGGAAATGATCCAGTAAAGTGAAAAACATGATAACAAAGGAGAGATAGAGAGAATTTCAAAAGTGATGTATTTAGAGTAGGTGAAGGGAGATGATATCTAGTGGACAAGAAGAGGGATTAATCTTAGGGAGGAACACAGTGAATTCACACACGATAGTCAGAAGAAAGGTGGAATAGATGGGCAAAGAGGCAAGTAGATGACAAATGTGGTGGTGAGCATTTGTGGAGGCTTTCTTGTGAATAGCTCCTATTTTCTTTCAGAAAAATAAGTAGCAGTGTCTTTAGCTGAGTGAGAAATGAAAGGAGGTGTTCAAGGTTTAAGAAGAGAAAACAGTATGACATTGTCATTTGCAGACATGAGCAAACCAGGGCAATGCATCATGATTTCAGGGCAATTCACAGGCTAGGTGAGATTTGTGGCCATGAGTTAAAGCCTTGACAGCATGGTTGTGTGTTTTTCCCCAGCAAAATTTGGCTGTGCAGATGTATACATAGAGTGGTCAGAAGGTTTATTAAATAGGGTTTGATGTTTTGCCAAATAAGTACCACGAACCATGACAGAGCAAACACTTAAGGGTGTATCCACGTAAGGGATTAAAATGAAAGATCATGGAATTAAGAGTGGAAAGGAAGTAACTGAAAACTGGGCAGTAAACAAGGGATAGTAAGGAGAATGAAAATGAAATAATACATTAGGTTATATATCTTGATAAGGTGGAAGACCTAGAGAGAGAGTGAGCCAGAAAGATAGGGTATAGCCCTTAGAGAGTAGCATATTTGAAGTTGACATTATGGAAGATTTGTTGTTATTAGTAATGATAAGGTCTAGAGTCTATCACGGGAGTGATTAGTGAATGACATGGGGTATAGTACAAGATCTACTGCTGAAGGACAGGTAAACAAATTGAAAGAGTAAGGTATGGAGAGAGTATACATGGACATTAAAATTAGCAAAAATTATAACAAGAATAGTATTGGCAACACTGACAATGAAACTACCAATATCTTCAACAGTGATAAGAAATAACATGAGTATCAACAACTGCAAAAGGCATCATAGAGAACACTGCAAGAGAACACTGTCCTCTAAACAAGAGTTAATTTCACTTAGAGGAAAACAGAGATAAACAAACAAAATGCAGAGAAGAGATTGAGTATCTAAAGGATTTTGATGATAGGAGGTATCAGTTCTAGGGACAGAGAAGTTTTTCAGAAATTGAAGAGGAGTGAGAAATGCTATCAGAAAAGAGTATATAATGAGCCTTATATGGACATCAGTTTGGGGTGTAAGAATGGTCTTCAGTGACATGGTCTTATGTTGCTTGACTGGTGCAAGCAAGGACATCTATCTTGGTTTCAGGAGATACCAGCAAGTCAGGGAGCATTGGTGGGAAGGAAGAACTATGAGGAACTCACTAGAAGCAAATGAAGTTCTGGAGTCCCTTTTGTAACCCTGACAGTAAAGAGGCTCCTTGCAAGGAGAAGGGAGATGCAGACTTCAAAGAGTGTGTGAAAAAAAACACTCCTTATGGAGAGTTTGAACTTTGAATTAACTGAATACTTATCTGAAAGTGTCTTATAAAGCAGAAGAAATTGAATTACCTTCATAATTTTTAAATTTATGCTTTATTTGGCCAACCATAGAAATGAAGACACAGTAAAACTTTATTTCAGCTATAACATAGAATGCGTCTTCTTCTTAATTAACATATGAAAAGTAATGAATACATTTTGATCACATTACATATGGGGACTCTTCCAAGATTCCTAAAATTCTGTTTGCAGCAAATATCTACATCTTACTTGGTTATAAACTATGGTGAGGATAGAAACAGGGGACTTGATAAAAGGCTATGACACTAATCTATCCAAGAGATAATGGTGGATCTGATGAGAATTTTCACATCAGTAATTGGTTCACATTCTAGATATATTTTGATGATAGGTAAAACCAATAGAATTTACTGATGGATTATATAAGGAAGTTGGGGGTCATGAGACAGGAGTCTGGCTATTCCAAGGTTTTTGCCCTGAAGAATTAGGTGGATGGACTTGTCATGTATTGAGAAATGTTGATTAAATATACAAGTAGAGATGCTGAACTGGTAGTTGGATATATAAGTTTTGGAGAAAGGTATGGGTTAGACATAAAAAACATGGGTGTCACTGGCTTATATAAATTATGAGTATATATAGAAAAAAACTGAGAACAAATTCTCAGCTTAAGGGCAGTGTGTGTAGTTTTAAAATGATTACAAGATAATACTGATATATGCCTCATCCCCCCTACCCACCCAGATTATGAATCACTTCTCTCTGTTATCTACATTTTATTATTCTATCAAATTAGGTCATCAGAAAGAAACATGACTGAACTGTATTATCTCAGTCCCTGTAGAAGTGTCTTTACTACTATGATTTCATTTTATATCAGTGTTTGCTCTAATAAAGAGCCATACAGGGATATCTCTGCAACTGCTATAAAACTGCTAAATATACTGCCATGACTTTATTAAATGCCCTTTAATATAAAAGTCCAAATGTTAGATTTTTCCCCGTAGAATTTAATGCCAAAGAAGTTTCTCTCTACTGAAGAGTCAGTCTTCTTCCATTTATCAGACATTGATAACTAGGTAAACTGCCATCTTTCCCTCTTTACTTTGGCTTCCAGGAAACAGATTAAATTTCAGGCATAATTACAGAAATGTCTCATAATTCCTTTTCCTCTCTATATTTGTTTTCTCTTAAATCTTTTACATAATTTTTAATCTTTTAACTTTCATTTAGCTAATTACTATTACAGCATTTTAAAGAGAATTTTAAAGTATAAGAAGTATAAATTATAAATAAAAATTAAGGAAAAATTGTGGCCCAGAAAAATCCCAGTGACATAAGTGACATAAGTGAAGTAAGGGAAAAAAACAGATCTCAGATCAGGGCAACAGTGGATCAGGGGTCACTCAAGGAATGAGGCAGGGATGAGCACTGGACCTCTTTTCAATGAGGATGAGGAATACGAGAAAAGGTCAGGCCTGGAGATAAGAGGTGAGAGTTACAAGATAAATTTTCATACAGCAACCTAGGCAACTCCATAATTCCTGATAAACCATGAGTGAAAGTAGAGTATGAAAGGGGATCATAAGTTCAGAAAGGAAGTCTGAAATTTTCCCAAAGAGAAAAATAATTTTAGCAAAGCCTGTGTGGTTTTCCCCTGAAGCTTGTCGTGTTCCAGGCAGAGCTCCCTGGAGGATAAGGAAGCTTATCCAGTATAAAAAGGAACATGTCCTCGGACTCCCCTGGTGGCGCAGTGGTTGAGAGTCCGCCTGCCGATGCGGGGGATGCAGGTTCGTGCCCCGGTCCCGGAGGATCCCACGTGCCGCGGAGCGGCTAGGCTCACGAGCCGTGGCCGCTAGGCCTGCGCGTCCGGAGCCTGTGCTCCGCGGCGGCAGAGGCCCGCATACGGCAAAAACAAAAAACAAAAAAACAAAAAAAATGAACATGTCCTATATCACCTACATCCTTAGAATGCAGATCACTCAAATACAAGTTATCTCTTTGTTGAACAATACCAAGCCATTAGTCTGGTAGAAAATACCTTTGTGAAAGTCTGTTTAAAGAACTCAGAAATGGGGCTTCCCTGGTGGCGCAGTTGTTGAGAGTCCGCCTGCCGATGCAGACGACACGGGTTTGTGTCCCGGTCTGGGAAGATCCCACATGCCGCAGAGTGGCTGGGCCCATGAGCCATGGCCGCTGAGCCTGCGCGTCCGGAGCCTGTGCTCCGCAACGGGAGAGGCCACAACAGTGAGAGGCCCGGGTACCGCAAAAAATAAAAAAAAAAAAGAACTCAGAAATGTATAGAAAAGGAGCAAATGCATTTCTGTGTTATCAGAGACCTGTCTGCTCTTTCTTAGCTCCTAGAATAACTGTAAATTTAGATCATTATCAGGCAAACTACAAAAGGTATTGATATGACCGTTCTTTTGGGTTAGCCTAATAGTTCCGTGAATTTGGCAGATCTCTCTGACCGACCCCAGTGAAGGCTGTCTGTCTGTAAATAAGTACCTGTGGCCTTAACATGGAAATGTGTCCATTAACTAGTGTCAGTAATTAATGCACACATCTACTGAACTCCTGATAATGCTCACATCTACTGAACTCCTGATAATGAACTCTAAAATACTATGAAGCCTTTATGGAAAACTCTAGTAATTAATATATTGATATATTATTATATCAAATAATATATCAAATATATATTTAATATATATAATTATATATTAAATTATAATTATATAAAATAATTATATATAATTATATATATTTTATATTAAATATATATAATTAATAAGCTCTCACCATGTCACCATATTCATTTTGGATAGAGAGTCTACTTTCAAAAATTCTGTGTCTTTTCTTATCACTCCAGACATCCAAAGAGTCCTCTGAGCATTACACTATATATTTTACTGATTTTTCTTTTGTATGATAAACAAACTTTTATAGATTAATATGCTGCTAAAATTATTTATATAATATGCTTTGCCTTAAGGAAAAAAGAGGCTTTTTTTCCCACACCAGACCACTGGAAAAGAGGAAATCAAAGCAGCTAGCTATATACCATATATATTTAGAGATTACTCGTCTCTTATTTAAAGGAAATAATGACAAGTTTTATAGGGGCAGAGGCATTATTTTTTTAGTATGTTTTTGATAGACCTTATTGTAAGTAAATAAAAGCCAAAAAGAGAAGTAGTAGCACTAGAACACAAATATTTGTTTTAAAACCACAAAACTAATACACTAAATAGATCTCATAACATTATGTACATGCATATCTTGTTTTGTTTTAATGTTTGGTAGGACTACTATTGCAATTACTGAATGTAGAAATAACTCAATGAAACTGCATAGGAAACCCTTATTCAACACTTTGCTTTGCTCTCCCCTTTCTTTGAGTAAATCTGACATTATAAGCATAACTGGTTCTCTGTGGACCTCTTAAATAATTTAAAGATGCTGAGCCTCATATTCTACAGCCCAAAGATGCTGACATTATTTTAAATTAGGTTTTTACACTTAAAACGTATTGAAGTGTATTTGGGGAAGATGAAGTTTTGCTACCTGTGCTTTTTTTTTCTGTGAGAACAGTGTTCAGCAGTTAGAGTTGGAATAAAATAATATCTCCATGGTTTGCTTTTAATTCTTTACCTCTAGTAAAATGGCATGAGCTAGGGTAACACACATATGACAACCTGGTAATTTCAGAATAATGGTTTGTTTTTAATTCTTTTCCTCGAGTCAAATGAAATGAGCCAGAGTAACACACATATGACAACCTGGTAATTTTAGAATAAATTCTGAATGCAAAGAGAGTTGTTCATATATAGTGCTCTTATGATGAGCCTTACTATTCGATGGATTTGGATTTTGCTACACTTCAAATGATGTCTGTGGTACACAAAGCCATAATGTAAGGGACCTCTGAAATGCCAATATGTGGCCATTACTTTACCCTGTGGCACCAATTTTAATGGAGTTCAGCTGGCTGAATAGTCTGAAACTTAAGAAGTGTACTCTTCTTTGTCGGCACCTTCATCTCTCCTCTCTTTCTACACAGAGGCAGAATGTCAGTTCCATCCTGTTCCCACATATAACTGCCACATGTGGTTTTTAAGTCCCTAGGTTGTATGTATCTGGGTCAGAGGCAAAGCTCAAAGTTGAACTATGGCTTCGTACACTGCTTGGCCTCAATCAGAATTTTCCTTATGTGATCAGGCATTTTCCCAGTTGCCATGCAATGCAAGTTGGCAAGGGAGAAGGGGAGTTTTTTTAAAAAAGAAAAAAATCAAGAAATGGGAACCTTGCCAAGTTTCATAGACTGAAAAATTGGAGCCCCTGAGAGAAACAAATGTTTGGAACTGCTAACCCTTCTGCCCTATCACATTTCAACTCAGTCAGATGGTCACACCCATCACTGCCAAAATACGCCACGTTATTGAGCACAGAGACAGGTTTCCAGCCTCACAGGGTATGGGATCCTGTGCTGGGGATTCATATGAGTTCACAAGAAAGATTCTTCTTTTGCTTGCACCTGATGCTTATGTTTCTAATGACTCTCTTTTCTGAGACCCTCTTCTAGATTTTATTTCCCATGGAATCTTAGATTCTATACTCACCTAATTCTACTTATTACATTTTACTTGCATGAATCAAATTTGTGTTCACTAAACATAGGTTTAATATCCAATGAAAACTATGTTCCCAATTTTTTTTTTGCTGTGTAACCAACTACCCCAAAACTTAATGGTAATAAGAAAACCACCAGTTTAGTATGTTCACTATTCCCATGGATGAGGAATTCAGACAGGGAAAAAAAGGGATGGATTGTATTTCCACCTTACCACCTGTGACTTCAAATAGGAAGACTTAAACAGTTGGGGAAGATGAACAAGTGAGGCTTGAAGACCAGAGCACTTACATGTGACCTATACAAGGTTCCAACAACACAGCAGCCTCAGGGAAGTCAAACCCGGAACTCAGGGCTTCAAGAGCAAGAATTCAAGTGATCAAAGGTGAATATGTATGGCTTTTTATGATCTAGGCTCAGATATAACAGAATGTCAACTCTGTCATATTTTTTATTGTTTGAAGCCATCACAGGCCCACCCAGATTCAAGTTAAGGGAACACAGAACCAAATTCTGGATTCAAAGAATATTCAAAAAATTGCAGTCATACTTTAAAACTACCAAAATCTACGTATCTGTGATTATTATTCTTTTCATACATTTTTCTCTATTCATGCATTATATTTGTTAATTGCCTATTCATATAGTTGCTCATTATCACTGTTTATCACTCATTGATTAGTAGGAATCTATATATTTTATTCTAAATTTTTTGAGAGTGAGATGAATGCAAGTATCTTTTCTATGTATGTTAAGTTAGTTTGTGATATTTTTTCTGGTATTAAGTCAAATTAAAGGAAACAACAACAAAATACCCAATGAGAAAATCTGAGTGTAGAAAAGAAAGACATTCCTCTCAACAGAAAGAAAAAAAAATGAACCAAGTAAAGATTTCAAACATGCTCAGACTGGGGGTTTTGACCTTGGTGGGTACAGCAAGCAAATGTCTTGGCTGGCAATCATTTTGGGAGAAATCTAAGTTAGCCAGAAATGGTGGAAGAACATTGGACTTAGATTTTCCTTCTGCTAGAGATATGACTTTAGGAAAACCACTTAATTCTCTAGACTTGTGTTTACTCACCTTCCAGTGCAGACTATAATGATGGATATGTTCCATTACAGTATTATTAGAAGAATTAACTCAGATAGCATACAAGCAAGCATGTTTTAGAAATATAGAACATTATACAAGGGTGAAGAGCTATCATCTATTTTTTCTAATGGGTCCTAGAAAGTTGTAAAATTGTCATTCCTCCAGAGGCAGTTCTCTACAAAAGAGTACAGTTAGTTCTTGACTTAAAGCCTTCAACAATCGGTGGCTTTGTTTTATTTTGTTTTGGGTCTGTTTTAACAGCTTTATTGATACATAATTCATATACCATACAATTCACCCATTTAAAATGTACAATTTTTTTCACATTTATAGGGTCATGCAACCATCATTATAATCTAATTTAGAACAGGGATCCCCAACCCCCAGGCCACGGACTGGTACTGGTCCACAGCCTGTTAGGAACCAGGCCGCATAGCAGGAGGTGAGCAGCGGGCAAGCCAGCGAACCATTTGCCGCTCCCCATCACTCCCCATCGCTCGCATTATCGCCTAAACCATCCCCTCTCTCCCACCTCCCATGGGAAAGCTGTCTTCCATGAAACTGGGCCCTGGTGCCAAAAAGGCTGGGGACACTCGATTTAGAACACTATTGTCACTGAAAAAAGAAAGAACGTTAGCAATCACTCTCCACTGCCTTCTGACAAACCCTCACTCCTGGCTCTAGGCAATCGCTAATCAATTTTCTGTCTCTATGGATTTGCCTGTTCTGGACATTTCATATAGATGGAATCACACAACATGTGGTATTTAGGGACTGGTTTCTTTCACTTAGCATAATACTTTCAAGGTTTCAAGTTGCATGCCGTGGAGCAACTAAGCTCGTGCACCACAACTACTGAGCCTGTGCTCTAGAGCCCACGAGCCGCAACTACTGAAGCCCACGTGCCTAGAGCCTGTGCTCCCCAACAAGAGAAGCCATCGCAATGAGAACACGTGCACCGCAAGGAAGAGTAGCCCCCACTCGTCACGACTAGAGAAAACCCACGCACAGCAACAAAGACCCAAAACAGCCAAAAATAAATAAATTCATTAAAAAAAAAAAAACGAGCACTAGTTGCTTCAAAAAAAAAGGTTTCAAGTTGCAGTATGTACCAGTACTTCATATTCTTTCTGTGGTTGAATATTCTGTAGTAATTTTCCATTCCACTTTTGTTTACCCAGTCAACAGGCGATGGACATTTGAGTTGTTTCAACTTTTTGATTATTATGAATAATGCTGCTATGAATATTCAGGTATAAGTTTCTGTGTGGACATATGTTTTTGTTTGTCTTGAGTATATATCTTGGAGCAGAACTGCTGGGTCATATGGTAAATCTATTAAGCTTCTGAGGAACTTCCAGACTTTTTCAGTAAGCTACATCATTTTACATTGCAACAGCAATGAATGAGGGTTCCAATTTCTCCACACCCTCTACAACATTTGTTATTGTCTGTCTTTTTATTATAGCCATCCTAGTGTGTGTAAAATAGTACATCAGTGTGATTTTGATTTGCATTTCTTAATAATGTTGAGCATCTTTTCACGTGCTTATTGGCGATTTCTATTTCTTCTCTGGAGACACATCTATTCAGATGCTTTGGCTATTTGTTAACTGGGTTATTTGTCTTTTTTCTTAATTTAGCTGTAAGAGTTTTTTTTTTTTTTGTAACTTCCCTTATCGGATATATTTGTAAATATGTTCTATCAGTTGCTTTTTTACTTTCTTTATGGCATCATTTGCAGCACAAAAAGTTACAGCAAATTATTTTTGCGGTTGAGAACTATTTTGATGTAGTCCAAATTATTTTTTCTTTTGTTGCTTACGCTTTTGGAGTTGAATCTAAGAAACCACTGCCGAACTCAAAGTCAGAAGATTTACTTAGGTTCTTTTCTAAGCGTTTCATCGTTCTAGGCTTTACATTTATATTTTGAGTTAACTTCCATGTATGACTTGAGATAGGTGTCCAAATCATTATTTTGCATGTGGATATCTAGTTTTCCCTGCTCTATTTGTTGAAAAGACAATTTTTCTTCACTATATTATCTTGGCACCCTTGTCAAAAATCAATTCACCATAAATTTATGGTTTTATTTCCTCTCAACTCTATTGATCTATATGTCTCTTTTCATGCCAGTAGTATACTAACTAGATTACTGTAGATTTTTATTAAGTTTTGAATTTAGGAAGTATGGGTCCTCCAACATCGTTCTTTTCAAAACTGTTTGAGTTATTCTCAGTCTCTTAAATTTCCATTTTGTGAATTTTAGGATCAGCCTGTCGATTTCTGTAAGAAAACCAGCTGGAATTTTATTAGGGCTGGCATTAAATCTGTAGATTGATTTGGAGATATAGGCATCTTAATATTAAATCTTCCGATTCATGAACACAGAATGTCTATCATTTATTTAGATCTTCTTTAATTCATTTCAACAATATTTCATAGTTTTCAATGCACAAATCTTGCATAAATTTGTACCTAAATATTTCATTCTTTTAATACAATTATAAATGGAACTGTCTTCTCAATTTCATTTTTGGAATGTTCATTGATAGTGTACAAAAATCCAATCGATTTTTGTTTAGTCATCTTGTATCTTAAAACCTGGCTGAATTCATTTATGAGTTCTAATAGCTTTTGGTGGATTTCTTAGGATTTTCTATATATAAGATCACATAATCTGCAAACAGAGATAGATTTACTTCTTCCTTTCCAATCTAGATTGTTTTATTACTTTTTCTTCCCTAATTGCCTTGGCTAGAACCTTCAATAATTGGTGTTTAATTAAGTCAGAGGCTAAAATTCACTACTTCGAGAAAGTAGTTCTTAGAGAAAGGACAGTAATGGTAAGTGCAGAGTAATAAGTATATTTACTTATTTTTGCATTTGTTTTTGTTGTTATGATTATTTTAGTGGGTTTGGGATTTTAGTTGTTCATTTGCTGTTGATTTGTATTACATTTAAATATGTAATCCACCTGGAATTTGTGTGCTTGTTTGTTGTTTTTATTTGTATGATTATACCTGACTTTATTTCCTTAGGGATATTAGGGAACCTAATAAGCTAACTGTGTACGAGAAGGAAGCAATGCTGCAGGCCCTGTCAGACTCCCAGTTTGTTTGGGTTTTCACAACTGTTCCAGGGCCACTCTTCTTTCATACCTGTTTAATTAAATGGTCTACTAAAATTCGATGCCTAGAAAGTAAGTGTATTTTTCAACACAGTAATGGCATAAGGTCATCTGGATCACTGTAATTTCACAGGTTTACAGAAACACTCATAAATAGAAAAAATTAATAAAGCCTACTAACCTGAATGTACAAATTGTTGTCATAAATTATTAATTTTGAATGAGCAAAAAAATCTAAATTTGTTTAATCTTTTGTTGCATCTTAATGTGGCATATTGTTGGTTTTCCACTTTTTTTTTTTTTTTGCGGTACGCAGGCCGCTCACTGTTGTGGCCTCTCCCGCTGCGGAGCACAGGCTCCGGACGCGCAGGCCCAGCGGCCATGGCTCACAGGCCCAGCCGCTCTGCGGCATGTGGGATCTTCCCAGGCCGGGGCATGAACCCGTGTCCCCTGCATCGGCAGGCGGACTCTCAACCACTGCGCCACCAGGGAAGCCCCTGGTTTTCCACTTTGCTTTCACTAGTTCATCTGTGTAGATAATTCATTTTTTACAGCTGCATATTTTCCTCAAAAAAGTCCTCCAATTTATCTTAATTGTGTACTCAGTTTATCTGCAATTCACTAATCAAACTCTTCTAAAATAAGGGCATTCATTTCATTTTTCTTTAATATATGTATATTTAGAAATAAATAAAAGATCATTGTAGTTAGTGAAACAAGATATGCATGCTGTAAAATTATTCTCATGTTGCTTTCTCCTTCTAATCACTGACCTCCTCCTTCTCCTACCACAGTGACAAGTAATTCCTGATAGCAGCCTAGTCTGCAATCTTCTGCACTCATATAAACAAACACACACACACATACACATATATACAATACATAAATCTTTGAGTTTATAGAGTTGAGATTTTATAAACAAAATTGAAATCACCCAAAGCACATTATTCTAATTGCTTTTGTCATTTAATAGTATAATGTGAACATTCTTCCAGTTCAAAACACCTAGCTTTAACTCACTGTTTTATTTTTTTTTTTAAGTAGTTATATGTTTAATAGCAGGCCAAGTTGCTTCCAGCTTTTAGCCACTGCAAAAATCATCTTTATACATACATCTCTTTGGGATTTTCATTTATTCTGAATTGTTTTGACATATATTTGTCCATCATTCTATTGCTTTCCTCCCCCAATTATTAATTTGTAGCAGTTCTTTGTATAATAAAGATATTTACATTGTGTCTATCATATGCATTTCATATGCAATTCATTGTTTCCAGTTCACTTTCACTTTATAAAACAGTATCTTTAATCAAGACAATTGTCTTGATTACATATTCAAATGTATCCTCTCCTTTATGCATTCTATGTTTCCTGCCTAATATAAAAAGAGAGACAATTAATTGGTAAATATAGATAGATAAATGAATATACATTTATGCTGATTAAGCAAGTATTTTTTTTTTTAAAGGACACACTAGAATTTGCAAACACTGGTTGCCTCTGAGAAGAACTGAAAGGAAGCTACTTTCCCCTGTGTGCCTCCTTTTGCTATTTGAATTCCTGGCATATCTATCTATTTATCTACCTATCTATCTATTTATTTATTTATTTATTATTTTTATTGCAGTATAGTTGCTTTACAATGCTGTGTTAGTACCGCAAAGTGAATCAGCTATATGTATACATATACCTCCTCTTTTTTGGATTTCCTTCACATTTAGTTCACCAAAGATCATTGAGTACAGTTCCCTGAGCTATACAGTAGGTTCTCATTAGTTATCTATTTTATACATAGTATCAATAGTGTATATATGTCAATCCCAATCTCCCAATTCATCCCACTCCCCCCTTTCCCCCTTGGTATCCATATGTTTATTCTCTACATCTGTGTCTCTATTTCTGCTTTGCAAATAAGATCATCTATACCATTTTTCTAGATTCCAAATATATGCAATATTGTTTTTCGCTTTCTGACTTACTTCACTCTGTGTGACACTCTCTAGATCCACCCATGTCTCTACAAAGGACCAAATTTCATTCCTTTTTATGGCTGAGTAATATTCCATTGTATATATGTACCACATCTTCTTTATCCATTCCTCTGTTGATAGACATTTATGTTGCTTACATGTAGTGCTGCTGTGGGGGCTTCCCTGGTGGCGCAGTGGTTGAGAGTCCGCCTGCCGATGCAGGGGACACGGGTTCGTGCCCCAGTGCAGGAGGATCCCACATGCCGTGAAGCGGCTGGACCCGTGGGCCATGGCCGCTGAGCCTGCGCGTCCGGAGCCTGTGCTCCGCAACGGGAGAGGCTGCAACAGTGAGAGGCCCGCATACCGCAAAAAAAAAAAAAAAAAAAAAAAATAGTGCTGCTATGAACACTGGGGTGCATATGTGTCCTTTTTGAATTATGGTTTTCTCTAGTTATATACCCAGTAGTGGGATTGCTGGGTCATATGGTAGTTCTATTTGTAGTTTTTAAAGGAACCTCCATACTGGCTGTATCAATTTACATTCCCACCAACAGTGCAAGAGACTTCCGTTTTCTCCATACCCTCTCCAGCATTTATTGTTTGTAGATTTTTTGATGATGGCCATTCTGACCGGTGTGAGGTGATACCTCATTGTAGTTTTGATTTGCATTTCTCTAATAATTAGTGATGTTGAGCATCTTTTCATGTGTTTGTTGGCCAACGGTATGTCTTCTTTGGAGAAATGTCTATTTAGGTCTTCCGCCCATTTCTTGACTGTGTTGTTTGTTTTTTTGATATTGAGCTGCATGAGCTGTTTGTATATTCTGGAGATTAATCCTTTGTCAGTTGCTTTGTCTGCAAATATTTTCTCCCACTCTGACGGTTGTCTTTCCATCTTGTTTATGGTTTCCTCTGCTGTGCAAAAGCTTTTAAGTTTAATTGGGTCCTATTTGTTTATTTTTGTTTTTATTTTCATTACTCTAGGAGGTGGGTCAAAAAAGATCTTGCTGCAATTTATGGCAAAGAGTGTTCTGCCTATGTCTTCCTCTAAGAGTTTTATAGTGTCTGGCCTTACATTCACGTCTTTAATCCATTCTGAGTTTACTTCTGTGTATGGTATCAGGGAGTGTTCTAATTTATTCTTTTACATGTAGCTGTCCAGTTTTCTCAGCACCATTTACAGAAGAGGCTGTCTTTTCAGAAAACTATAAGAAACTGATGAAGGAAATCAAAGACAACACAGGAAGATGGAGAGATATACCACGTTCTTGGATTGGAAGAATCAATACTGTGAAAATGACTATACTACCCAAAGCAATCTACAGATTCAATGCAATCCCTATTAAATTACCAATGGCATTTTTCACAGAACTGGAGCAGAAAGTTTTACAATTTGTATGGAAACACAAAAGACCCCAAATAGCCAAAGCAATCTTGAGAAAGAAGAACGGAGCTGGAGGAATCAGGCTCCCTGACTTCAGACTATAATACAAAGCTACAGTATCAAGACAGTATGGTAGTGGCACAAAAACAGAAATATAGACCAGTAGAAAAGGATAGAAAGCCCAGAGACAAACCCATACACCTATGTTCACCTAATCTATGACAAAGGAGGCATGAATTCCTAGCATATTTAAATAGTATTGTAAAATGGCAAATGGCAGAACCTCTGAATTCAGAATGCTGAATTAAATCTCTGCTCTGACACTTACTCTAGCTGTGGGATAGATTCACTTACCTCTCTGAGTTTAGACACTCCCTCAGAATATTTTCTAGAAATTCATCACTCTCTTGGAACATTTTTAACGTGTTAAATCATTTTTAATATTTTCTGTTCACTCTAGTTGTTTTTCAGCTGTATATTTTGTCCAAATAATCAAACTCACCATTACTTGAATACTTATTTCTGACTAGAATAGTAATAATTCTAGTGATTTGACAGTGAGCTTGTTGCTGGACAGAAACGCACACACACATACACACACACACACATTCATTAAAAGTCTACTTATTCATGTTTTATAAAAAGTTTTTATGATGGATACATATTAAATTTAATTCAATATATTTTCAACATCTATGAAAGTAATCTTAATTGCAGAATTCTACTTCTCTGATTTATTGCTCTAGTTAATTTCCCTAATAGGTTTCAAAATATTTACCCATCTTTAAATTACTGACATGGATGTCACATGTCAACTTGCTAATATTTTATTTAGGTGTCTGCATTAACTTTTCATAAGTGAGATTGGTCTATAGCTTTTACTGTCCAGTTTCAGTTTCAAGGTTATATTGATTGCATAAAAAGATTTTGAAAAAAAGCAGACTTTGAATCATTTTTTCATGCTCTATGCTCTGGAACAACTTAAATAACATTGGAGTTCTGTATTTGTTAATGACTTGGTAGGATTCACTGATTAAACTCTATGGTCTAATGCTTTATTGAAAGAAGTAGCCCTTTGAAAACGTTATTAATTTTTTACTTTATCAATGTTTTTCTATGGTAAATGATTTACTTTGATTTTACATCAAGGTTAGTTTTGGTAAATTATCATCATCACCATTAATTTATTATATCATCAATTTCTTTCAGATTAAAAAATGTATTTGCAGAGAATTAACCAAAGTGTTATCTTAATTCCATGCTCATCATATCTTAAAACTCTTCACTATGCTTTTTTTCATCTTTGGTCCTTAAAGCAAATCTGTTTATTTTTAACTTTTAAAAAAGAATTTATTCCTGGGTTCACATAATAGTTTTTTGTTTTTTTTTTTCCTCCTGCGGTACGTGGGCCTCTCACCGCTGCGGCCTCTCCCGCTGTGGAGCACAGGCTCTGGACGTGCAGGCCCAGCGGCCATGGCCCACGGGCCCAGCCGCCCTGCGGCATGTGGGATCCTCCTGGACCGGGGCACGAACCCATGTCCCCTGCATTGGCAGGCGGACCCTCAACCACTGCACCACCAGGGAAGCCCCACATAATAGTTCTTGTTTTCCCTATACATTAGTCCATTGACTTCTGCTTCCTAAAGACTTTTAACATTTTGAGGTGGCTATAATCAATTTTTTATTCATTAGGTCTTAATAATATAGCTATATAAAAGCTATGGGTATGACTGAGCCCTATTTCAGGGATTCCTCTTAGGTTCTGATACATGGTGCTTTGTCATTTTGTTTTTGCAATATTTTATAACTTTATTTCTTCTGTGGCATAAAAGTTGTTTAAAAGGATTTTTTTAGTTTGTTCTCTAATTTCTAGGGCAGGGTTTTATTTTTCCTATAAAAAGATAGAGTCACTGATCTGCCTTATTAGTTAAATTAGAAGGGTTTCCATTTTTCTTTCTTTACTTGATTATTCATCAACTGAGAAAAGTAAATTAAAGTCTCATGTGACCTGTATTTTTTCATTTCTCATGTACTGTATCTTGTTGGGTTGTATTTGTAATTAAATGAGAAATTTTTAAAAATAATATTATTTTAGAAATTGAGTTTATTTCCTTTATATTATTTGATAGAAATATTTGGTGTTAGTTAATATCATCTCATTTTATTTTCTTATATCTTTTTAATGCAAATGACATAGTGATGCAGTTGACTGAAGAACTCCATCAGACAGAATAAGAGCATGTAAAGTACCTTTTTGACAAAGAATATGGAAATTTATGGAGGTAGTTACATGAAGCAGGAGCAACCACAGCATCCCCCCAATCCCCAAGGTCTTCATGTGCCTACAGGGACATATAGTTTCTGTGAATATCACCTGCATGGAGTGAGCATTCCTCTGTTTTTAAGAGAGAAGTTTCTAAGCCTGGCCATCCAGGCTTAGAAAACCTGGCTCTTTTCCTGCCTGCTCACCAGATACAAGCAACTGGTACAAAACAGCCTTAACATATCCCTCAGTGTTTGGAGAGAGATAAGTAGAGCGAAGATCAGTTTCCGAGGTGTAACATCCCTCAGTCAAACCAAACTGAAGGTCTGCCTGAAGTCTATTTCAGCAGCCCTCTTTAATGATTTTAATCTTGAGGCCTGCTTTGTCTGAATTCTTTCCTTCCTTCCTTTTTACTTTTACATTTGCCTGTTATATCTTTATCAATTTTTAATATTTTAAACCTTTCTCTGCCACTTTGATTTAGTGTCTTTCTTAAAAAAACAAAATATTGAATTTTCTTTTTTACACCACTGTTGATTATTTATTTGATATAGAAATGCATGTAAATTTGCTGATATAACTAACATACAAGGTATTATTCACTCCATCTTATTTACTGTTTTAACACATTTACTTATTATTTAACATACCATTAGTGTCCTTTCTTTACCCTTCCTTGCTTTTGTCAGCTTAGTCAACTTTTTCTTCATTTCCTCTTCCTTCCTTTTCCCTCTGTTAATTTTACAGTACTTCTACACACTTTAGTTTTACTAACAGCCATAATTAAGCTTATATTACTTATTTATTTTATCACAATTAATAGCTATGGTCTTTCTCTATTTTGCTGACCCTTCCTACTTCCCACAATTCCACCCCTCCTTTCCAAAAACCCATAAATGCTAAAAAACAAAATCACCATTTTAAAAAACCTAGAAAATGTTGATATATAGAAAGCTGCCAGAAGTGAAGAAAGAACACTTTCTTAAGCTTCTTAAGAACACTTGCTTAAATTCTGAACAATTCTTTTTACACACAAACTTTATATGATTTATTTTATCCTTTTGATGAGATACATATTTTAAAAATGAATTTAGTAAGAGTATTTCAGGTTTTGACAGCAGCCTGATAGCTGTTCGAATCATGATGCTTGATAGTTAATCTAACAAGAAATAAAATTCTAGTGACAAATCATGAGCCTACTAAAGCTAATCACTTTATTAAAAGTAATATGTCGGAGGACGTTTCCTATCTTCTATTTTCAGCATATAACCTATAAGAAAGTATAATATTAAGAAACTTAAGAAAGTTGATTTGGCAGGTCATAGCTGGAGAGGTTTCAGTGTTTTTTATTTCTTTTTGTTTTTCAGAGAAAACTAGTTTGAGAACTAGAATGTACTATCAAGGAAAACCAAAATGCTTTAGGCTAACTACAGTCTCTACCCACTTAAGAGTTTCTTGTTGCTTTGCTTTTTCCATTTTGCTCTGGGCTGAGTCACATGTTTCTTCTCAAAGGTCACAAGGCCTCAGAGATAGAACAAGATTAAAATATCTGCAAACTCTGCCTATTCACTGTTTCAGTAAAAATGTCAGGTATTCCCCATCTCTTCTCAATTTCATAACCTTCTCCTCAGTTCAAATGATTAAGACTGATGATTTGTTCTATCCCTCACAAATGTTGTGTGAATAAGATAAAAATCCAAATTCTGTTGGCCTGTTCTGGGCATATTGTTTCCTTTGAGTCCCATCACAAATTTAGAGTTGGCTAAATTTTCTTGCTTTGTTGAGGTATGTAATAATAAGACCTTCAGATGGGGAAAATAGAACAGGTGGCTGTTGTCTTTAAAGCTAGAATATGTGTCAGCTGTAGATGGAGTTCAAGCAGAGGATGTCACTTGGAATGGTAGGACTTAGAGAAAGCTACAGGGGTACCTATGCATATGGCAATTAGTCAAGAGCATTTGTGGAGGGTCTGCAGCCATAATTCCACCTTGTCAGGGACCTGTGGGTTTAGCTCTGTGAACATATTAGATGTTTTTTGTCTTTCTGAAAGATTTAAATTTGGGTGTTTTCAGTTATCACTGTAGTCAGACAACTAATTAATTGTAAGTTCATTCTGAATGTGTTTCCATAGGACTACATGCATCATTTAAAACTAAAAAGCTCCCTGACCCTGGATAAATATTTGGAGAAATGAAAGAATGCCTTGGATATACACAGTACTTTATAGTTCTGGAAAGAGTTAAAAAATAAAGCAGAAAAAGATGTTGCATGCCCATCATCTTTGATCCTCACAACAACCTCATGAAAAAGAGGAAAGTGGGATTCAGAATGGTTAATTGACTTTCCCAAAGTCAACTAACTAAGAAGTCTTCGCGTCAAGGACTAGATCTTCAGGCTACTACTCTTCAGTTTAAAGATCCTCTGTTCTCAGGTCCAATGCACTTTCTATTTTACATAACACAATGAGGTTGTTATTTTAACAGACACATTTTGGAAAAGTGCACCACTTAAACAGAATAGGGCCAGAAAAATGGTACCAGGAGTTTTCTGAGTTGGATTTCTCTTCCCCAGAGGTAAAAGGGCAAATGCGGTAGGAAGAGTCTCCCTATCTTCCTCTCTGTCTCTGTTTCTCTCTCTCTCTCTCTCTCTTTCTGTCATTCTCTCTCTCCTTCTTTTGCTATTTATTTTAACTTTTTTAAGAAAAACATTCACACTAAACTGAATTTTCTCATGTGGATATCAATATTCAGAAAGATAATTACCTCTTTTTATTTTAAAGTGACATCATCTGTTTCTTCTCGAATTTCTATACCTTACCTCATCTCATCAGGGTGAACTTAAAACTCATCACTGAGGGCCTTGTGCCTTTCGAGATATTTCATATTTTAAAAAAGGAAAACTATAATCAAAAGTTTATGTTTAAAAACAATTTTAAATACTCAAACTAAAGAAGTATTGTCCTAGACAAATATCATATGCTATCACTTATATGTGGAATCTAAGAAATGACATAAAGGAACTTATTTACACAACAGAAACAGGCTCACAGACATAGAAAACAAGCTTATGGTTACCAAAGGGGAACGGGAGTGGGGGAGGGATAAATTAGTAGTATGGGATTAACAGATACACACCACAATACATAAAATAGACAAACAATAGATATAGTACAGGGAACTACATTCAGTATCTTGTTATAACCTATAATGGAAAATAATCTGAGTATACATATATACATATCTATATAACTGAATCACTTTACTATACACTCGAAACTAACACAATATTGTAAATCAACTATACTTCAATTTTGAAAAAAAAGTGTTGTCCAAAATTCCAAAAGAGATGACAATCAGGAATCTTAAAATCATGTTGTGTTGACACTCCATTTCAAAAATAAACTGGCTGCTAAACTATAAAACACTTAGAAAAGTTACAATCTCACTTAGGTTCTTTTATTTCATTTCTTTTTCAACAAATAGGGTTCATTAATTAAGTGTTTCATACACTGATAGAGGCTTTGTGCTCAAACAAAAGAGAATTTCAATGAAGAATGCACTATAATCATGCAAATTTCCCACTTTTCATATTCATAAACCCTACACTCAACAAAGCTCATATTACAGCATCAGAGACATACCTCAAGGATGTCTAGTAGGAGAAAAAGGTGGCAGAGTCAGCAAACCCTTCAAATTGAAACTTTAAAAGAAAATTAGGAAACATGTTTAAATTGCACAAGCAAATATGGCAGTGTCTCCCAGCAACTAGAGGGCACACCTCACTGGGGTAAAGAGAATGATGTAACCTGACCACAGGGCCCAGAAACAAATGGATAACAGCTGAATCCAGTCTTGCCTTGAAAGTTCTTTTTACTTTACTAGGGGATAGCATGCTCTGTCTATGCAGAGAACAGCAGGGTAACCACATGTTCCTTCAGGTGCAACCAGACACATTCCTGTGCTTTGTTGAGGGCCCTGAGGTCTCAGGGAAGCCTAGGGGATCAAGGACCAACTGCAGGGACACCAAGAAGCAGGGGTGGCTAAGTGTCAGGGCACAACACAGGGTAGACACAGGTCACTGGAAATCATTCACCTTCCTAAAATAAAATAAAGCATTTGATGTGTGTGTGTGTGTGTACACACACATAGTTCTGTAGCTCTCCTTTAGTTAGCTTTCCAAACAAGTATAGAAATAGGTGGAACAACAGCCAGCCTCCTGGATGCTTCCGTGGTTGGGAATTTTACCACCCCTGCTGCTGCTGGCACACCCCTGCAGAGAACATCCCACAGCCAAGATCAAGCTCATTTGAGACAATGAAGCTCAAGGTGAGCCTTTAATTAAAGGAGGAGGAGGGAGAGGAGGAGCAGGTGAAGAGGGAGAAGGAAGAGAAGAAATCTCAATGCTGTGATTTAATGAAAAAGCCATGGGACTTACTTCCTCCAAATATCTGCTACTGCCACTCCCATGTGGAAGTACACAATGTCATTTCTGAAATTCTTATAACTAAGAAACTATTTCAGTACTTGAAGGCGGGTTGGGAGAGAAGAAAGGTGGAAGCATTCCAAAGATATCACAGGGCTGGGGGAAGAGAGGAGAGGAGGGAAGAAGCTGGAGGAGCAGGGTACTAGAAGTATGGTATTCTTGGATGGGGAGAAGTCTGTATATTGTGCAGAACTTATTGCAGAATTATCTCACCTTGTTAAGAGATCAGTGGTGACCACTACTGAAGTGAAAACATACAGACAGTAAACCCTCCAAATTAAAAGGGGAAAATGTGAATAAACAGCATCTTGATCAAACCAACAATTGAGAAAAAGGAAAAACAAACAATCCAAAATACCAAAAAATGTAGGAAAAGATGAAACAAAAAAACACTAAGAGAATAGACTGGGCTTATGCACTCAAAATATAGTTTTAAATGAGTTTTTTATTCTTTTAAACAATACAACGATGTTTGTTTTCATAGTAAAGTTGAACACTCATGAATGATTAAAATGGAGACTCTAAGACAATGATTCTCAAAGTGTGATTCCCAGATCTGGAAACTCATTAGAAATGGAAATCTAGGAACCCGCTCCAGGCAGATTAAATCATAGACTCTGTAGACAGGGCCAGCAATCTATTTTTAACAAGTCCTCCTGGTGATTTTGTTTATTTTAGGACTTACATGAGCCTATATATGTACTACTGGTTTCAGCAGCCTGAAGGCAACCCTCTGCCAAAGGGACACTGACGTTGGCTATAGTGAGAGAAAACATATCAGGGGCTAATGGGCAGAAAATGGTAAAGAAATTTGAGGGAATATGGATGAGCCACTAACTACTACCTACTATAGCTCCCAAAACAAACTTTATTTTTTTTAACATCTTTTTAGAGAGAAGAAACAAAACAAAACAAAACATTATAGTATTCATACGCTCAAGAAAGTTGTCTAAGACTTTGGGTTCAAGCAGTCTTGGATTTGAATCCCAGCTCTTGCCATTTACAAGTTGGGATGACGTTAGGCAAGTGACTTAATTTAAGTCTCAATTCTTTCATCTGTAAAATGGGGAAAAATTTTGTGAGAATTAAATGAGCTAAAGTAATAATGTACTTAGCATATTGCTAGCACTTAGGAGTCTCAGACAGTGGTAGTTATAATAATAAACATGGTGACAGCTCGTCCAAACTTAGCTTCTCTAAGTGCCTTACATGTTTTGTCTTCATAATCCTCATAACAAACTTATGAAGCATATACCATTATCATCCCCATTTTACAGATGAGTAAACTGAGCCATAGAAACACTGGTGGAAGGTTATCAGCTGGTAAGTGGCAGATAAAAGATCTACCTCAAGCAGCCTAGCCCTGAAGCCTGTGCAGTAACCATTATGCAATATGATGAGGCTAATGACAATTATATGGCCCTTCCTATGATGACCAGTCAAGACATTCAAACTCAATGTATTTTTCCACTTGGCTTTCCACCCATATATTCTTGGAAGTTTATTTATAAAGAGTGTACTGCCCACCTAGTGGGGTAATAAACCAGCAATGCCAGAGTCAGGTATCTTCTGTTAACGTAAAACATGATTGAAGATTTGGCCCCATAAATTATCCTTTTATTTATGGTCCATTCAGCCAGTGCTTTGGTGTAAATTTGCCCTTAGCACCACACGGTGTATGCTCTTTTACAACTTCTCCTATCTAGCTGAGATGTATGATCTTTCTCCTCAACCTCTCTCATGCCGCATCATCAATTCCCTTTTAGCAATGCCCTTCCATTGCATCCACATGACAAACACACAGACTTGAATAAATGTCTGCCTACACTTGTGCTGCTGAGGATTGGTGGAAAAGTATACAAATATTATGTAACAGTACATATCAAGCACTTAGCACATCAGCAAGCACATAGTGAGTGCACAGAAGAAATTGCCAGCTATTATGACCTGTCAATTATCTTTCATTCTTAATAGTGGCTATTTTAGACATACTCTATATTCTGTCAGCAGATGACCTCTGTTATCACTTACGGATTCCCTCAGTTTCTTGCCACCAAACCAAAAGGCTTACTTGCATCCACACCTACAACTGTGCTTTCCCTCACATATAGGGGATAGCATATTCCCTCTGCCACTGCTAATTTTTCCACGGACCTTTGATGTTCTGGACCCCATATCTTCCTGCCTTTTTAGGACTTCATTATTTCAGCCATTCCTTTTTGTCCCTATAACTTCAATTTTTTCTTGAAAATAGTTTTTACAATCAGCAGAAAAATTTTCCAGTTTTTCACGCCCATTCACTCCTCAACCCACTGAAGAAGACTAGCTTTTATCCTCCAACATCCCATGTAATTGGTTTTACCAACATCACCAATTAAAGGGGAAGGGGGCATGCCATTATATTATCTAAGAACTTATCTTTAAGAAATCACCCAAAATATGGAAAACACAATGATCGAAAGATATTCATTGCGACACACTGCATAATGCAAAATGTTAAAAGTAAATGAGAAGACAGGAATAAAGACACAGACCTACTAGAGAATGGACTTGAGGATATAGGGAGGGGGAAAGGTAAGCTGTGACAAAGCGAGAGAGAGGCATGGACATACATACACTACCAAACGTAAAACAGATAGCTAGTGGGAAGCAGCCGCATAGCACAGGGAGATCAACTCGGTGCTTTGTGACCACCTAGAGGGGTGGGATAGGGAGGGTGGGAGGGAGGGAGACCAAGAGGGAAGAGATATGGGAACATATGTATATGTATAACTGATTCACTTTGTTATAAAGCAGAAACTAACACACCATTGTAAAGCAATTATACTCCAATAAAGAAGTAAAAAAAAATAAATAAATGAGATCTACTCTGGGCCAGGCACGGTGCTAGGTACCAGATGTACAACAATGACCAGAAAAGACAAGGTCTCTGCCCTCATGGAATTTAGCACTGAATTGAGTAGATGTTACAAATAAATGCAAACACATAATTAATTTTAAAAAATGTAAATGAGATGCCCACAGGTAAGAGACTAGTTAAATAAATTATAGTATATCTACCTCACTGAAAACTATGCAACTTTTAAAAATGGATA
Organism: Aethalodelphis obliquidens; assembly: GCF_003676395.1. Taxonomy (NCBI): domain Eukaryota; kingdom Metazoa; phylum Chordata; class Mammalia; order Artiodactyla; family Delphinidae; genus Aethalodelphis; species Aethalodelphis obliquidens. Next base: position 45,293,143 of record NW_020837951.1, on the reverse strand, counting down.
ATTATGAGTCAACATAGCAAAACATAAAAATTCCTCTTAAGCTGACTTTCATAAGAAGGAACAAAGTTGTTATGAGGACATTATGATTGCAATAATGGAAAACTTACCATTTAAATGAAAAACAAAAGGAAAAGAACCCACAAATATTGTACTTGCTTTAATGTTTGAACATTGGGATTATGATTGATATCTTCCCCTCTATTTGCCAAACTCCCTGTAATGTTGTGACATTGTTTTCACAATTAAAAAAAGAGAGAGACTTTTTTTCATAGACCAGACAATTCTTACATAAGTTATGACATATCAGTAAACCTGCCAAGTTTTTGCAGACTTTCTCACATTTAACGAATGTATTGAGGGACTGTGCATCTCTAGCCTGAAGATGGCTGGGGGGTAAATATTGCTTTCATTTCCATCTGACATCTCTTAAGCTTCTTCTGTTTGCAGAACCCTCTATTAAGCTTGGGACTAGTCAACAAGTGAACTGAAGCTGACTTTGACTGGCATAAATACCACATTTATCTTCTCAGATATGTAATCAGGAGACAGCTGTCTGGCCACACTTGATTACTAGCATATCTAAGGTTAATGTAATATTCAAGTTCGAAATCTTGAGTATTAGAGATAAAATCTGAAGCCCTCTGAAACAGCAGGCCTCATTTACTCTGCCCTCATCTTTCACAAAGAGGCTGCAATGTGTTTATTCATTAACTAGTATATCAGAGCAAATTTAAAGAAAATTATATTACACTCATCACTGTAATTGAAGAAGTCTTTTTAAAAGGTATATGCAGCATGTGGTATCAGCAATATTCTGATCAATGAAGGAGTGAAGAGGAATCAGAAATATTGCCTACATTAAACACCACACCCATTAAAAACACACACAAATAAAGTGGTTTACACAACATAATTTCATACCTGCTAACCAAAACATTTAGCCTTTTTTGTCCCCAAGTTTTACCTCATGTTGTTTTCCAAGGATGGATGGATTACAGGACAAGCCACTCTCATTCCCTGGATGTATCGTTCCTTTTCTACATCTACGTATGAAAAGGGGGATGCAAATATCATCCTCTACTATTTACAGCCTGTCATTTTGATTAGCTCTTACAAAACAGATCTCAACTCTAGATTAGTGCTGCCAGAATCAGACGGACAGAGTGAAGGGTACACGACGGTAAATCATATTTTGCTCTAGGCTTTTTCAAACAACATTCACCCACTGGATGTTCTCATTTACCCCAGTTTCTTCAATTTTCAGTGCCCCACCCAACTCCGATCCCACTCCCATCCCATCAACATAGCGGCTATCATGGGTGTGATTTCATACTGGTCTAGTTGTTGGCAGCAGATAAAAAGTTGAGAACTGCTTTGAAAGACCAGAAGAATGTAACTCCTTGTATAGCACAGAGCCTAGAGCTTTGCAGACACCAACAAGCTGGAACTATGTGTGGAGGATGCGATGTTATAAAAAAAGATTCTAAAACAGTCTGAGGAAGATGGTGATTAGATTAAGCTATTATTGATGTTAACATATAGGTGGCTTGTTCCTTTAGAAGCCTGCCATGTAAAACCACCTGTTGTATGTCTGCTTCAGTCTGAGCAGTATAGGCTGGGTAAGCAGACAAAGAAGTCAGCTGAAAGAATATTAGAGGCTCACAGGATAGATGAGAAGACTGGAGTTCCAGATAAGAAGTGAAGCTCCTAGGAAAGATGTATAAATTGTTTGTAACCAGTCTGATGATCATCTGCTTCTGCTGCCATCATGAACTAGATGCTGAAATTTATCTGGCCACCAGGATTGTGACTCCACTCCCATCACTGTGGTCACCAGTACCACTTCTACACCAGAGATTTAAAACCAGGCACAAACGTTTCATGCCACTGCAAAAACCTCCCCTAGAAAATGGAGTCACATTTACTCGCCTCCCAACCCAAGTCTTGGGTAAATGCGACTGTTTTGTGACATACTCATGTCCTACCTGCTAGAGTATTTTCTGGCTTCTTAATTAGGGGGCTCCGACTCACAAGTACAGAAATACCCTAATAATCAAAAAGGTACTTAACAGTTGGTGAGCAGCAGAATCATAAGTACCCGTTTTAACATTTTACTGTCACTTACCGTTTTAGCTACTTACTTCAGGAGAAATTTGTCTTGCTTTAAAGAACAAAGGTGAGCAGAAACTGATATAGCTCTATGAACTCGCCTGTTCCTGAAGGGACTAGCTGCCCTGAGAAAAACTACTGTTTCTTGAGTTCTTTCTGTGTACCAAACAGGGCAAAGTAATCCATAGACATGATCTCACTTAACCCTACAGCAACTCCATCAATTATTTACAGATGAGTTTCAGAGAGGCTGGGTGACGTGCCCAAGGTCACACAGCTAGGATGAAACCGAGTCAGGATTTTTGTCCCAGGAAGAGTCCTGGTAGACGTTCAGTGTTTCGCCAGAACCGTGCTCATCCCTGACCCTAGAGGCCTTTCAGGGTTGGCAATACTGCTGTCAGGGGAACCGCCAGCCACAGGCTCCATGCTGACACCAGCCACAGAGTGAGACATTATCTAAACAGAGTGAAGAGCGTCAAGAAGAAAAAAAATCAGAAGAACAGGATCCAGAGAGATGATGTGAGAATAGCTGTGTGACAAACCTATCATTTTCCAAAATATGCCAGATCAGTGCTCTTCAAAGTTTTTATTGCTCATGTATCCCTAAAATAATTTTGAATAACTATCTACCCCTCCTATGTTTTCTAAGTTGATAACTAAAATTTTTCATTAGAAGTTTAAATAACTGAAAAGCATGTAATTTCCAGCATATTGTAAATATTGATACTTCAAAATAAAAATCTCATTACTTTCACTGTATCCAATGGAAACTACATACATATTTGATATATACAATCATCTATTTTAAACCTACATAAACAAGGTGAATGAATAAACATTTGGCATTTTATCTTTTCCTTTTCTCCTTGAATTCATATTTTCATTATACTTCTATCATATAATTTTATTCTAATAAAACATATTTTATCCTTTAAAGTGTTTTATTGATCTCTTATCATGCTTCTCTGCACCAAAAATGCGTTGTGTTTATTAATTGGAATTTAAAGTTTATTTTATTCCCTGAGGCCTAAATCTCTAATAATAAAAAAAAACTAGATTAAATTATCATTGTATTAGTAATAAACAATTGATAACAACCACATAAATAAATATGTTTAAAATGTTGATATATCATCATGATTTTACTGGAAATGTATGCACCCTAATGAGATAAATGGAGACTAAAAAAAAACTATCCATGCTTCTGTAGGACAGATTACTAGAATGATTCTTGGCTATCTCAAACTCTGTGTTTCCAGCAGAACTTACCACCCTTTACTTTCAAATTTGCTCCTCTGGTCCTTAGATTTCCTATGTCTTTTAATGGAACTTTTGGTGACCTCACAATTACACCCAGAATCAAGAAAACCTCATGTTCCTCTCACCATTGTCCACCAACATCCAATCAATTTTCAAGTTCCATTTGTTCAGTGTCTAGGCTGACTTTCTTCTCTTCTGTTACTGTATCTCTGCCATGACTCTAAATTTCACCTAAACTACTAACTGGCCTCCCTCTATCGTTTCCCTTCTTCTCCACCCCTAATCTATCTTAAATATGCTACCAAGTCAAGCCTGCTTGTCCAGTGTAAGCTGGAGTCTCACAACTACCTGATTTAAAACTTCTATCATTTCCCTGTCACCTAAAGAATTCCTTCCAATTACTTAAGCCTAGAACTGCTCACTCAAGGCCAACCACAATGTGGTGTTAATCTTTCTTTCCCCTCTTGTTTTCTGCTGCTCATATCTGAGTGAGTCTGTGCCCATGCCTCTCAAACTCAGGCTCATACATCCAAGACTATGAGCCACTCACCATGCCAAGGCATAAGTGCAGCCACAGGACAGTGGCATCTTCCTGAAAACAATTTGAGACATATTTTATATTGAAACAAATGTACTTGTATTATGGAATAAAATGCAAACTTTGTATGAATTACTAGGAAAAAAAGGTCAGACTTTAAAGAAATTTAAATCCTGCAGTTGGCCATCTCTGGCTACACTACCAAGTTCCTCCTGGCTATTAGTATACTCCCAGAAAAGTTTTAAGAATCCCTCTAGAATGTGAAAGCTCCTTAATAAATTAGTATCAACTGTAATAAATATTATTAATCATCTTTTATTTCATTTGCACCACTCACTCTCCCTGCATGTACCCTCTACCTTACTGACTCCTTTGAATGTACCTATACTGTTCACTCCCCTTAAAAAACATGTATTTTATAAACACATTATAAAATTCCCTCTATCTTTCAAGGCTCGGACTTAAAAGTTGAGTCTTCCATGGAGGCTTGGAGAACCACACAACCTCCCCTCTCACTCACCCTCTTTAAGGAGTAATCCTCTGGCTCCTTCCTCTCAGGTGACACATTATGTCATCCTTATTAAGGGCTTCTTTAAGCATTAAGGTACCTGAGAGCAAGATCTGCATCTAAATAAGTGGCCCCTGCTCCTCCAATAGTGCATAGCATTATAGGTGCTGAGTAAATAGTTGAATGGCTAAATGAATAAATAAAGCACCATTTTGTATCCAGGTATCACCACCAAGTTACTTTTGCTTTGTTTTATAATCCTGTGATCCCTTTTATTGAGAATATATAAAATGCATGCTGGCCACTGCTCAGAATAGCAGACCATGGCCCACTGTGAGTCACTCTGAAAAGTGATCCTCCTGGTACAATTTGATATTTAGTTCTCAACCAGAAGACTCTCCCAAATCTTCTCAGAGGTCAGCAACGTAGCTAGAGGACTCACTTTCAATTACCAACATGCCACCTTCAAAGGAAAACACAGAGCTTTCAGTGGCATTTTTAAAAGGTGACTATATCTGGTATAAATAAAATTCTGAAATATTTACTAAAGCTTTAGTCTTAGACATGTATAAAAGAGAATATTAGTGCGGGGTGTCTTTGCAGCACAGCTGCTAGGTCATTTCAGAAAATATGGGTCTAACAGATGGAGAGAAACTAGAATTAAACCTGCAGGTATTTTTTTGTTCTTTCTCAAGTCATGTTTATTTTAATTAAATTAGGGAAAAGAGAGTCTCATTTCTTAAAGGGAGAAGTCTTAAAGGACTTTCCTCTCCCTACCATTTCTTTCCCCACAGAATTCTGAATGGGGGCAGGGTGAGGTGGGGGGAGGAAAAAGCCTGTGGCATTTTATGATTGGAATGAATAACTTTCAAAGGGAAAGATATATTTCTTTTTCCAGAAATGTTTAACAGATTATGCTGTATGAGCTGTTAAAGTAAAAGTCTTCAATTTGGAGGTAAAATGTAGAGAGAAACATAAAACCAAATTAGGTATCAAACTAATTAGAATCAATTAGTTCTTGCCAATAAATCCTGCATTTGTGTCTGATGCATTATAAACCACATGTTATTTTTAAAAGGTAATTATCTAATTATCAAAGCAAGATATGAATTTATAGACACTTTGACCCACTTGTGAAAACTGGATTTATAGACACCCATTTTCTCTGATGTCAGGAAACTTAATCTTACCAATTCAAAGTAAATTTAGTTCCTTCTGGTTTTAATTCCATTCCATTTAGACAAATATGCTGTCAATTTAATATTTTTCCTCCCCATTCTTTCCTGCCAGGGGAGAAGATGAGAGAGTAACCCACAATTCCAAAGGTCCTGGTATTTTCTTCAATAATCACTGTCATGAACAATCACTTAAGTAAAAATAATGTGTGTCAGAAACTGTGTTATGTACTTTAAAAATCACCTGCCCATTTTACAGATTAGGAAGCCGAAGAACAGAGACGTTAAGTGGCATGCCCAGATTTCACTGCTAATAAGGATTTAAACATAGGTGTTAGAAGAAAGACCTTTGGTTCCCCATCACTAAGCATCTGCATATCTTGTTATTGCTAAGACAAACCATCTTTGATCACCGGTACCCATGCCTGCTACACCTGCACTGAAACTTCAGAAGCTCCCTCCGCTGGCTGGTGACAAATTCTGCACAAGGCACATTGCCTCCTCCTTTCTTTATCTGTCTAAAATGAAAACGCCTGTCAATAAATGACTGCTAAGATTTGTGGTTAAAAAATATTTTGAGATACTAAAGTCTATGCAGTCCTTCCTCCCCTGACTGCATTATTATTATTTTTTTAAAGCGAGTAATCTGCTCTTGAGGAAATTATAGGATTTCTGTATCTCAAGGACTGGTGAATATAGAAATTGCCTACCTACAAGTCGGTCTGGAGATTTCCCCTTAAATGCACACACCATTAAGGAACATTGAAGTACTAGGAATAGAGGCAGGGAGTCCAGTAGAAATAGAGTAGGCATACCCATCTCTAGAGAAAGAGAACCTGTATGCTGCTTGTAAAGAGGTAACAAGACTTGAGAGAGATGCTGCATGATGCTTCAAATAAGTGATACTACAGACAGCCTGGCAGAGATTTCCAAGTCACAAGCATGGCACAGGAAGAACAGAAAAGTGTCAGGCTTGATGAGGCCATGTGGACAGGAGCAAGGATCATCTCATAGCCATCAGTGTAGACAGATTGTATTAGGTAGCTAAAGATGCTATAAGAAAATACTATAGACTGAGTGGCTTAAACAACAGACAGTTATTTTTCACAGTGCTGAAGGCTGAGAAGTGCAAGATTAAAGTGCTAACAGAGTCAGTTCCTAGTGAGAGATTCTCTTTCTGGCTTGTGGGCACCCCCTTCTTGATGTGTCCTTACATGACAGAGAAAGAGAGATAAACAGCTCTCATCTCTCTTCCATTTTTTATATGACACAACTCCTATCATCCAGGCCACCCTTGTGATCTCATCTAACCCATTTATCTCCCAAAGGCCCCACCTCCAAATACCATCACCATTGGGGGTTAGGCCTCAACATATGAATTTGGGGGAGATACAAATATTCAGTCCATAACACAGATGTCCCATGATGACAAGCAGGGAGCCTCCTTTCTAATACTTTACCTCTGAAAAAGTCCCTAGATTCATATCCCAACTCAGAGAAGACAGTGAAACACTATGAAAAAACTCAATCTTCCCATCATCATAGCAGGAAAGGTTCTCAGAATTTGGCTTTGAGTTCACTCACTGAAAAATGAAGACATGGAACACTGTGTGGATACTTTAGTGTATAGATTGAGGGTTACCCCTTCTACTAATTACTATTATTTTTTAACAGGAAGATATGTGAGCATGCATGTATAAATGCCAAGAAAATAGAGAAAGAGTACTTATGAAGATAGATCATTTCCAGAGATAAAAACTCATTTTCTCCAGTATTTACAAATCATAGCCAACTAAGAAAAGATATTTGCAGGTATGGATTAACATTTTCACATTATGCAGACATCACTCATTAGCTAGATTCATAGTTAACCAAGTTCTGTGTTAGTGATCTAAAGGTATAGTGGGAAAACTGCTAAACTGAGAGAAAGTTCTGACTCAATAATCAATATTTACACATTCCAGAAACACTTTGAAATTGGTTTTTGGTTTGGCAGAAATGGTCTCTTTGTGAATGTATCTTTGTACTGTGAATTCTCTCCAAAGTGAAATGATAAGTAAATTAAATTAAACTGGTTCAGGCACCATTTGGTCTGAATACACAGAAGCTAGAACTCTACTATGCCTGGCAGAGATGGCTGGCTCAGTCCTGTGGGATGAGCTCTACCTTGTTCTTTAGACAGGTGTTTCCTAAAAATTCACACCAAGAGTGTCAAAATAAAATCACAATAACAGGTTTAATCAGGCACACCAAAAACATACACAGCAACACCAATATGAGCTTACAAATGATAAAAACTGCAAAGATGGAAAATAACAAATTCAGAGAAATATTTTAAATATTATTTTTCACACATAACAGAAATGACAAAACATTTCCTGGCTCCTAACATGATGATGCTTTCAACATCTGGAATCCAAAGAAACACCTTCTGGAAAACAGAATAAGGTGTATAATGTTACTTATGGGTGAATTTAGATACTCAAAGTACGGTGCTTAGCCTGAAAAGACCATGGTGAGGCTATTAGCTATTGGTCATGGCTTAAGTTCAGCTGAAATCATTTCACATGCTTTGGACCTGAATACACAATTCATTTTCATGGGTAGAGAGGGAAGGGGATGTTCTTCAAGGTAGTTAGAATGGAATATATGAATGTGTAGGGTTTCTTAAGACTGAAGAGATTGATTTAGGATATGTGGCTAGATGTAGTCAGAAGGACAACCCAGACTGAGTATAAGGAGGGAGGCTGGCCACCACACCTCCTGAGTCAGGGTATGCTACAGGCACCAGACTGTACACATGGGACATAAAAGCAGCCAGGAGTAGCTCTTTCTTTTATACACACTGAGGCTGTTGTAGGTTAGGTTTCCTGGGAAACAGACTCAGAAGGAATTAGTGTGCAGAAGGATGTTGGGGGATGCTTTGTGACCAACACCTGTGGAAGGGAAGGGAAAGAGGCAGGGCTGAGTAGAGGGAAAAGCTGAATTGTGATGTGGTCTCAGTGAAAGCCTCAGCCAAATTCATGGGGGTTCTGAAGACAGAATTAATTCTGAAGCTGTCCCAAGTTGGGATGAGAGGCCATGTCTTTATAACTGTCCCCTTGTCACACCCTACCAACATTCAGTGCTGGAAAGGGGCGTGACCTTGGACAGGTCAGCATTCTTCAGTTGAGGCAGGGAGTTCTTTGAAGGGGGTTCACAGCTGAGTGCTGCTGCCCTGCCTGTAACTATGGAGGCATAATTCCACCTGTGGCCATGAATGAACTGCTTTGTTCCTTTTTTTTTTAAACTAGTTTTATGTATTTTCAAGGACTCATCTTTAAAAAACTTTTATAGTCGAGTGTCAGCAGGGGAACCAAATACTTTTTAATTCATCAAGTAACAGCCCTGCTTCAGCAAACTGGCCAGTCAATTTTTGAAGGTGCCCCTTTAACATTACCAATACAAAGAAAGCATCATTCCCAATCACAAGCAGTTTCGCTCTACTCACTGGAAGTTACTGAAAACAAGTTTTATTGATCATCTTATTAAAAATACACCTATATCACTGCCCATCCAAAGATTCAGTGAGACTAAATTCCGACAACCCCACAAACAACAACCTAGACTATAGGAGAATGAATCCAACAACTATACACAAAGGGGCCAAGGATCAAAAGATTAAATGTTGTTTACAAATAGAATTTACTATAAATCAGAAGGAATTAGCATTCTTCACTTCTGAGTCTATGCCCAAAGTCATTATGTTGCTTTTATGTAGAATTCCCATCCCTATTTGAGAACATGGAAAAAATGCAGACAGAAATAATCATAAGAACATAAATGTTAGAGGTTGTGTCTTCAGATCCTAGCTTTTTTACCATGAAAGGTTTGTTTTTTATTACTTTCCTCCACAATGAAACTCTAAAATTCCATAGTCAATCAGCCAGAGTGATACAATTATAGCAAACAAGAAAAAAAATATTTCATTAGCTTTACAGTTCTCTAATGCTAATGAAATGTATGACTTTTGTTAGGCTTTTGACGTATTAAGAACCGTGAATGTTCCTAGCTACTTTCAAGAACCTTGAAATGAATGAAAACTCTGGATTAAACACATCTAAGAAGGAAATATATTTTATGGCAAAATTGTTACAGCCTTACTTATTCCCTTTTAGTTTATTTAAGTATCCTTCGTGAATCCTTAATGAATAAGTTAACCTATTTAGTTAGCTGTTATCAGAAAAATACTTGAACACATATCAACCTAAGAATTTTTTCAGCCAATCCTGTTTTGAATTGAGTATTAACAAAGACTCATTAAAACAATGGTAAATTTTTAAATAAAATAATTCAAGTTTCAATTCACCCCTTGGTCCCCAAGGTCTAAATATTACAACAAGTTCTCTGTGTGTGTGTCAAGGTTTAGGATAGAAGACAATTCATGTACTGACCTATAGATGAAAAGAACAATGGGAACAGGCAGAGATGACATGTTTTGCTCGGATTGCCTCAATTGAAGTTAGACCCAATGCCCAGAGATTCAGCAGCTTTGCTCCCCGTTATAAAAATGTCCTTCTTTGACATCAGCATTTTGTTTCCAAGCAGACACAATTCCACTGAGATTTGATGCATCTCATCAACACCATTCCATCTCCTATGTTAAATGTGCTATTAGGAAAGGTTTGGAGTGTCTGGAAACTGGAAGGGGCTGTGCACAGGCTATTCCAGCAGCTAGCTATTGCACTGGCACATCTCCAGCTTCTCTGCTAAATACATAATTAAATCTCACGGTCGACATGGTGTGATTCACTCCTATAAAGTGTGAAAACAAACAACTGTGCATGCACTGTCCCCAATTTCAAATTCAAAACAAAAATATCCTGGAATCTTCTATTTCCCCTTAAGTTCCAAATGTAATTAGACCATTTTTAAAGACAAGTAGTCTTCCAGTTTCCATGTGTTAAATCCAATCTGTCAGTTACAAATGGGAGGGACAAATGACTGCAAAATGTAACATCTTGGTTTCCTCTCTTTATAACCAAGTGCTCAAATTGACTTTTTTTCCCCTAGAATTACCCAAATGTCACTGCTCTCTCATGCAAAGCCTTTGTTTATTTACCAGTTTACAGCCAAGAGCAAATGTTCACAAGTAAGTAATCAGACCTTCCAAAGTGCTGTTGACTAATGAAAACTTACAAACTGCAGCAATGTGACAAAGGGCAGCCATAATGCTGGCTTTGGCTCCATTCCATAGCCTTAAGTCACGAAAAATTTGAAGGAGATGCCCAGTATCTCTCCATAGACGTCACTACTGAGTTCCTCTGGAAGGCAAAAATTCTTTTCATTCTTCCAAATAAACTTCACATAAAATGAACTAGATTCTTCTTGCTTCAACTTACAAGAAATTTAGTACGTGAAGGCCTAGAGTAAAATTTTCAATCCACAAATAAATATTTATAGCATATTTGTATTATTAGAGCCCAAAATAAATCAGTAAATATTTCTGGAAGGGAGGGAAGTTGTAAGGGTACCTTTTTCTTTTCATTACATTTCAATTTTGTGGCACAAGTCTAATATTAATAATCCAAGCAACCTGAATATAGATATTGGCTAATATATGAATATAAATTTATGCAAATGTGTTTCATCTATAAACACAGCACATATATACAGCTCTTCAATGACCAACAATTTTCTATCACATTCAGTCTGCCATTTTTCATGTCTGATTCTATTCAACTATACTTACATACTTCCTTATACTATACTTATATACTTTTCCATATGTGCTTCCTTTACACTCTAGCCATACTACATACTCAATTTCTCTAACATGGTACATACATCCCTGCCTCTATAATTCTGCTAATTCTGTTCCCTCAGCTGAGAATGCCATTCCACAAATTGTCAAAACACCTCCGTGATATTTCACAGCCCAACTCAAATGCTGACAGCTAAATATTTGTCACCTCATAAATGTTCATAGTATTTTGTTTGTGCTTCTCTAGTTGCATTGGTATAGTTTCTTGATATACTGGTATGTGCACCTGTATTTTTTTCTTCACCTACAAAATTCTGAAGACTGATGACAAGAATTACGTCTCACTCATTTTTGAATGCTTTTCAAAGCCAACAGCAGAATATTAAAGATAATCCCTTCTCAAAAAAAAAGATTGAATAAAGAAATTAATGAACTAATATATCTAGCATGTTTTCATTAAAAAAATTTTAATGCAGGGAAGCAAAAATAAGAACATTTCAAAACATCCATAATCCGTGTATATATTATATATTCTTCCTGTCTTTTTTGCCTCGTATGTATAACATAGATTCACATTGTATATGTGTGAAAACATAATTTGTCTATCCTACAACCTACAGCATTTACCTAATACTACCATGTATCATGACTGAATGTGTCACTATGATCTTTTTTCTGTATATAACATACATTTTATATAATATTCATTATATGGCTACAACATAATTTAGACAATCTTCTACTCTTAAATATTTTGATTGTTTTAATTTTTCTGTCTTCATCTTTCCTGCTACCTTCAAACGTTTTTTAATAATGTTGAAAAACAAAATTCAACTGAGTAAATTCTCAAGATCTTCTTGGCTTTAATTTAAAAACTCATGAATCAGGCAACATCCAATCTAGCAGAAAGAAAGGAACTCTAAGTAGCTGTACAAAATGAAAGACTTTTTTAGGCAGAAGGGAGCAGAAACAAGGAAGTTATACTAAAAAGAAAAAAGACAGTTGGTTACTGCAAGGTCACTTTCCTTTAGAGGATGGCAGGGGTCTATCAGGTGGACTGCCTAACTAGTAATCAGCTGATTGCTGATTGACTGGTTTAAGATTCCATTTCTGGAAGAGCAGAAACTGTAATTAAATTAAGTTGTCTCAGTTTAGTGACATGCGATTTAGCCTAAGCACTCCATTTTGGGCCTACTGTCTTATTTTTAACAATAATATAAATAATTCTCCACCTTCACTGCTAATTCCATTGCTTAAAATTGTGGACGTCATCATGGTCTCTCACATGGACTTCTGCAGTAGTCTACCAACTGGTCTGAGTGTTTTCACTCTTGGTCTTTAGGATGTTCTCAACTGAGCACACAGGATCCTGTCACCCGTCAGATCATGTCCCCCACCCACTCAAATCATCCGATGTCTTTCTGTTTTACTCAGAGCAAAAACCAAAGTCCTAATACAAAACTAGGTGACTCTGTTTCCAACAGCACTCCTCCCCATACCCCTCATTTTTTTCTGGTCCAATTTATTATTTCCCACCCCACACCCTGCTTCAGACACACTGGCCTCCTTGCTATCCCTCAAATACACCTGCTCTGCCACTTCAGGAGCTCTATACTTGCTGTTCCTCAGCTGGTCCCCCCATTCACAAACTTAGCTAAATAAAAACTGTCTCCTTTGAACTCCACCACATTTCGTTTGTGTTAGCAGCGTTAAAGTATATTCACTCTCTCCCCTCTTTCACATCTTTACTGAAATAACGACTTCTCAGTGAGGCCTTGAAATCACAGTCTCTGTCTCAAACCCCAAAGTATCTTTTCCATAGACTTATCACCACCTCACACATTTAATTTGTTTAATGTCCTTCTCCCAGAACTATGGACTCTATTTCATAAGCATGTCCTCAGCTCTTAGAATTGTATATCTGATACATAATTGGTACTTTAAAAAAATACTGGTTTAATAAGTAGACATTATGGTGAATAGACCCTAGCTAAATCGTTGCCTACATTCAAGATTATTCCTTCTCAATTGCTCTTTATAATCAAAATAAATTGAGATTCATCTTTCCATCTCCAAAAAATCCGTATTCTTTGGTACAATGAATGGCTCACAGCTAGCAGACTATTCACAAGTGCAACTACATACTTTTGCCCACACTTGTGTTGTATATTTAATAAGAATCAGTTGTGCTTGTTCCCAAACCTGTGTATGTCTGTTGCACTTGTTTTAATTATACAACTTCAGTAAATATTTATACACCAATAGACAATGGATCTGAAAATAGATATATCACTATGAAAATGCTATTGAAGGTTTTAGTAAGATTCAGTAAAGGCAAGTTACAACAAAAAATGCCAGATTTGATGACAATAAAATATTTGTAAAACATCTATAAAAATATAAAAGGAAGCTGCACTCATTGTTTTAAAAAATATTTTTAAGTAGTTAACACCCCCCCCCCCCAAAAAAAGCCCTAGAAATTATATATGATTCAATATGGGTGTGATTTATGTAAGAAAAAGAAATCTTAGAGAACTTCAATTCATCAAAAAGATATGCAAATAAAAGGCCTTAGCCCATGTCAAGTTGTACACTCATATATTTAAAGTTGAAATAAAATGTTAAGGTATAATTATAGACAGATATAGATACACTTTTTTAAAAAAATCAACTTTATTGTTTAACTGACTCACCACCAGTAATAATGGTAATAATATATTTATATAATCTTTCTGTCTCTCAGTTTTTTTATCAGCAAAACGGAGAAGATACTAATTGTGTGGCCTACAATAAAGATCTATTGTGAGAATATAAAATAAAGTTACATATCACAAAGTGCCCTGAAAGCTATTAAAGATGTAAGCTACTGTTATAATTAAATGGATTTAAGGAAAAGCTGAAAGTAATAAAAGACACCTTTACTTCCTCGTTCTCCTTAGACATATTCTTTTCTGGAATTATCGAGGCATTTTCACATAATACTGTTCTAAACTTGAAAATTCAAATGCATCAGGCATTCCAAGCATAACTGGAACAAATTCAAATGAACATCAGATTTCCATTTAAATCCAATTTTACTCACTTTCTCCTTCCTCTGTTTCAAGTCTCAGAACACACTTTCCTCTTATAACTGAGCTCATCTCTCAAGAGTCAAAGAACTCACTTGGGTCATCTTCCTACCTGGGGCACCAGCCATCTTCAAGGGGCTTCGTCTGTGCCTGCATACCAAGGAGATTCCCACAGCAGAGCCTTGGCAGTTTGCTGAGAAGAGTCCTGAAGTGCTGCATGAATGTAAATGACCTGAAACAACAGGACTCCGTTTAAGAAGGGGGCCCAGGTTTCTATGAGTCTAACCATTCCAACCTTTCCAACCATTGCCTGAAATGAACAGGTGGCAATCACGCCCAACTTGGCTGGGTAGCCGCTCTGCCATCCTTCTGTGTGTGTGAGAGCCATTTCATCAGTAGCATGACAATGAAGCTGCAAGATGTATATAGGTTCTAGTTTGAAAAATGGAAACGGTTCTACAATTTTTCCAAAGACTCCAACAAGAGAGGCAACAGTAACAGAATTGGTGGGCAGGGCATCAGCTTTGGTTTGGGTTCAAGTCTTTATTACTACTCAGCATGTTACGATTTTGTGCAAATTACTTAAATTCTCTTAGTCTCAGTTTCCTCATTTCTAAAATATGCATTAAAATGTCTGCCTCAGAGTGAGGGCTCGCTATATATATATAGAGAGAGAGAGAGAGGGAGGGAGAAAGAGAGAGAGAGAGAGAGAGAGAGAGAGAGAAAGAGAGGGAACATATTATTATTATGTTTTAAAACTCTATAATTTACGGGTGAGACAGAACCTTGTGGTATTTCAGACATAATATGGAGAAGTTCCTCTTCTTTCAAACAAGGCAAGATTCTCTGTAATGTGAAGAAGGGTTTGTTCATTCTCTTTTCATACTTTGTTACACACAGGGGTTCACTTACACATGAGTGCAGCACCGTTTCTGCCAGTGCCAGGTAAGCAGAATGTAGTAGTTACAGAAACATTTTAAATAACAGAACAGCAACAAACATGAAAGAGAGACAAATAAATTTTATGTTCTGAAACTTAACTCTGTTCTCAGCATTCCACAAGCCCCAGATGTTCAATTTAATCTCAGAGGGATTAGTTTTCTAGTTCTTTCTTTGGACTAAAGATATTTAAACAAATAAAGGTCTAATAAAACAATCTCTAAAAAATATTTCAGCATATTTCAAGGTACTTAATATATATTTTATGTATTGTAAATAACACATTTCCTACTACAAGATTTTCTAAACCATGTGTCTGTTTTTAAAATGCCTCTAAATAAGTGTCAATGAAATTAAAAAATAGAAACAAATCATTGTAACAATACATAATAAGTACATTATCATAATTATATACACAATCTTGATATTTTTTATAACGGAGTAGCTTTAAATAGGTATCTGCTTAAAAAAAAAAAAGATATTCACCTTCTATTTTTAAGTAGCTGACTGAATACAAAAACTTATCCCATACCTTTCTCCCTGAGATAAAAACTGTTTCCAAAAACATTTTCCAAGAAAAAATGTCTTTTTTTGGAGTAGAAGTTTAATTAAAAAAAGACTCAAGCAAATCATATGCCAAGTGAGAAAAAAAATGGTCGATTCAAAGGACTTTTGTGTTTTGCATCTGATACTTAATAGACTTTTGTATTACAGCTAAGCTGAAGATAATCATTTCTCATCATCTTTATCAGAAACTCCAGAAGGCCCAGCCACATGCAGAACAGGTAACTGAGCTGTTAAATGGGTGGTGGTCATCCCTTCAGGGGAACTCATCTATTGTCAAAGCCTCAAATCCTCCCCTCCTCTCTAGGTTCCTAAATTCCCTCTGTGACAACATTCCTTTTCGTATCGAGTGTGTTGAGAACCTTAAGAGCTGCCTTGGTTTTCAACTTGCCATAAACTGCATTATACTCCTGGGTAGACACAAATGGACATTCAATAAATATTCTATAAATAAAATGATATGTAAAAGAAAACAAAAATGTTTGGAGAAATAGAACTTTTAAACATACTCTCAAAGCATTTTTGTGTATTGAAAAAGAAAGAACTCAGACATCAGGTAATGTTAAATATAAAGCTAATGAGAAGACCATTAATCATCTAGAAGAAATTTATAGCTACCTTCCAGGTCTAACAATTACAATTCCTTTCAATTATTTTGCATAATTCTTCACACAAATTAACAGTTATAAGGATTTCTTCAGGATAAAGATAACAATCAGCCTCAAATCTTCTAACGGATAAAGCTAAACACTGATTGTTTGAACTGCTGTTTTCTGGGAAATATTACTAAATAAAATAGAGTGGCTGGCATGAGTTATTGTGGTCTCAACCTTAAAGCCCATCTCATTATCACTGAGCAGCAAGATACTTCATACAATGTGTTTATAGAAAATTATTGTATTCCTTCAGTATATTCATATCAAAGACTTAGAGAACTCAGCCCAGCTGAATTATCTCCTAGCCTCAGAAGCCAACATTGCATGCAGATTTTTAGGGTACCATTTATAGGTAAAACGAGTGAAGAAGTATGAAGAATGCTACTCAATTTTCCCCATTCATTTCAAATTCTTTTATCTTTAAGAAAAGCAAAACTCTTTTCTTTTTTAATGCATAAATCCCTTTTTGAGGACATTATGTGTGCTAAATTTCTTCAGTTAGATGTGATCTGAGTTGTGCTTAGAATATTACCTATTATTTTAAGGTCCAGCTCAAATTTCACTTTCTTCAAAAAGCTTTTTCTAAACGAAATCATTTCTATTCCCAATATTCTATATATCTCTTTCTCTTTCTCTCTTTTGCATGCTATTATTTATTGATCACTTGCTAAGTAAGTGATTACATAAGCCCTGCTGCCCATCAAAGATTAAATGTACATAAAGATAAAGCATTAATGAAATTATAATGAAAGTACACAGTTCAGTTTACATACACATTTTTAGTAATAAAGAAAACATTATAAAGCACAGACAGCAGCAAAAGCACATTAGGTGCTTGCATTTATCTCAAAACAGAGATGTATCACTGTTTTCTAAAAGCCCACAACCTTGCAGTGAAAGCATTCAATTCCTTAGCAATTCCCTCGGAGAGTTCAAAGACTCCACAAGACAATAAACTTCATGAATGACATAATTTTCTTAAGCACTGTTGGATGCCCAGTATCTTGTACAGAGCCCAGTTATAGGTGCAAAATTGACATCTATTACAATATGAAAGTAGTACCTCATTTAAACTTCATAACAATACTAAGAAAAGAAATTATTTTCATCATTTATTTAATAGACGAAGCAACAGAAAGAAATAACTTGTTTGAGAAAATGCAGATAGTTGAGGAAATTCAACACAAGTCTTCCTGGCTCTAAATCTTGCTTTAAAGTACTCCACTATGATTCCTATTATAATAATTAGCACTTCTTTTCTTTGTTGTATTAGAGTTACATGAGAACAGGAGTCATGTCTTTATAACCCTATTCTATGGGATCTTACCTGTGTAAGAATCAATAAATATTGCTAAACTAATGTTTGAATTACTGAATCAATCAACTCTAATGCATTCTGTAACAGATTTACTAGTATCATAGAGCAAATAATATTAAAAATAACTAATATTTGAAGAGCTCTAACTATGTGCCAGGCTTTTTGTTTTTAATGATCCTATTACCCGCCGAGTCGTACACAATGTTAACACCTTGCAAAACTACAGTACAATGTTACAACTAGGATATTAACTTTGATCTAGTCAAGGTACAGTACTTTTCCATCATCACAAGGGTCCCTGGTGTTGCCCTTTAACAGACACACACACCATCACCACCACCCTATCCCATGTGTCCTGTGAGATTCATCCAAGTTGCTCATGCATCAAACAGTTCATTCTTTTATATTGCTAGAAGTATTCCATGGTTTATCACAGTCTGTTTAATCACCTGAGTTTGTTTAAGCATGTCTTCTATTATACTGCTTTGGCATCTGCGGCCTTACTGACCCTGGGGAAACTGCTCCCCAATCCGCAGGGTTAGCCAATTCCTAGAGATAGTAAACATGCACCTGTCCTTACCCCCACATGCATAATTCCTCTATTAGGCAAAAGCCAATATTCCGCTGTCGTTAGTACCCCAAGGCCAGGTCCCAAACGATTCAGGGCAGTCCCAACATCCCAAAGCCCAATGAAATTATTCAAATTAGCCAATCCTAAACCTGTCTGCCCTGTCTCTCCAGTTCCTTCTGCAGAAACCACAATAAAGACCCTTGCTCTTATCTTCTTCCCACGCTTTCTGCCCCCTGACAAACCCCAGGAGCCTGAACCAACGAAGCTGCCTCTCACCACCTGTGAGCCAGTGATCCTGCCTCTCAATGACCCCCCGGCTACCCGGAACCCCAAGGCACACATGCGAAATACGCACCTATTCAGCAGGCCTTGGTCAGCACTGGCCCTGCAGGCCTGTGGGTTCATGGCCCGGCCAGACCACCCGCATATCTTCGTGGGGCGGGGGTGGGGTGGGGTGGGGCACCCGCTGAATAAAATCAGATACTGCTACTGCAAAGGTGGCAACAGTCATTATTCGGCCGCGCTGTTTATGGGAACCTGGGCCTCTACAGGAACCAGGGGTCCCAGGAGTCTCTCATTCCAGGACACCCCGTCCTACCAAGCAAGGCTTCAAAAGTTCCCGTGAGGGGCTTCCCTGGTGGCGCAGTGGCTGAGAGTCCGTCTGCCGATGCTGGGAACACGGGTTCGTGCCCCGGTCCGGGAAGATCCCACATGCCGCGGAGCGGCTGGGCCCGTGAGCCATAGCCGCTGAGCCTGCGCGTCCGGAGCCTGTGCTCCGCAACGGGAGAGGCCACAACAGTGAGAGGCCTGCCTACTGCTAAAGACAAAAAAAAAAAAAAAGCTCCCGTTAGAGCAGGAGTCAGGGTGAACAGGAGCCGTGGTGCAAGTGCGGTCTGCGACACTGCCTAGCTTCTCCCAAGCGCCCGCAAGAGTGACCTGGCGTCTTCACAGCCGGGTCCTGGATGGGTACGGGTTCCCGGTTGGCCCACATTTCCGTCTTTCGGAGAGCTGCGCGGGATCCGCATGCGCAGTTCACTCTTCTGCGCCAGGCTGACGGCCGCCATTCCCGCCAGCAGGCCTCCCAGGTACCTCTTCTTGACAGATACCCCGGCCGCCCTGCCCTATGCGGCGGGAGCAAGATTTTCAAGTTCCCTCCAAATCTGCCCTCAGGCGGAATAGGCTTCATTGGTTATTTTTGGGCTTGGAATTAGAGACCTTGGATCCCCAGAAGCCCGCGCCAGTGGTCCAGCCCCTCAGGACTTTCGAACTCTTTCCAAATCCCTGGCTGCCCTGAACTGCGTGGCACGTGCATGCTCAGTACCCTTAGGCACGGGGTCAGCAGGCTTTGGGCATCGGGGACCCCCCCCCATGCCTGGGGGTGCATGGACTGACCTAACCACCTGGATATTCTCCTGGGTGGAGGAGACCACGTGCGATACGATCTGATACTGCTGGCAGCAAAGGCGTACTTGCGCGGCACAGTGTGCCACGTCTTGGGAAGTGTGAGTAACAAACTATCTTTTCATTGGCATTTATCTCCTAATCTGTTGGCCTCACCGTACCTGAATAATAACAAAATCTACATTTTAAAACAAAGTTGTTTTCATTTGGGGCCACTATCGGTAAAATTTCTATGAACGTCTGTGTATAGGTTTTAGTATGAACTTAAGTTTTCATTTCTCTAGGATAAATGCCTAGGAGTGCAATTTCTGGGTTGCATGGTAGTAGCATGTCTTGACTCTGTTTTAAGTGATTGCATAACCCTCACAGCAACTCTGTGATGTTGGTACCATTATTTTTCCCATCTGACAAATGATGGAATTGAGGCACAGAGAAGTTCAGTAACTTCTTTAAGATCTTCCAGCTAGTAATTAGCAGAATAAGGGCTCAAACTCAGGCAAGGTATGTATGCATTCCAATGCTACCAATAAGAATAAACATTTTATTTTGTGATATAATATTCTAATTGTTACCACCATGAGGATACTATATCCCTTCCAGCATCTCTTAGTTAACGTGGTTTAAAAAAAAAAACCTGACATTTCTTAGGAAAACTTAAGGATCTGATGTAGCCTATTTGTGTCTTAGGAGTACAACATGACAGCTTAAAGAATAAATCTGGACAAAGCTTAAGTAGATGTTACACTCCTTCTCCATATTGCAAAATTTTTCATATTGCCCTGCCATCTCCATAATAATCCTAAAATGAATGCAAGGGCATTATCCTGAAGAATTCGGGGAGTGGAGATGTTTGTCCCCATGGAGTGCCCTTATCAGGGTCTCTTGGTATCTTGTCTTAATGCAACACTAAAAATGTCCCCAGCTGGATTCTAGCAAGAAGTTGGCAGCAGGCTCTCCTTTAAATCCATACTTGTTCCAGTGTCCAGAACAAATAGCTGAAAGATGACGGATTTCCACTCTAACCAAAACTGCACAAATGTTGCAAAAGGGTATATAGGTTATCACCAGATGGCCTTATCCTTAGATAATTAAGCAGGATTTTACAGGGCTGTAGTAACATTTTCTGTGGGGACAAAGGTAAGGACAGAACAACTCAAGGCAAATTTGAAATATCATGAACAGAGGTCATGCTCCTTTTTTTGTAGATTGGTTATACCTCTCCTCTTTAAAAAGGCTTTTAAATTATCAACTTTTTCTGGTATTAAAATTTTTTAAGGTAATAATATAATGAAAACTTACACATCCTCTACCGCCACAAAAAAATAAAACATCATTTCACCTGAAGTGAAGACCTTTATGGATCCCTAAACAATCCCACTCTTCTTTCCTAGAGATGACTACTTTCCTGAATTTTGGGTTTATTATTCTCGTGTATATTTTTATTCTTATTATATATATGTATGTAACCTTAAGTTAAAAAAGTGTTTTTTGAGTTTTATCCATGTTGGTACAATGGCTCTACCTTTTTTCATTTTCACTGCTGTATAATGTTACACTGTATTATTATACTTCAGCATATTGATCCATTATCCTGTTTATTGGACACTTAGATAATTTAACTTTTTATTTTTGCTTTTACAATAATGTTTCAATAAACATTCATGTATAACTGATTGAGCAAATATTCAAGAGTAGCTCAAAGTTGTACATCTAATAATTGTTACTGCTGAATCACAGGTATATACCTATTCAACTTTACCAGGGATATCCCTTGGGATCCTAGCAAGAATTAGATAGCACATTCAGACTGGTAAATTTAAGGAGAATTGAATTTAAAACATATTTAATATGCATTGTCAAGGCTTAGGAATGTAAGAAATAGTGCAGTACTCTGGGATTAGCTACAGCAGAAAGATATCACCACTCTTAAGCCTCAAATAGTGAGGGGAGGAAGCAGTTACAACGATCTGGGAAATGTTACTCCATGGAGAGAGCTCTCTGACAGGATCTGTGGTTTAAGGGATAGGGTATGATAAATACAAGTAAAAGGGGCGAGAAAATAAATACCATGAACTCACTTCACTCTCATCCTCCATTCTCCAATTGAACCGAACTAGAAGCTAAAGAACCAGGGAGCCTTTCAATCGATATAAGATCAGCCTCGTAGGGCAAAAAGCTGAGCAAAGAAAGATAGAAAGTGGAGCTGGAGGGATAATAAGAAAGTATTCACCATAATAAGTCCAGCAAAATTGCTTTACAAAGTAACCGTATTATTTTATATTCCCACCAGTAGTATATGAGATTCTGCATCCTCATCAATGCTTTTACTTCTGGGTATTTTACTTTTTGCAAATCTGATGGGTGTGAAATGATATACCACTTAAATATGCATTGTCCTTCTGTCTTTTGTATGTGAGCCTCTTTTCTTATATTTATTAGCTATTAGTATTTCCTCCTCTGTGAATTCTTCCTCAAATCTTTTGCCCATTTTTTTCCTAAATTAACTGTCTTTTTTAAAAACATGCCTCCAATGACTTCTTGGCAAAGATTTCTTAAAGAAGAAACAGAAAATGCTAATCATAAAGAAAAGAAATGATAAATTTGAATTCTTCAAAATTAAAAACTTCTGTTCATCAAAAGACATAAAATACTGAGAAAATGTACGAACTGTACAATGGGAGAAAATATTCCATATATCTGACTTGACTCTAGAACATGCGAAGAATAACCCTTTCACCCAACACACACATACAAAATGGGAAAATGGTTTGAATAGACACTCTACAAAGTAAGGTATGTGAATGGACAATACACATATGAAAAAGTGGTCAACATCATTTGTCACCATGGAAATTCAAATTAATGAGATGCTACTCTAGTACCACTAGCTAAAAAGAAAAAGGCAACACTAAATGTTGGTAAAGATGTGGAGCAACCAGGGCTTCCCTGGTGGCGCAGTGGTTGAGAGTCCATCTGCCAATGCAGGGGACACGGGTTCATGCCCCGGTCTGGGAAGATCCCCCATGCCGTGGAGCAGCTAGGCCCGTGAGCCATGGCCGCTGGGCCTGCGCGTCCAGAGCCTGCGCTCCGGAACGGGAGAGGCCCGCCTACCGCAAAAAAAAAACACAAAAAAAACAAAAAAAAATACAAACTCACATATTTTTGATGAGTGGGTAAAACAGTAAACTTGCTTTGGAATCCAGCACTTTCTTAGAAAGTTCAACGTCTACCTTGTGAGCTGGTAATTTACTCCTAGATATTTATCTAGACCAGCAGTCCCCAACCTTTTTGGAACCAGGGACCAGTTTTGTGGAAGACAGTTTTCCACAGACCGGGGAGGGGGTGGGGGGATGGTTCAGGCGGTAATGTGAGCGATGGGGAGCGATGGGGAGCGGCAGATGAAGCTTCGCTCACTCTCCCACTGCTCACCTCCTGCTGTGCAGCCCGCTTCCTAACAGGCCGGGGATGGGTACTGGTCCTTGGCCCAGGGGTTAGGGACCCCTAATCTAGATAAATGAAAACAGATATTCACAAAATCTTTGTATAAGAATGTTCACAGCAACTTCTGTTTTTGTTTAGTAACCAAAAACTGGAACCAGCCTGGTTTCCATCAATAGGAGAACTGACAAACAATTACTGTAACAATTAGTGCACAAACTACTAAGCAATGAAAACAAACACTCTACTGATATATGCAATTACATGGATAAGTCACACAAAACATTTTGCTGAGTGAAAAAAGCTTCATATAGAACAGTACATACTTTATAGTTCCATCTATAGGAAGAGCTAGAACAGACAAAACTAAACTATGATAATAAGTATTGTTAAAAACAAGACAACAGGCCCAAAATGGAGTTGCTTATGCTAAGCCCCACAGTACCAAATCAAGACCTAACCTACTAAGATTTTTGGCCCTCCAAGAAATAGAATCTTAAACCAGTTAATCAGGAATTGCCTGATCAACACTAGTTAGGTTATCTGTCAGAGAGACCTGTGCCATCCCCTAAAAAGTGACCTTGCAGTAACCGGTTTTTGTCTAGTGAAACTTCCTTGTTCTGCTCCCTTTTGCCTATAACAGTCTTTTATTTTGTATAGCTCCCCTCAGCTCCTTTCTATCTATTAGAGTGAATGCTGCAATTCATGAGTCATTGAATAAAGCCAATAATATCTTTAAAATTTACTCAGTTGAATTTTGTTTAACAATTTGGTGGCAGTAATGGGACCCAAAGGAGACATCTGATGGCTTCAGATGACAATGACAAACATAGGTATTGGTACATGCAAACCCTTTGAGGTCTCTTTCTCATCATTTCCAAGGGCCATGGGTAAGTTGCTCTCAGATCTGAGCTCCACTCTCTTTGTGTTGATCTTGCAATATAATTGGCTTTCCAGTCTAGGGTTGTTGGGTCAGTCTAGACTGACTGGAGGCTATAACAGAGCATCAGTCCTTGGCCCTCTGTTAGTCCACGGTCCCAGTCCAGACTTAGCAGGTCAGCTTGAGCTGGAAGACAGTTCCACCTGGAACCTGAATCCATAGCCCTTGGTTCAGCCTACAGTCCCCATTTATTGGGGTCTGCTGATTCAGTCTGTTCATTTTGGGAACTGCTGGTAGTGTGCACCTAAGACTTTCTTTTGGTCAGTCCACAGTACTGTCTCTTTAGTTATTGCTCATTTTGTTTCCTTGGTTATTGTTGGTTTCTGTTATTATGCACATAAGGTAAAGGAATAATAGACTCATTGTTAATGAGAACCTTGGAAGCCAAAGCCACAAAGTTGCTGGGCGGGGGTCAAGAACCTAAAAGCTGTTGGAGTTCTCACCATCTAACTCTTAAGACTAATGAACTAGGATAAGTTGGTCATGGAATGGGTTAGATTGCTGCTAAGTCACCCACCCAGCTCAAGAAAATTTCTGTGCAACGTAGTACACTATTAAAAAGCCACAAAATCCTCAGTCCAGTAGCACATCCTTCTTAGGTATTAATTTGGTTCCCAGAGACCTAAGGCTTAGCTAAAGAAATGGGATCCTCAAGTTTCAAAGAACTGAGCACACCACCTTCCAGCACAACAGCTTATTTTATATCTAGGAACTATGGTCCCAGAAGCTGTAGATATCCACAATAAGGGAAAAATCTCACTAAGACAACCTCGAATTACAATTGCCATTATGGGGAACATTCCAATTAGAAAAGATTATTCATTTAAGAAGTGCACTTGTATCCAAGGGCTCAGAAATGAAAAGAAGTAGAATGGGATACCTATTTTAATTGGCATGCAGAAGCCTCCAAAAGTCTTCAAGATTCCAAAATACCTTCATTGAAAGATTTATTTTAAAAGGCTAATGAAAATTAAAGACACAACAGGTACTTAAAACAAAAGACTAAGACTGACATGATTCATACTACTCCCCTCTGTCCTCCTTTACCTGAGTATTCAGAGTCCACTAATCCTCTCTCTGAATTACCTTTCCACTCTGAAGCAACTACAAAGCCATAAACAAAATTTTGCCGAGTTAGTAACCTTACAGACACCTCCATATTTATCCTTGAAGGAGGATCCCTTTCAGGGCATTCTCCAATAAACCACTACCAATTATTCTCAGCCAAAGGGAAACTAAAATTAAAATTAACAGAAAATCTTGCCAAATTCTAGTAGATACAAAGCTACACTCTCTACTTTAAACTGCATTCACTCCGAAGTTTGCAGATAAGACCCTGGGAATTCTTATCAGAGTCAGCTCTCCCAGATCTCTGTGTGTAGCACCCACTTGAGAGAGGAAGGTAAAATTTCATGTTGTCCTTTTCTTTCCAAATCCAGACCCATCTGTTACTTATCCTTTCCCTCCCAGGGGCAGCCTTGGCCTTCTTGTTTGTCTTGTTTTGTACCCTGAGCACTTGGCTTGGCAACCGTAAGGTCAGGGGCACCAAAACTATGGCTGGACAGAAATGTGGGTTGCACCCTGCTTGTGGCTAGATATAGCTGGACAAAAATGTAGACTGCACTCCATTTCTTACTAGGGCCCTACCAACTATTGCCAGTTTTGAGGGGAATTGTCTTAAGTTTTTCTTTCTTTGGGCTATCGTTAGAAGTGTCCCTGGGTCTTGGGAGGGTAATATCCTTTTTAGTCTTTTGGGGATGCCTCTTGAGTCTAGGGGTTGTTCAGTACTGCCAGGAATATTTACTGTTTGTCTCAGATGAACCTGACAAGATATGTGAAAGGAATTTTTTTTAAACTAACTCTATGGCCAGAAGCTGGCCAAATTGGAAGCTGGTATTCAGAGCCCAATAAGAACTTTTTTTAAGCCCTCCTTCCCTAAACTAAACAAAACTGTGTACCAAGAGGGAAAGAAAAGTATTCCAAAGACAAACAGCTCTAAGTCTAGAACATAGGAATCTTTTTATTTCCATCTTAGTTGAAGACCTTCTTCCTGATATAAAGAAGCAAACTGAAGATAATGCAGTTGGATGGGTGGGTCAGCCTATGATGTCTTTTAGGTTACAGTCCAATTCTTTGAGGAATTAAAAACACTGTCCTAGTCTTATATATTGAATCTTTGCAAGAACAGAAATGCAGCTTTAGAAGCAATTCAAAGCCCACTTATCCTTTTTACCAATCCCAGAACCTCCCCTATTTTTCTCAAAAGGTTTGTAGGTATTGTAAAATTCTGGCCTTAGGAAACAAAAGTCCTTCTTGGAGGATCTTGCATTCTGTTCCTGTGCCTTTGAAATGTAAATGTTCTAGCTGGTCTACTCCAGGAGCTCTTATCTAGACCATATCTTTGAAATGCAAACTTCAGGGAAGTAATTTTTATCAGAAGGAAAAAAAAAGGAGGAAAGTCTATTTGGAAACTAGGCATATGAAAAATCTTAAGTATCTTATCCCTAAATATTAGTAGAAAGCTTTAGCCATCTGAACAGGTAAGCTTAACTTATTTCAACTGCCAGAAACAAAATATGGATTTAACTATTATTTATAGACTAGTGGGTTTTGTATCACTGGACCTGACAGCTAAATTTTTAATACAAAAAGTTTAAAATCTCTGTTTTTGTCTGGGTGAAAAGAAAAATCTGTGTATGAAAAGTAGGCAAAGAACATAAAATTACTGGTTATTCCAGAATGAAAAGTAACAGCAACAATAACAACAACAACAGCAAAAATAGGGCAAAATCTGAATAGATATTAAAAAGTTGTGTAAGGTTTGTGGAAAAGCAATCTTGGGAAGGAAATTTTATGTGTGATTAAGCTGGCTAAGATTGGAATGGATTTATTTATTTTTAATGAGTTTTGATATCAAAAATACACTGGTGCAAAATTAGAATTTGGTTTTCAGTCTGCTAAAAGGACAAAGTTATATTGGACTTTTGGTCTGCTTTTGATAAGCAGTTGTGAATGTATCTTTACCTTTTAAGTAATCTGCCTGGATGGCAAAGATTTGGCATCTTAGCAAAATTACTGTACTTCACGTTGACTTAGTAAAATAATTTACTGTACTTCACATTGTCTTTATCATCTTTAATGACTTAAGGAAACCCAGTCTTCTCAATATTAAAAGAGCCAAGTTTTACTCACAACTATGTAACCTTCTATATTTGCCTTTAATATCTTCTACTATCACTTTGGTTAAGGTATGATTCCATAATGATCTGTAATCCGATTTTGTCAAATGTTCAGACCCTTAGGTGTTTTGACAACTTCCCTAAATCAAATTCTAAATGGAGTCTTTTTGACCTCAGAATAAATAACTTTGAGATTTCCCAGAGGGCCCCTGGAAAACCTCAAAAGTTTTGTCTCTCACATGGTAAAATGTTAACCTAATTAGCTTTATTTGATATGTTAAATTACATGAGAAAAAATATCCAGTAAGAAGTGATGCTAAACCTTCTTAGGTTATATTTATATGGAGGCATGTGTTTAACATATGTGTTATGAAATTCCTAGAACTCTGATATGCCATGGTATAATGTTATCAGTCATAATTCCATTTATTATCTTAAAGTGTTGTATATCACAGAAATGACCGAATTTCCTTGTCAATTTCGTTATAATGAACTCTCATCATATCTTTAACAATGGACATTTTAAAGTCTTTTGTCATTTACATACAGTTGTTGTTTTATTCTTATGCTTTTGCAAAAGTGAGATTCATGGAAAGGACTCTACCAAGTACTCTTGACCACTGACACTGCTGCCAAATTACAAGGTGTCATATTTCACAACTGAAGAAGGCTCCACCTGACATCTGGTTCTGGGCAAAAGCTCAGGACTTCAAAATCAAATTGACTAGGAAGCAAAGTAGCCAACATTAAGGTAGACTGCTTCCTCCAAAGGTGTTGGATCAAGAACATTTCTTTCCATTCCTCCTTCCCTCTCTGTCCATCCTTTTCCTAATTCTTACACTGTGAAGTTCTTTTTGATTCTTTTATTCACCTTTTGCCTTGTTTAGTCCTGGAAAGATAAAGCCATTGTTCACGTATATCCAGCCTCCAAATAACTGTTGGATTTGCCATGATGTTGGTGATCCTGTAGTTCTTCCCATCTCAAACTGATCCCTGATTTACAATGCCTTAGTTTCTCTGGAACAAACTCATCCCTTTATTGTGTGAAGCTCCCTAACCCTGTGGGTCCATTTTCCTGCCTCTGATTAACAGCTCTAAACTCAGGGAAACTTGCATCCGGGCTCTGTACAAAGAAAGGTACACAAGGCAAGAGTAACCAGAAAAAATTACGTACGCAGTCTACAGACCCTTAAGTTCTACTGGCCCCTGTGGCTGTCACGTTTCCAGTCCTGAGCCACAGACTCAAACTGGAATTATCTGGAGACATTCATGATTCAAAATTTGCCTCCACTGGCAGATCCCTACTCCCCTGGCTAGAAGTAAATGCAAATGAGGCTATGATCAGGAATATCTCAACTCTTGAAGATATTGCAGAACCTGTTGCTAAAGCAATAACTGCTCAACAGGAATCCCTAGACTCTCTGGCTGAAATTGTTCTTGATAATAGGATTATCTTTTAGGAGAGCATTGAGATGTTTGTGCTATGGCCAACACTGCTTGCTGCACTTGGATTGACATTTCTGGGGAAGCTAAAAGTCAGTTACATAAGATCACTGAACAAGCCATTTGGCTTAAGAAAGTGATTCCTTCAATAGGGTTTTTCTTTGACTTATTTGATTCTGATTGGTTTGGGTCTTAGGGACCATGGCTCTGAAGTGAACTCCAGACATTAGGAATTATCATGCTCATTATAATAATCATAGTAGTCTCCCTGGTGTGCTATATGCTCTCAAAACCTTTAAATACATGTTCACAACCACCACCACAAAGCAAGTGATCTCCCTAAGACTAGAATGTCAGAAAAGGATCAAAAAGAAAGGCTGACTTAAAGAATGTGAACCCAATATCATGACCTGTAAATACCACAAAAAGATTCAGAAAAAAGAAAAAAAAAAAGGGAGAACTCCAGAGAGTTAAGCTTGGAATAGCATTAATATATTAAATTTTGATCACATCTCTCAGACTGAGAGTCTGATCAAAAGGGGGAATTGTAAAAAACAAGACAACAGACCCAGAATGGAGTTATTTATCCTAAACCCCACATCACCAAACTGAGAACTAACGTAATTATAGTTTCAGCTTTCCTGGAAATGGAATCTTAAACCAGTCAATCAGGAGTCACCTGATCAGCACTAGTGAGGTGATCTGCCTGATAGATCCTTGCCATTCCCTAAAGGAAAGTGGCCTTGCAATAACCAAGCTGCTTTTTTGTTTAGTATAACTTCCTTGTTCCTGCTCCCTTCTCCCTATAAAAGTCTTTCATTCTGTACAGCTCCTCAGAGCTCCTTTCTATCTGCTAGATTGGCTGCTGCCTGATTCATGAATTGCTGAAAAGGCACTAAGATCTTTCAAATTTCCTCAGTTGAATTTTATTTTTTAACAGAATTTTAAAAATAATTATTTCTAGGGGCTGGAGATTAACTGGGAAGGGTAATGAGGGAGCTTTCTGGGATGATGGAAATATTGATATTTTGTTTCTTGATAGTGTTATGAGTTAAATATATAATATGTGCATTTGTCAACACACATGGAACTATATACACTTTAGATCAGTGCATTTCACAATACGTAATTGAACTTTGATTTTAAAAATTTATTTACTTAGAATGATGATTGGTTGGTATTCAAAAAAGACCATGAGTTTAAATGAATTATAAAGATGTCCATTAGCTTAAAACCTTATATTTGCTTGAAGAAAATCAGTCAGGCTTCTTAATATAGTTTATTTGCATTTGGACGCCTAATTTCATTCAAAGTCTTTTGAACTGACCCTTTGAAATACATAATACATTAAAGATCAGAATAAATGATTCCAAATATTGAAGCTAAAATGCAGATACTGTAGCTACAGAGATCTATACAATTATTAAATTTGAGTTATAAATTTGATTTTGAAATTCTTGGTCACCTAAGTGAAAAGTGAAACACGATAATTATATAACCTTCAATATCTAGCTTTTAAAAAGTGCAGTTCCACATGGTGAGCAAAGCTTTTTCTAGCATTTAATCTTTTTTTTTTTTTTAGCATTTAATCTTGTTAGACAAAGGAAAAAGAACAAAAAGGCCAAATAAAAATGACTTCTGTGTCTTGTAAGAAATTTAGTATAAGCTAATGTAGAACTGCTCTAAATTATAAGACAAGCAAACACACTAATTTCCCAACAGAGAAAGATACAAAACTAATACTGGGAAAAAAAGAAGGAGATAAAAAAAGTTCAGGAATACATGGGGAATGCCCAGCAACTCCACCCTTTCTAGATCTTGTTTGCCCAAGAATGCAGCAAATGGATGTATCTTCTCTACCAAGAGAGAACACTTAGGGGAAAAACATGTTAAAAATTGTCTTTGTCTAAATCCTATATTTATAGGGACAATTCCTTTTCCTGAGTGATGAGATATATATATATATATATTTATTTATTTATCTATTTAAAAATTTAACAATGCAGTAGGAAAATGGGAGTAAAAAGAGAATTGGGTAAGGAATCTGGGCTGTATAGTTTGTAAAGGCAATCGCTGAGAGATTTACATATGCACCTCTAGTAAATACCCAGGGATCTCTATTAGTGGTTTGCAAATTTTGATATACCTTGGATGCCTCTGGGGAACTTGTCCACATGCAGATTTTCCACTCTGATAACAAAGATTCAAATTCAATAAAGGCCTAGAAATTTGAGGCCAGAAATCTGCAAATTCAGTGAGCACCCCAGGTAACTCTGATGTAAGTATAATAAGACTACCTTAGAATAAGAATAACTTGTTTTATGGGATCACAAATCTCTGTGCTACAGAGGTAGCCTGATCATGTCAGTGAGAGAAGCAGGTCTGACAAAACAGTTGAGAGTTGGGAACAGGCAGCAAACAAAAAATTTTTTGTTTTTAATGTAGGCAACTAATATTTTAAAACAAGGCAAAACCAAACATGTGGATGTGGTCAAAGCACAGCTTCTAGCCAAATAAAGCGTATCTACAGGCCATCAGTTTGCAACCTCTGATCTTGACACTGGTCATGTTCTAAAGAGTCTGTCTTTCCGATATTAATCAACCTAAATAAGTATCCATAAATTGCTAAATCACAGTCAACAAGATTTTCCTTTCTGGTGATTTGAAAATTACCCCTGTATTGTAGTTAATGGAGAAGATCCATAGCCATTTTATGCCTGATAATTTAGTGCTGTATCTGTCATTTTCTATACAAAGTAGTATCCTCACTAACTTTCAACCAGAAAGATCACCAGCCTCTGCACAGGGATGGGTAACATAGATGCCAAAAGGCAGGGCCAATTTTTTTCCAAAGGGAAAGAAAGGAAAGAAAATCTGCTTAAGTATGTAAACAAGGACTTGGTGGGGACCCAAGACTTCTATTGTGCAGGGTTTGAAAGAGAGGATTTGACTGAGACAAATTTCAGGGCAGTGAAGGTATTTGCATTCAGCCCTTGAAGTTCTTGAGGGAAGGTCAGTGTGAATCCATGGAATGCCTGACTTTGGGTAAGCTGTCTCCTGCTGAGCTCATTTGCATAATTAGTGGCAAAAATGTAATCTTGCCACCCTCTTTAATTTTCACAATAATATTTTGATGCAGACTTTTAAAAAGCATTAATAGCTTAAGCTTAGTCTACCAATGATAGAAAAAATGTGGCAAACATTATATTGTTCCTAATTTCTCAGTAAAATAAAACAGCATATGTAATTAGCATAATGATTGGTTATGTGTAAAACCTACTTTCCATAAACACATTATACATTCTATCAACAGTAGCTAAAACCAAAATTAAAGCCCACAATGGATAACGTCACTATCAAAAATTCATCTTAAAAATATTAAATATAAAAGAAGAAAATCAAAACGAAGGAAAAATTTTAAAAATCGGAAGCTTATTATTATTATGTTGATATTTTTCTTATATTAAAGTAGTCATTCTTCTAGGAGTTTTGCAAATATTGATTCATTAAAATTGTTCTACAAGCAGATCATATGATTTGAAGAAATATGGACAAGTAATTGACCAATTTGAGTTTGCTTCCTTATATCAAGTGCCAGTAATCCATAATTACATTATTTGTTTTCCTATCCAGTATCCATTATTACTGTTTCACTTGATGTGGTGACAAGAATAGAAATCATACTCTTGGCTAGTGATATCATTAAAGCTGAAAATCTAAAATATTCATGTAGAGGTCAATATAAATTTGAGAACTTCAGATCAAAGTAACTATGTGAAGGTTTTAGACATTCAGAGATGATATAAAGGAAGTTTCAAGCTGGAGATCTATAAGACAGGTGTCTATTAACAAGTTAAAAAAAATTTTAAACTCATTCTACAAGTCCACCATCACGCTGATACCAAAACCAGACAAAGATGTCACAAAAAAAGAAAACTACAGGCCAATATCACTGATGAACGTAGATGCAAAAATCCTCAACAAAATACTAGCAAACATAATTCAACAGCACATTGAAAGGATCATACATCAAGTGATGTTTATCCCGTGAATGCAAGGTTTCTTCAATATACGCAAATCAATCATTGTGATACACCATATTAACAAACGGAAGGAGAAAAACCATAGATGATCTCAATAGTTGCAGAAAAGGCTTTTGACAAAATTCAACACCCATTTATGATAAAACCCTCTAGAAAGTAGGCATACAGGGAATTTACCTCAACATAATAAAGGCCATATATGACAAACCCACGGCCAATATCATGCTCAGTGGTGAAAAACTGAAACCATTTCCTCTAAAATCAGGAATAAGACAAGGTTGCCCACTCTCACCACTATTATTCAACATAGTTGTCAAAGTTTTAGGCACAGCAATCAGAGAAGAAAAAGAAATAAAAGGAATCCAAGAACTTCCGGGAAGATGGCAGAAGAGTAAGACGCGGAGATCACCTTCCTCTCCACAGATACACCAGAAATACATCTACGCGTGGAACAACTCCTACAGAACACCTACTGAACGCTGGCAGAAGACCTCAGACCTCCCAAAAGGCAAGGAACCCCCCACGTACCTGGTTAGGGCAAAAGAAAAAACTAAACAGAGACAAAAGGATAGGGACGGGTCCTGCACCAGCGGGAGAGAGCTGTGAAGGAGGAGAGGTGTCCACGCGCTGGGAAGCCCCTTCGTGGGTGGAGACTTCGGGAGGCGGAGTGGGGGAGCTTGGGAGCCGCGGAGGAGAGCACAGCAACAGGGGTGCGGAGGGCAAAGCGGACAGATTCCAGCGCAGAGGATCGGGCCGACCGGCACTCACCAGCCGAGAGGCTTGTCTGCTCGCCCGCCGGGGCGGGCGGGACTGGGAGCTGAGGCTCCGGCTTTTGTCGGAGCGCCGGGAGAGGACTGAGGTTGGCGGCGTGAACACAGCCTGCAGGGCGTTGGTGCGCCGCGGCTGGCCGGGAGAGAGTCCGGGGAGGGGTCTGGACCTGCCGAAGAGGCAAGAGACTTTTACGTCCCTCTTTGTTTCCTGGTGCACGAGGAGAGGGGATTAAGAACGCTGCTTGAGAGAGCTCCAGGGACAGGCGCGAGCCGCGGCTAAGAGTGCGGAGCCCAGAGACGGACATGGGACGCTAAGGCCGCTGCTGCCGCCGCCAGGAGGCCTGTGTGCGAACACAGGTCACTAGCCACACGCCCTTCTGGGGAGCCTGTGCAGCCCGCCACTGCCAGGGTCCCGGGATCCAGGGACGGCTCCCCGGGAGAGCGCACGGCGCGCCTCAGGCTGCAGCGTCACGCCAGCCTCTGCCGCTGCAGGCCCGCCCCGCACTCCGTGACCCTCCCTACCCCCCGGCCTGGGTGAGCCAGAGCCTCCGAATCAGCGGCTCCTTTAACCTCGTCCTGTCTGAGCAAAGAACAGACGCCCTCCGGCGACCTACACGCACAGGCGGGGCCAAATCCAAAGCTGAGCCCCTGGGAACTGTCAGAACTAAGAAGAGAAAGGGAAATCTCTCCCAGCAGCCTCAGAAGCAGCGGATTAAAGCTCCACAATCAACTTGATATACCCTGCATCTGTGGAATACCTGAATAGACAACGAATCATCCCAAATTAAGGAGCCCTGTGGATGAAAGGCTCTTGGTGCTGCAGCCAGGACTCAGTGCTGTGCCTCTGAGGTGGGAGAGCCAACTTCAGGACACTGGTCCACAAGAGGCCTCCCAGCTGCACATAATATCAAACAGCAAAAATCTCCGAGAGATCTCCATCTCAACGCCAGCACCCAGCTTCACTCAACGACCAGCAAGCTACAGTGCTGGACATCCTATGCCAAACAACTAGCAAGACAGGAACACAACCCCACCCATTAGCAGAGAGGCTGCCCAAAATCATAGTAAGTCTACAGACACCCCAAAACACACCACCAGACGTGGACCTGCCCACCAGAAAGACAAGATCCAGCCTCATACACCAGAACACAGGCACTAGTACCCTCCACCAGGAAGCCTACACAACCCACTGAACCAACCTTAGCCACTGGGGACAGACACAAAAAACAACAGGAACTACAAACCTTCAGCCTGCAAAAAAGGAGACCCCAAACACAGTAAGATAAGCAAAATGAAAAGACAGAGAAACACACAGCAGATGAAGGAGCAAGATAAAAACCCACCAGACCTAACAAATGAAGAGGAAATAGGCAGTCTACCTGAAAAAGAATTCAGAATAATGATAGTAAGGTTGATCCGAAATCTTGGAGATAGAATGGACAATAGAATGGACAAATTGCAAGAATCAGTTAACAAGGACCTAGAAGAACTAAAGATGAAGCAAGCAACGATGAACAACACAATAAATGAAATTAAAAGTACTCTAGATGGGATCAATAGCAGAATAACTGAGGCAGAAGAACGGATAAGTGACCTGGAAGATAAAATAGTGGAAATAACTACTGCAGAGCAGAATAAAGAAAAAAGAATGAAAAGAACTGAGGACAGTCTCAGAGACCTCTGGGACAACATTAAACGCACCAACATTCGAATTATAGGGGTTCCAGAAGAAGAAGAGAAAAAGAAAGGGACTGAGAAAATATTTGAAGAGATTATAGTTGAAAACTTCCCTAATATGGGAAAAGAAATCATTAATCAAGTCCAGGAAGCACAGAGAGTCCCATACAGGATAAATCCAAGGAGAAATACGCCAAGACACATATTAATCAAATTGTCAAAAATTAAATACAAAGAAAACATATTAAAAGCAGCAAGGGAAAAACAACAAATAACACACAAGGGAATCCCCATAAGGTTAACAGCTGATCTTTCAGCAGAAACTCTGCAAGCCAGAAGGGAGTGGCAGGACATATTGAAAGTGTTGAAGGAGAAAAACCTGCAACCAAGATTACTCTACCCAGCAAGGATCTCATTCAGATTTGATGGAGAAATTAAAACCTTTACAGACAAGCAAAAGCTGAGAGAGTTCAGCACCACCAAACCAGCTCTACAACAACTGCTAAAGGAACTTCTCTAGGCAAGAAACACAAAAGAAGGAAAGGACCTACAATAACGAACCCAAAACAATTAAGAAAATGGGAATAGGAACAGACATATCGATAATTACCTTAAATGTAAATGGACTAAATGCTCCCACCAAAAGACACAGATTGGCTGAATGGATACAAAAACAAGACCCATATATTTGCTGTCTACAAGAGACCCACTTCAGACCTAGAGACACATACAGACTGAACGTAAGGGGATGGAAAAAGGTATTTCATGCAAATGGAAACCAAAAGAAAGCTGGAGTAGCAATTCTCATATCAGACAAAATAGACTTTAAAACAAAGACTATTAGAAGAGACAAAGAAGGACACTACATAATGATCAAGGGATTGATCCAAGAGGAAGATATAACAATTGTAAATATTTATGCACCCAACATAGGTGCACCTCAATACATAAGGCAAATACTGACAACCATAAAAGGGGAAATCGACAGTAACACATTCATAGTAGGGGACTTTAACACCCCACTTTCACCAATGGACAGATCATCCAAAATGAAAATAAATAAGGAAACACAAGCTTTAAATGATACATTAAACGAGATGGAGTTAATTGATATTTATAGGACATTCCATCCAAAAACAACAGAATACACATTTTTCTCAAGTGCTCATGGAACATTCTCCAGGATAGATCATATCTTGGGTCACAAATCAAGCCTTGGTAAATTTAAGAAAATTGAAATTGTATCAAGTATCTTTTCTGACCACAACGCCATGAGACTAGATATCAATTACAGGAAAAGATCTCTAAAAAATACAAACACATGGAGGCTAAACAATACACTATTTAATAATGAAGTGATCACTGAAGAAATCAAAGAGGAAATCAAAAAATACCTAGAAACAAATGACAATGGAGACACAACGACCCAAAACCTGTGGGATGCAGCAAAAGCAGTTCTAAGGGGGAAGTTTATAGCAATACAAGCCCACCTTAAGAAGCAGGAAACATCTCGAATAAACAACCTAACCTTGCACCTCAAGCAATTAGAGAAAGAAGAACAAAAAAACCCCAAAGCTAGCAGAAGGAAAGAAATCATAAAAATCAGATCAGAAATAAATGAAAAAGAAATGAAGGAAACAATAGCAAAGATCAATAAAACTAAAAGCTGGTTCTTTGAGAAGATAAACAAAATAGATAAACCACTAGCCAGACTCATCAAGAAAAAAAGGGAGAAGACTCAAATCAATAGAATTAGAAATGAAAAAGGAGAGGTAACAACTGACACTGCAGAAATAAAAGAGATCATGAGAGATTACTACAAGCAACTCTATGCCAATAAAATGGACAATTGGAAGAAATGGACAAATTCTTAGAAATGCACAACCTGCCAAGACTGAATCAGGAAGAAATAGAAAATATGAACAGACCAATCACAAGCACTGAAATTGAAACTGTGATTAAAAATCTTCCAACAAAGAAAAGCCCAGGACCAGATGGCTTCACAGGCAAATTCTATCAAACATTTAGAGAAGAGCTAACACCTATCCTTCTCAAACTCTTCCAAAATATAGCAGAGGGAGGAACACTCCCAAACTCCTTCTACGAGGCCACCATCACCTTGATACCAAAACCAGACAAGGATGTCACAAAGAAAGAAAACTACAGGCCAATATCACTGATGAACATAGATGCAAAAATCCTCAACAAAATACTAGCAAATAGAATCCAACAGCACATTAAAAGGATCATACACCATGATCAAGTGGGGTTTATTCCAGGAATGCAAGGATTCTTCAATATACGCAAATCTATCAATGTGATAAACCATATTAACAAACTGAAGGAGAAAAACCATATGATCATCTCAATAGATGCAGAGAAAGCTTTTGACAAAATTCAACACCCATTTATGATAAAAACCCTGCAGAAAGTAGGCATAGAGGGAACTTTCCTCAACATAATAAAGGCCATATATGACAAGCCCACAGCAAACATCATCCTCAATGGCGAAAAACTGAAAGCATTTCCACTAAGATCAGGAACAAGACAAGGTTGCCCACTCTCACCACTCTTATTCAACATAGTTTTGGAAGTTTTCGCCACAGCAATCAGAGAAGAAAAGGAAATAAAAGGAATCCAAATCAAAAAAGAAGAAGTAAAGCTGTCACTGTTTGCAGATGACATGATCCTATACATAGAGAACCCTAAAGATGCTACCAGAAAACTACTAGAGCTAATCAATGAATTTGGTAAAGTGGCAGGATACAAAATTAATGCACAGAAATCTCTGGCATTCCTATATACTAATGATGAAAAATCTGAAAGTGAAATCAAGAAAACACTCCCATTTACCATTGCAACAAAAAGAATAAAATATCTAGGAATAAACTTACCTAAGGAGACAAAAGATCTGTATGCAGAAAATTATAAGACACTGATGAAAGAAATTAAAGATGATACAAATAGATGGAGACATATACCATGTTCTTGGATTGGAAGAATCAACATTGTGAAAATGACTCTACTACCGAAAGCAATCTATAGATTCAATGCAATCCCTATCAAACTACCACTGGCATTTTTCACAGAACTAGAACAAAAAATTTTGCAATTTGTATGGAAAAACAAAAGACCCCGAATAGCCAAAGCAATCTTGAGAACGAAAGAAGGAACTGGAGAAATCAGGCTCCCAGACTTCAGACTATACTACAAAGCTACAGTTATCAAAACGGTATGGTACTGGCACAAAAACAGAAAGATAGATCAATGGAACAGGATAGAAAGCCCAGAGATAAACCCACGCACATATGGTCACCTTATCTTTGACAAAGGAGGCAGAAATGTACCGTTGAGAAAGGACAGCCTATTCAATAAGTGGTGCTGGGAAAACTGGACAGCTACATGTAAAAGTATGAAGTTAGATCACTCCCTAACACCATACACAAAAATAAGCTCAAAATGGATTAAAGACCTAAATGTAAGGCCAGAAACTATCAAACTCTTAGAGGAAAACATAGGCAGAACACTCTATGACATAAATCACAGCAAGATTCTTTCTGACCCACCTCCTAGAGTAATGGAAATAAAAACAAGAGTAAACAAATGGGACCTAATGAAACTTAAAAGCTTTTGCGCAGCAAAGGAAACCATAAAGAAGACCAAAAGACAACCCTCAGAATGGGAGAAAATATTTGCAAATGAAGCAACTGACAAAGGATTGATCTCCAAAATTTATCAGCAGCTCATGCAGCTTAATAACAAAAAAACAAACAACCCAATCCAAAAATGGGCAGAAGACCTAAACAGACATTTCTCCAAAGAAGATATACAGAGTGCCAACAAACACATGAGAGAATGCTCAACATCACTAATCATGAGAGAAATGCAAATCAAAACTACAATGAGATATCATCTCACACCAGTCAGAATGGCTATCATCAAAAAATCTAGAAACAATAAATGCTGGAGAGGGTGTGGAGAAAAGGGAACCCTCTTACACTGTTGGTGGGAATGTAAATTGATACCGCCACTGTGGAGAACAGTATGGAGGTTCCTTAAAATGCTACAAATAGAACTACCATATGACCCAGCAATCCCACTACTGGGCATATACCCTGAGAAAACCATAATTCAAAAAGAGTCATGTACCAAAATGTTCATTGCAGCTCTATTTACAATAGCCCAGAGATGGAAACAACCTAAGTGTCCATCATCGGATGAATGGATAAAGAAGATGTGGCACATATATACAATGGAATATTACTCAGCCATAAAAAGAGACGAAATTGAGCTATTTGTAATGAGGTGGATAGACCTAGAGTCTGTCATACAGAGTGAAGTAAGTCAGAAAGAGAGAGACAAATACCGTATGCTAACACATATATATGGAATTAAAAAAAAAAAAATGTCATGAAAAACCTAGGGGTGAAACAGGAATAAAGACACAGACTTACTAGAGAATGGACTTGAGGCTATGGGGAGGGGGAAGTGTAAACGGTGACAAAGCGATAAAGAGGCATGGACATATATATACTACCAAATGTAAGGTAGATATCTAGTGGGAAGCAGCCGCATAGCACAGGGAGATCAGCTCGGTGCTTTGTGACCGCCTGGAGGGGTGGGATAGGGAGGGTGGGAGGGAGGGAGACGCAAGCGGGAAGAGATATGGGAATATATGTATATATATAACTGATTCATTTTGTTGTGAAGCTGAAACTAACATACCATTGTAAAGCAATTATACTCCAATAAAGATGTTAAAAAAAAAAAAAAAAAAAAGGAATCCAAATCAGAAAAGAAGTAAAACTGTCACTGTTTGCAGATGACATGATACTATACATAGAGAATCCTAAAGATGCTACCAGAAAACTACTAGAGCTAATCAATGAATTTAGTAAAGTAGCAGGATACAAAATTAATGCACAGAAATCTCTTGCATTCCTATAAATTAATGATGAAAAATCTGAAAGACAAATTAAGGAAACACTCCCATTTACCATTGCAACAAAAAGAATAAAATACCTAGGAATAAACCTACCTAA
This sequence comes from Aethalodelphis obliquidens, assembly GCF_003676395.1. Classification (NCBI taxonomy): domain Eukaryota; kingdom Metazoa; phylum Chordata; class Mammalia; order Artiodactyla; family Delphinidae; genus Aethalodelphis; species Aethalodelphis obliquidens. Next base: position 45,252,761 of record NW_020837951.1, on the reverse strand, counting down.
GGACACAAAAGACCTGTATGCAGAAAACTACAAGACGCTGATGAAAGAAATTAAAGATGGTACAAACAGATGGAGAGATATACCATGTTCTTGGATTGGAAGAATCAATACTGTGAAAATGACTGTACTACCCAAAGCAATCTACAGATTCAGTGCAATCCCTATCAAACTACCAATGGTATTTTTCACAGAAATAGAACAAAAAAATTCACAATTTGTATGGAAACACAAAAGACCCTGAATAGCCAAAGCAATCCTGAGAAAGAAAAACGGAGCTGGAAGAATCATGCTCCCTGACTTCAGACTATACTACAAAGCTACAGTAATCAAGACAATATGGTACTGGCACAAAAACAGAAATATCAATCAATGGAACAGGATAGAAAGCCCAGAGATAAACCCATGCACATATGGTCACCTTATCTTTGATAAAGGAGGCAAGAATATACAATGGAGAAAAGACAGCCTCTTCAATAAGTGGTGCTGGGAAAACTGGACAGCTACATGTAAAAGAATGAAATTAGAAAGCTCCCTAACACTATACACAAAAATAAACTCAAAATGGATTAAAGACCTAAATGTAAGGCCAGACACTATAAAACTCTTAGAGGAAAACATAGGAAGAGCACTCTATGACATAAATCACAGCAAGATCCTTTTTGACCCACCTCCTAGAGAAATGGAAATAAAAACAAAAGTAAACAAATGGGACCTAATGAAGCTTAAAAACTTTTGCACAGCAAAGGAAACCATAAACAAGATGAAAAAAAACCCCTCAGAATGGGAGAAAATATTTGCAAATGAAGCAACTGACAAAGGATTAATCTCCAAAATATACAAGCAGCTCATGTAGCTCAATATCAAAAAAACAAACAACCCAATCCAAAAATGTGCAGAAGACCTAAATAGACATTTCTCCAAAGAAGATATACAGATTGCCAACAAACACATGAAAGGATGTTCAACGTCACTGATCATTAGAGAAATGCAAATCAAAACTACAATGAGGTACCACCTCACACCAGTCAGAATGGCCATCATCAAAAAATCTACAAACAATAAATGCTGGAGAGGGTGTGGAGAAAAGGGAACCCTCTTGCATTGTTGGTGGGAATGTAAATTGATACAGCCACTATGGAGAACAGTATGGAGGTTCCTTAAAAAGCTAAAAATGGAACTACCATATGACCCAGCAATCCCACTACTGGGCATATACCCTGAGAAAACCATAATTCAGAAAGAGTCATGTATCACAATGTTCATTGCAGCACTATTTACAATAGCCAGGACATGGAAGCAACCTAAGTGTCCATTGACAGATGAATGGATAAAGAAGATGTGGCACATATATACAATGGAATATTACTCAGCCATAAAAAGAAACGTAATTGAGTTATTTGTAGTGAGGTGGATGGACCTAGAGTCTGTCATACAGAGTGAAGTAAGTCAGAAAGAGAGAAACAAATACCATATGCTAACACATATATATGAAATCTAAAGAAAAGAAAAAATGGTTCAGAAGAACCTAGGGGCAGGATAGGAATAAAGATGCAGACTTAGAGAATGGACTTGAGGATATGGGGAGTGGGAAGGGTAAGCTGGGACGAAGTGAGAGAGTGACATGGACATATATACACTACCAAATGTAAAATAGATAGCTAGTGGGAAGCAGCCGCATAGCACAGGGAGATCAGCTCGGTGCTTTGTGACCACCTAGAGGGGTGGGATAGGGAGGGTGGGAGGGAGGGAGACACAAGAAGGAAGAGATATGGGAGCATATGTATATGTATAACTGATTCACTTTGTTATAAAGCAGAAACTAACAGACCATTGTAAAGCAATTATACTCCAGTAAAGATTAAAAAAAAAAAGAATTTAGTTTTGTTCCTCTCTAGGGTCAAACGTTTTTCACAAGGACATTATTTATTCTCTCAAGGGAAGTAACCTCAGTTTTCCTTATATAAATGTTCACTCTCATTATCTTACAATGATGCAAACGTATGTGCATATTAATAATTTTACTTTTTTACAAAGGGCTTCCAAACTGAAGTGTTTCTTTCATTCTTTTTTGGAAAACAGTTATGTAAGCTTAGACAATTCGATACAGCTTGTCCACCTTAGAATCCTATAAACAAGAGATCCCCCACAACCCCAAGGCAATAACATAGTTTTGTTGTTTTCATCTGTAAAATACTCTTACGAGAATTATCTTGACTGATATACATACTCCACTTTATCAAATTTATGGACAATAGGCAAGAGAAATTGAGAGAGGATTTGCAACACCGTAGAGATTTTTTTTTTCTTAATGTTTTTTTTTCTTCATCTGCTCATGGACTTAAAACCAAATGGCACTTGAAGTCTCTAATGTACATTACTAGTATAGCAAAATATCATTATAATATTACCATTAAAGAATATTACAGTTTTCTGGACTTTTAATAATATATGGTCCTCTTAAGCAGGTCATAAACTCGTTCTCAGGATAAAACCAAAAGACAATTTTGTAAGTTATATATAAAGCCTTTTGAGATCTTAATGTATTCTAGGAAAGATTATTAAAGCTCACCACATATTCCATGTGCTCCCCTATGTTTCCCAGTCTCCCTTGCAATTAAGTTGGGACCATAGACTAGCTCTGACCAGAACATGTGCCACTTTGGGGCTAAGACAGTTAAGAGTCAGCTTGTTCCATCATCCCTATCTTCCGCTATCATGGAGACCTTGGAAACCACCTGCTCCTGATAGCAAGGCTGAAAGAAGGAGGAGGGCCTTTATTGTTAAGGCACTGAAATTTCAGTTTTGATTAACATATGTATAAAATAAACCAAGGAAGATATGGGGAATAAAAATACTGTATAGGACAGAGTGAAGTAAGTCAGAAGGAGAAAAACAAATATCGTATATTAACGCATGTATGTGGAACCTAGAAAAATGGTACAGATGAACCGGTTTGCAGGGCAGATGTTGAGACACAGTTGTAGAGAGCAAATGTATGGACACGCAAGGGGGGAAAAGCGCGGTGGAGTGGGGATGGTGGTGTGTTGAATTGGGCGATTGGGATTGACATGTATACACTGATGTGTATAAAATGGATGACTAATAAGAACCTGCAGTATAAAAAAAGAAACAAAAAAAACAACTAATACTAAACTTTCTTTGGGTTATTTGTATGGAAATATGTTAATATAAATGTTTCAGACGTTACATGAAATTTCTAAAAATCTTATATGTTATATACTCTTTACTGGAGTATAATTGCTTTACAATGTTGTGTTACTTTCTGTTGTATAACAAAGTGAATCAGCTATACGTATACATATATCCCCATATCCCCTCCCTCTTGCATCTCCCTCCCACTCTCCCTATCCCACCCCTCTAGGTGGTCACAAAGCACTGAGCTGATCTCCCCATGCTACGTGGCTGCTTCCCACTAGCTCTCTATTTTGAAAACCTTTAAGTAAGAAGATGAAAAAGAAAATTAATTACATGGGACTGAGTGAACTGATGAGGATGATTATAATTTTTGTGACTTTCTGTTTGAATAAAAAAAAAAAAATCGCACAAGGACTCAAAAAAAAAAAAAAAAAATACTGTATAGGACCAGGAGCAGAAAATGAAGAGATGAGTATACAAGCTATGGTCTATGGAGGAACTCGGGACAAAAATCAGAGAAGTCAGAATCTATCACCAAGTTCATGATGTGAGAATGATGTTCATGTTCACATCGTGTTAGGAGGTCAGGACCTAACTGGTGAAAAAAGCAAAGTGAAGAGTAAGACAATAAATAGAAGATTTAAAGAAATTTTCTGGGAATTACCTGCAATGATGGCATTTTTCATTGATACCAGCTTTAGGATTATGAGAATGGACTGGGCTCCTTTCAAGACACATGATTAAAAAGAATTCAATCATGAGCTGAAGAGGAACTAGATTATCCCATTATGGAAGTCAGAAAACATGTCCATATGTATAGGAAATGGATCCTTGGGAGAGCACAATCACTGAGATGTAGAGCATCAATAAGGCAGTGTAGTGGAGTAAATATTTACAAGCATGAACTCTAGTGCCACATTAGCTAAGTTTGAATCCCAGAACCACTATTAACTCTCTGTGTGACCTTGGGCAAGTTTTTTTTAACTCTCTGAGTCTCATGTTCCTCACCTATAAAATGAGATTGCTAATATGACTGCATTACAAGGCTGTTGTGAGGACTAAATGAATTCATTGCATAGAGCACTAGCATGGTGCCTAGCATACGTCAAGTACGGTGCAGTTATTCCCAATTATTTCACTATCAATCTTGATAACAAAAATCACTTTTAATGAGTTACAACATTCAGCAGAATAAAAATACTGAACATCAACTTTGATGATACCCTGTGTAGTATAAAATTAAAATTTAAGACAATTCACTGCATTAAAGATCATGATTTAATTTTTCAAGTTGAGTGAAATACTTTCATAGGCACCGAGACCCCAGAAATTTCATGTTTTTTATTCAGTTCTCAAATGACTGACTACTTACAGAAATATCTTTTTTTAAGTGAGAAAGAGAAATGTCTAATTCCTTTTGATTTCATGGCTTAAATATTCTAAGATCAAAATTTAAATTATTGCACTATAGTGACAATTATTTGGAATGAAATATTACTCAGGTATGAAAGCTATTATTGAACTTTAGCTCAGTAATGTTAGATGTTATCATTCCAAACATGGAAAATATAAGACAGTGATAGATGATTATCTGATCTGATTTCCATCCCAAATTTGTAAAATAATTTGATAACAATGAATTCACCAAGAATAAAGCATACATCAAAATAAGGAAGTCTGCAGTATGTATTCCATTTTTCATGCACATCAAATTATCCTTGACATAAGAAATTTGAGTTTGTTATATTTTTCCTTCTACCATGGTGATTATTCTATCTTGACATTGTTTGTCTTAAAAATAATAACTGCTAGATATTTCAAGAAGCTAAGGGAGGAGGGGAGCGCACAAGCATTCCCTCAATTATTATAGATTTTATCACTCTTTTCATTAAATAATAATGAGGATGTTTAGGTTCCCAGTTAACAATCACTAGAAATTGCAGTACCTTATTTAGAAGGTGCATCATTCAGATTACAAATTGATGTAATGAATTCTAATGAACCCTTTCCTCCTACACTGAAGCTTAATCCCTATTCAAAGTGGATTAGTTAGTATTTAAATTTATCATAGGATCAAGAGTGATTAGTGGCCTATCATAAAAAAGAATCCCATGAAAGTCATGGATCTTTATCACATGAAGACTGAGGGTGAGCTATTTGAAAAGTTCCAAGGATGGTGCATTGTACTGAAAATCTTATCAATGATGCCTATTCCTGAGATGTTCTGCAGTAAAATGTAGCCCAAAAAGAAAGAGGTCCACTTGTAGGAAAAAATTATTCTCTAAGGAATGAAGCAGCTGCATGCAAATGGTTTGCTAAATTTTTATTATCTGCATTTTCATTGACTGCTCAGCTTTGGAATGTGTGACTCTCTCCTTTGCCTGAAAGATTTTCTAAGGAGCTTTTGAAAACATTAAAGCTCCTGAAAGACTTAGCTAAGTTTGAAATTTAACTGAAATGAATATACCAGAGATATGGTTTAGTAATTGAAATTGCCATTTTCCTGTGGTTGTGTTTATGTCCTCTCAGAATAGGTACAGGAGTGAATTATATTTGAGGATACACATTATAAACTCAGAGATACCAGAATAATCAGAGTAATAATGACATCCAAATGCCATATACTTGCTTCGAACTCCATTCTGCTTCTGGGAATGTAACTGATAAAAATATTGTGTAGATCAGAGTTTCTTTTTGATGTATCATAATTAAAAAGTCAAAAGTCTCATCCAAAACATCCCAGGTTTCCTTTAATAAACTATGGAAATATCTTCCCCTGAACTCACAAAACCCATATAAATTGTATTTTTAAGTTCAGTGAATTTACTAGTTTTTTAAACTAGATCCATTTTTTTCCTAGAAAGACAAAATGTTAATCGTGGTTATTTTTAGGAAGTATGATTGGTAGAATGGCATGGCAGACGTTATCTTTTTCAAATATCTTCCCCATTGTGTTTGCTTTAGATGCCTGTTCAGATGCCTTTTTGAACTAGTCAAGCTCTACTCTTCAGGTTGCCAATATATCCATTTTCCTCTTTGTAACAGAATCCCCTGATTTGAGCAGAGAATTCTTCATCTCTCCAAACAAAGAGGTCTTATATTTTATTTTAATGTACTTGTTAATCTTTATTTTTACTTATAATTTTATACATGTTTTTACTATAAGGGATCTAAATCCATGCCTTCTTTTTCCCCCAGTGTTTTTTTTTTTACTAGTTATTCTGGGAAAATGGAAGACCTGTAAGTTTTATTGTGCATACATAAGTCATTTAATTATGATTACAGGTATAATGTAAAACCTAATATATGTATTTTTTCTCAGTATATATATTTTTCAACATTTTTTTGAGGTCAAGTGGAAATATCCTTCTTTAAGACATTCATGGTTTGAAACTAAGTTTAATATTCCCTTATCATACTCTCCATGATTTTATAAATACCACTTATATCTTCTCTAAGCCTTTATTTTGCGATACCTGGATCACCCATGTATAGCACAGGGTTTCCTAGCAAGTGGCACTATTGACATTTTGGACCAGATAATGCTGTGTTGAAAAGGGCTGTCCTGTACCTTGTAAGATATTTAAGAGCAACCCTGGCCTCCACCCACTAGATGCCGGTAGCACCTCCCAAGTTGTGATGATCAAAAATGTCTTCAAACATTGCCAAATGTCACTTATGAGACAAAATTGCCTCCAGTTGATAACCACTGGTGTGGCAGTCTATGTAATTACAAAATGGTTTTATATATATTTTCAGGTGTAATCCAAATATCATCCATTTAAAATAAGCAGTGCAAAGATTACTATTCCATTTTGAACATGGGAATACCAAGGTTCAAGAGTCACTTTTGAATTAATTAATATTGTTTTATCCCCTGAGAAATTACAGCCAAATTTTATGATCACAACTCAAATAATAGAACTGGGAATATTTTAAGAAAAAAAATTTAAATCAATAATGGATGATTTTCACTTTCAATAATAAATAGAACAGCTAGACAAAAGAACAACAAGGAAAAAGAAGACTTGAACAACACTGAAAGCCAACTAAAGTAAACAGACATCTATAGAACACTGTACCCAATACAACAGAGTATGCATTTTTCTCAAGAGCACATGAAACAGTCTCTAAGAAATGCTAGACCATAAAACAAACCTTAATGAACTTAAAAAGATAGAAAAAATACAAAGTATATTCTTTGACCACGATGGAATGAAATTAAAAAACAAAAGCATTAAAAATTTTAGAAAACTAACAAATAAGTAGAAATTGAACAACACACATAATCAATGAGTCAAAAAATAAAAAGTAAACCAGAAAATATTTTGAGAGGAATGAAAATAAAAACATACCAAAAATTATGAGATGCAGCTAAAACAGTGCTTAAAGGGAATTTATGGCTGTAAATATCTATATTGAGAAAGAAGAAAGATTTTAAATCAATAACTTAAATTAACATGGGAAAAAGAAGAGTGCACTAAATCTAAAGCAAGTGAAGGAAAGACATAATAAAGATTAAAGTGGAAATTAATGAAACAGAGAAAATATTTGAAAAAATCAATGAAGCCAAAAACTGGGATTTTTTTAAAAGATCAACAAAATTGACTTTTTAGTTAGATTGACAGAATGGGGGAGGGAGAGAGAAAGGACGTGAGGGCAGGAGGGGGAGAAGGAGGGAGGAAGGAAGAGGGAGAGGGAGAACAAACTCGAATTACTAGAAACAGAAATGAGAGGTGACATTACTACTGACCTTATCAAAAAGCAAAAAAGGATTATAAATAAATACGGTGAATAATTGTATGCCAAATAATTAGATAACTTTAGATGAAGTGGACAAACTGTTATAAAGATACAAACTACTAAAGCTAACTCAGGAAGAAATAGATAATCTGAATGGACCTAAACAACAGAAGAGAGGCTGAATTAGTAATCAATAAAAAACCCACAAAGAAAATCCCAGGCCTAGGTGGCTTCGATGGTGAATTTCAAAGGAAAATCTAAAGAATTAATGCTGTATCTTTACAGACTTTCCAAAAAGTAGAAAAGGAGGGAACGCTTCCCAACTCATTTTATAACCAAAGTTCATCCTGCCTTGAGGACAAAAGTATTCCTTTCTTAGGATATATCAAAAGAATAGAGGAACATAAAACTGATAGCCATGATGTTTTCTAAAAGTAGAAACTCTGGAAGAATATTTAACACAAGTTGAACTTATGAGAAAAAATGAGTTGCAGATATCTTTCAAACCAGTTTACCTCCACTAAAATAAAGCAACAATATAGTTAGTCCTAGTCACAATAGTAGGTACTTTTAGGAAAGAAGGAATTTTTAAAAAAAATTTGTATTGTTTAATCAGACTAACAAACTCATTTTATTCTACATACTATTAAGTTTGTTCCAACATGCATTGAAAAAACTCTTCAAGCACAAGGCCAAAAAAACCTCTTGCAGGAGGTGCTCCAGGTGCCACACCCATATCCACACCCACCTCACCACTTCAGGAAAGACCAGTATGACTTCCCAACTCCAGTGCCTAAATTTATTATCCAGAAGAACTTTTTCTGGCCACTGAGGCCCTCTTTGCTACCTGATTAGTAAGCCAGAAGTACTACCTACCCACCTCCAGCAGCCCTCAAAGAATGACTGATGTGCATTGTGTTCCATATACACCAGCTTTCTCGTCTTTTAGGTAGGAGAACTCTGAAACATGTATTCTACAAAGGTTCCCAGAGTTTCCCAACATGGTGGACTTGAGGGGGATGTGGTTAGCTCCTGTTGTCCACAGGTTTGCTGGCTTGGCCACAGACTCTCTGACTTTATTTTCTTCCCTGTATCACTTCCTTTTCCTCTACCAATATTTGTTGCACTTTCCAACTAACTTACTTGTACCTGGTCTAGTGATGTGCTTTCAAAGTGAGACAGTTATGCTTTATAAGACAACTAAAGGACTCCTTTAGCTGAAAACAAAACAAAGCAAAAAAACAATCTTTTACAGTTAATAAAGTGCATTAAATCATGGAATCTTCTTTAAGATTCTGGGAGTTTTGCCAATACAGTATTCTGGGAAGCACATGTACAGTCCTACTAAATCCCGCTGAAAAAGTAGCACAGGAATGATCTAGATCACCACCTGAGGTCCCTGCTGCATTGTAGAGCAGATAAACTACATGGAGCAAGTGAAGAAACTCAAGCTGTGCTATTGTTTATTGCTGGTGCTCATTTCATTGAAATAAAACAGCCAAAAATCTCTAACACTGAGGTTCTTAATTAGGATTCTACAGTTTGGCTTCAGAGGGTGCACATACCGCTAGAATTGTGTGCAAAAATTGTGTACTGGTGAATGTGTACATTTTTATGGGAATAGCATTCATAATTTCTATGAGATATCCAGACTGTCCTGTAAAGTAAAAAAAAAAAGATTATGAATCCCTGATTCTGTGAGCTAGGAGTTGAAGGAGACGCTTTTACCATGGATGCAAATAGCATAAACATCTAATATGTCCTCCTTTTTTTTGCTAGACTTGCAGAAATAAAATACTAGTCTATGTTAATGACAGTCGCAGCTATGGCCAACAGCAAGGTGTGCATAGGAGAGTAGACACACAGATGCCATAAATATGAAGAACAAACTAGAATGTCTGTGTACATCATTAAGTCACCTGTAGAATGAAGGCTTCATCCCATGACTCCCGCTCAGATCACAGAATCATAAATTACAAGAGTTGGATGGTTCCTTGGAAACTATCTACTCCTCCACCCCATTCCTATCCATGACACAAAGACTCCTCCAGCATCTAGGCAGAAAGAGGCTCTTACTCACTCTCCCTCTCACCCTTCCAACTTCTCCCAACCCCAGACACTTTGAAGAATTAAGACGTCATTGCCTTCTGTTTTTGTTTTGCTTATTTGTTTAAAGATCTAATAAATAGAAACAATAGAAATCTCTTTCCTATGTTAAGCTAAAATATACCTTTCTTAACTTTTGCTCAGTGGTTCTGGTTCTGTTCTGTCCTCTACTCAAGACAAATAGAGTTAAACAGTGAATAATTTTAACTATATCATGGGTTGATGCAATTTTCAACACCATGTTTGCTTTTATTTTAGAATGCAGTAGAGACCTCCTAATACAGTTCACATCATCATCCTCATTTAAATTTCTGCAATGGCTCCTTCAAGATTGAACCCCACTTTCAAGACAGTTATTCTGATTCTTAAATATGACTATAATGTTCTAAGATAAACACCCCAATTCCCTCAAACATTTTACCTATGGTACAGTTTCCAAGCCCATCATGTCCCCCTTCCCTATGTGCTTTCTTATCATTCTCATGCAACTTCAGACAGATAAGCCTAGAGTGTAATAGGACATTTATCATCATTGGTTTGGTCACTGTGCATCTAAATAATGCAGAAGATTGTTATTCAATTACAAAGCGTGTTACAAATTGCTGTGGATTATAGAGGTTCTACCACCTAAACCAGGTTAGTTATAAATCCAGTGTAATCAACTAATATGTGTATTATCCTAAATAAAATTTTGGAAAACTTAGAGAGACACATAGACTATGTTTAAGGAAGTAAATTTGATTCATCAGGGAAGGTGGGGGGGGATCTGTTATCTCATAAGTAAATAAACTAACTCATATTATCTGTCAACTAAGTGCAACATGGAGCCAGATCACTTCAGGGTGCTAATCTTTGGTTTATTGCTATATCCTAGTTATTAGGAGCCACTGCAGAAAGTTAAATGGAGATGATGACCTGTACTGCATTAGGAACTCTCTATTGCATTCCAAAATATAAGCAAACATGGTATTGTAAATTTCATCAACCCATGATATAGTTAAAATTATTCACTGCTTAACTCTGTCTGCCAAAAAGAAAGTCATAGCAAAAGGCAAAGTACTGTGTCAAATTTTCATTAAGCTTCTAGTTCCCCTAATTAATATAAGAAACTGCCTCTCTTCTCATTTGTCCAAATTCCTCTGTGGGGTTGGAGATGGGCCGTTCATGGGAGGTAGATCCATGGTAAGTGGTCCAGAGACAGACTAAATGTCGACATGCAGGGAAGTCAAAGGGAAACAGAGATCACAAAGGGAAGGGATATATTTTTTTAACAAAGAAATCATTATAGGATACCAAATCTGAGGGACAGTGGTCATATGTTAACTGTAAAAAGAACAAAGGAGTCCAAATCAGCTAGATCCAGGACAAGTCAGAATACAGAGTGGGAATCAGGACTGCAAAGGCAGAGGAAGCATTAGAGAGCTGCTTCTCTGTGTCTCTAGTTATGCAGTCATGGGGTGGATTAAATAGCTTAAAAAATCTTCAGCATTATCTTTCTGTGTGCAACTTAATGCATACCCAGTTTTCACTGTGCCTGAATAACTCACAAAAATGGATCACACTTGCAGAGGTTCTTAACCTAAGATAGAATTTAGGGAGTCCAGATACTTAGATGGGGAAAAACTACATTCTTATTTTCACTAGCCTCTAGTGAAAATAAAGTTATTTCCTTCAGTTAAGCCTGTGAGAAGCAATAAAATCACAGCAGTATTGGAGGATTCTTGGGCTGCACCAAGGTGCTACAGTAGTCTATGGCACCCCAAAGATTAAGCACACCAAGTATAGTGAATTTCAATGGGAAACCACGGCCTTAGTTTGGATGCAGGTTTTACAACAAATATGCTATAGCGTAGCTTTAATAAGAGGAACTACAGAAACACTGATGCCAGTCAGTATTCAGCAGTTACTTCTTTTGACTTCCTAACCATGTGATAGTCGTATTCAAATTCTATTCAATATTTAATTTTTTTAAATGTGCAAATATGTATATATCCCTGGAACTTGCTCTAACTGGACTCTAGCTACTCCAGTCACTATAACCCAATCTTAAACCTTGATCCTTATGAGTCTCTTAATTCCTCAGTTACAGTTCCTTTAGTAACAACATAAAACATCATTTGTCCAACTTTCCAAAATGAAAGCCCTTCCTTGTTACAGTTGCACCTTTGGTTCTTTGGGGAGTGTGAAGTCCGGGCTCAGCTATAAGCTACCATCTATTGTAGAGATCCATGAAGCTAGTCATGTTGATCTCCAGGAAATTTTCAACATTCAGATCCAGTGTGTCCTTCTACTTCCCCGAAGAAGTTTGTAAAAATTAGCTTAAGTGACAGGATGCTTTTGCTTTTGGCTGAAATGTTGATCTCTTGCATCAGATAATCCATTTTGCAGTTATATTATGTCTGTGATTTTTTTTAAAAAATGATAAAATGCATTAGCTAACATTAGCTTTTTGTGAGGGTCATGGAAGATTTTGGTGCTCAACTGGTTGAAAAGCAGTAGCCTATATGACTTTTCAGGAGTTTCAAATAACACTAATCTGATTTCACCTTCAGATTCCAACATCTTAACTGAAAATTTAACCACAGTTAAAAAGAACTGTAGAAGGAGTATTACATTTTTTTTTTAAAAAGTCTGAATCAGAAATTTGAGAGAGCAGTTAGTGGGATAAGGGCAGGGTAGAGCCGGGTTCTGGAGGAATCCTAGGATCCTGTAGTGTCAGAAGAGGTAGAAAAGAGAGAAGATACATAGCAGAAATGTTAGGAGTGCAAAAGCCAACTTTAATCATGTTACAGTTCTGCAGAGGGCCAGTCATGCAGGCAGGGGTTAAAGTAATCATCTCTCTCCTGGTTTGAGCAAGCAGGTTTCCTTTAGAGATGCCTCATGTTAGTTTGCATAAATTACTTCAGCCTGGTTACATAGTAACACATTGGCTCCACAGCTGGCTTTGTTGCTGCAAGAAGATGTTATGGATTATCCTGTCTTTTGACCAAGTATTAATAGAGCTCTGCTCAGCAACCCACAAGTGATTAATGAGATGAGAATAAAAAATGCCCTACCTGCTGCAGCAGCCCTGAAAACGCAATTAATGAGAGAGCAAGAGAGCAAGAAGTGTGGGAGAGAGAGAGACAGAGACAGAGAGAGACAGAGAACTCCTGAAGCAGCCTCCATATACTATACAAGGCAGATCAGCTGCCTGTTTGGCTTGGCTTCTAATGATTCTATTTGCGGATGAGTTAGTGCCATCTGAATCAGTGCACTGGGAGCAGCCAATTTAAGAGAAATTATATATTCCTAAAATAATTACCATGTACACTAAGAAATTTTTACCTGACTCTAATCTTAGAGGGATAAAAACCTTATCCTCATTACTCCATATTAATAATAATAAATTGACTATAAAAATTAAAAAGAAAAATCCCAGCTGTGAGAGTGCACTGAAGGGAGGTTCTCTTGATACAGAGCATAGACAAGCTATCCTTGGTAGTGGGCATCCGTATTTTGGTTTGTCATATTTCCATATAATGAAGCCAGTGAACACTACTAGACTGTAGGTACTAGTTCTGTGTGTGTCCGTGGCCCAAACAGGAGGACTGCTTTTGTTTACACAAATAAGAAGTCTTTGCACAAGAATGGCAATGCATGGGTTCTTGTGCAGCATGGAAAGGGTGAGGGGTATTTCCTCTCCTCAAATGACTTCTTACCCAGACTGTCTCCCACCTCTCCAATACAGCAGTCCTGTCCTAAGGAGTTAAAAATTTGATTGGTCCAATTTTGACACCAGAGGGCCTGTTTAATGGTGGGCAAAATCACTGCCGTAAAACTTCTCTGCCTTTCCTCTCTCCTGTACTGTGGGTGGGGTGCATTCACCACTGTGAGCACAGTGGCCAGATGGGGGTACGATGAAAGGAAGGATAAAAGAAGAGCCTAAGTCACATGCTCGATCTAGTTCTAACACAGAGTCTGCTTTGGGATAAGAAATTTAAGAAATAGTCTAGATTTTTTTGTTTTTTTTAAGTCAGTCTAACATGTTCCATGTTTTATTGATTTGCTTACTAAAATGTAAACTTTGTAATGGGAATTTCTGTCACTTTTTTTCCCCGTATTAACACTTTCTTTTTTGCTTTTTAAAAATTTTTTTAATTTTTTTTACAGCAAGTTCTTATTAATTATCCATTTTATACATATTAGTGTGTATATGTCACTTCTGTTCTTTGCAAAATCAGTGCCTGACATGAAGCAGATATTCAATGAAAAGTTTTGAATGAATGATACCTTTACCACCATTCACATTATCACTTATATGTACAACTACCTTAGAAGTCTCACAAGAAAGAGAATTTAGATATATCTGGGATACCTAACTCTACTATCACTTTGAGATAACCAAACTCTAAGCTGTACCATTAGTATTAAATTTTTACTAAAATTGGATAAGATGGAAAATCAGTGCTATGTAATGATGTTCAATGGCAAGAGGAAATCCTTAATATGAGCTAAGTGTAAAAATTTTACATTTGGCTCAATTATATTTTGATCTAGTGAATAAAGCCTTAATAATACCTAAGATGGTGTGTTGCAACCCAAGTTAAGATGGATATAAGTACCCTTAGGAAGCCCAGCATCTTTTAACAGAAGTTTTGCAAAGAAGACCTTCTCTCAAATCGATTCCTACAAATATTATAATATAGTCAATCCATTTTCATCATTTTTAAGGGCTATGTGAGATTTATAGAGACTGAAATACATTTCCATTATAGAAGAGAAAATGGATGAGTCTCCAGCTATATTTCATTCGTAAGGGAATTCTGTTCTTTACCAAAATTACGTGGAGAAAAAGAATTCTTTTTTAAAAATATTAGTTGTTTAAGTTGTAAATCAAATTTCCTCAATTATAATCTAAAAATAAGATATTTAGTTGAGCATCAATTGGCAATTCTTTGTGGCTGTGAGTGTGTATATGTGTTGTGTTTTGAAGTGCATTACCATTGGAGCCAGAAAATGGTCCTTCTAGTGATGTTTCTATTTGTTTTCTTAAATAAGACAATTATAAACTAATTTTACAATAAAAATGCTTTTATTTTGTTAGTTTCTCAAACAACGAGGAGTCAATATTGCCTCAAATTTGCCAAAAAAAAAAAAAAGTCTAAAAATATAGCCCAAGTTACTATTTGACCACCTTCTAGTGGAACAGAAGATAATTACTTTTTCTTTCTGGTATTATAGTGTTTCTAATATATGATGCACTCTCCTAGGTATTATATATTTATTTTTAGATCAATCGAGTATTTTTGGACCACATTCTTTGGCCCTCCATATATATGGCATTACTCAGTCTTAACTTTAGCATGATGTGGCCAAAATGTATTGAAGATTCAGCACATACAACTCCTTGCCCAGTATATTATAGGAAGGGTAGTGCAGATATATTTGTGTCTATTACAGAGTGTCTAGTTTGTGTAAAAATCCCTAGGAGACACTGCTCTGGGTTCCTAGTACCCCCCCAAAAAAAAACAAACCCAAAAAACCCAACAACTCTACTGCTTCCGAGCAACTGGCAGTCTTTACTCTTTAGAACTGTGTCTTTTAATACCAATTACTCTGAATGCTAAGAAACTCAGAGCCAAATTCTGGCTACATTCGTACAGCCACTTGTTGTCTGCATTTAGCGTTCTGACCCAAACTCTGTGTTCCACACAGTACTGTAGAAAAAGAAGGGACTCAGAATTAGTAATTGAGATGAAAAAAAGCTATGCTTGAGATAGTTACGATAGTCTCCAAACATTCCTGGTTGGTTGTAAGTTAATAATTATAAAAGTTTCATCCATAGGGAAAAATGCAGTGATCTTCAATTCCAGGTGTCAATGTTGAGCCTCAATTAGGGAAACAGAAATAAATGAGAAAAAATAATAAGACATGGATAAACTGTACTCTGATCATTTGAAACCAGGTCCCATTTCCTCTGAATAGTACCTTCTAAGAGTTTTCAGGTTCACACTTTGCAAAGACTCTCAAGAGAAAATATAAAAGTTATGATGTAAAGAATAAGTGCAATAAATAGTAGAAGACGAATGGGCCTCACTGTGTTCATACCTCCAGGATCATTTCTCATCCCATTCTCTGCTCATTCTTTCTTCCTGCAAGACCACTGATTTGTCCAAAACTTGGCCTTCTTTCCTTTTTATATTTCAAACTGCCACTCATTCTATCTCTTGGGGAGGTGTGGAGGAGATGGTAGGAGTGGTTCTCATCACTCTTAAAACTGACTGCAAAATGTAAATCAGTCTTCCAAATTCTTCACCCTTTTCTGACAATCCCCAAAAGCAAAACCCAAGCAAGCCCCTTTGGTTTTAAAGGAATATAGTATAGATGTACAGACCCAAACAGGTGTACTCAAATGACAGTTATGGAAAGACCTTGTATAAATTTTGTTTCTTATCTTTTATTTCCTATTTCTCTTTCTTTTTAATGATATGAGAAAAACTGCACCGTTAAAAAAGAATGGGCAAAATACTAAAAGTTAAATCTTGTTTAAATTGGTAGTTGACACTTCCTACAAGCCCTTGACTGTAAGCAGCCAAAGTGTGCCAGGAAGAACTCACTCTCTCACTGGCCTTTCAGCTCTTATTTCCATGGAAACTGACGAGTATTGATAGAATAAAGCAAAGGGAAAGTTTTCATACAGTCCTTTCTCTTCTCATGTTAACAGAAGAACAGTACCCAACCTCTAGCCAGCCCCAAGAATTGTCAGGCCAAGAAGAATAATGTATTTTGTTACCTCTCAAGCATCCTTTTTTCTATTCAGTTTCCACTTCATGAGAAAAGAGAAACAGACAATTCAAAATGGAATTTGTCTTGATTTCTCCCCATGCTTTCAGTAACATCAAACATTCTAGCCCTCTGTTACAAGACAAAGTGATGCAAAAACAGAATTCTGTGCGTATAAATAAAACTACATGCAAAAGCCAAGGCATTTTAAGAGAAACTATAATAATAATAATTATTATTATTATAATAATTATCCAAATAGACACTTGCCAGCAATTTCATGATGGTATACCTCTGAAGCTTTGGCCCACAATTACCTTCAGAGCCTCTTCGTCACTGGGCTGACAAACACCTTCTTCTTCTATGAGGACAGGCTTGATACTGGTCACAAATGGTTTTAATGTCCAAATTTTAGTGGATAAATCTTGCTTCTCTCTAGTTAATCCTCCAAACCAAACAATTCTCTATCTAGGCTTCTTGTTAGATCTCAACAGGTGAAATTCAAACAATCAGACTCCTTTACCAAGATCCTCCTACAATTCCATTTAGGTATCAGTCTCCATGCTTTCATTCTTTCAGCAAATTCTGCTGAGTACCTACGATGTGCCAGTTACTACTAGACTTACTAGGTGGAATTGACAAGGTTTCTGCCTTATGGAGCTTACAACCTAGAAAGGGATGCAATAAATCAATAAAACCAAAACTAGATAATTACAGACTAAAATAGGTACTAAAATGAAAGTGAAATAAATGCTGTTAAGAGGGTACTGGTAGGAGCTAGTAAGGCAATGGGGAAACATCATTTACCATTATGAAGGACAAGAAAATGCCACCATCTGAAGTACTGGAGGAAGGGAGCTCCAGGAAGAGAAGGCACAAGTACAAAAGATCCTAAAGCAGAGAAGAGATTGATGTATTTGAGGAACCGAAGGTATTTGTATTTGGGTCCTGGAAGGCAGTATATGAGGAGGAGAGTAGGACTGGAGATGAAGTTAGAGAGATATATCAAGACTATATCATGCTCTGCCTTGTAGAGCATGGTAAGATGGTGGATTTTAGTCTAATTGAGAGCCTTGGACAAGTTGGGTAACAGTGAAGATGGAAGGAAGTAGATTCCTGTGTAATTCACAGATCATACTGGTGAAATGAATGAGGAAGATAAAAGAAAGAATAATGAAGGATAATTTCCAAATGTCTGGTTTTGCACATGGATAGGATCATTTTCTGAGATGGGGAAGGCTGTGGAAGAAAATGATTTAGAAGAGAAAGCAACAGATTCAACTTTAGAGATGTTTAATTTGAGATGCCTGAGAGATATTTAAGTGAAGTTTTGAAGAATTCAGTTACGTATACAAGACTGGAGCTCAGAGACATGCTCTTGGCTGGAGATGGGATTTTAGAGTCATCAAGAGCCTTGGGAATTAATGAAGTCATTTAGGAAGAGAGTATAAAGAAAGAGAACATCCTCCTAAGATATGGGCCTAAAGATCATCAACACAGAGAAGTACTTTTTCAGAGAGAGACTGTATTGAGAAACAATCAATAAAATAAAAAGTCAATTCAAGATGGAGAAAGTAGTCAACTGGGCCAAGTAAAATGAGCATGAAAGTGTCCACCATTTTCCTTAAATGTAGTTACTTGACCTGAGCAGTATGAATAGGGTGTTGATAACAGAAGCCAAACTTGGGTACAAAGAAGAGTCACTGGAAAATGAGGAAGAAGAGGCAGAGCAATTAGCCATCTTCTGAAATGTAACAGAGAAATAAATAAAAAGTAAAGAAAGACAATGGAGTGTTGTTTGACTTTGTTTTGTGATTTAAAATTCTAGATCAGGTTTATCTGGTGATGGGAATAATGCAGAGGCAGATATTGAAATAATGGTGTGATTTTTTCTTTTTTTAGAGCAGAGATCTTGAGAAACTGAGAGATGTTAGGTTCCAGAAGGCATTAGCTTCAAGGGGATGAAGGACATTTTCTTTCTTGTGGCAAAGGGATGAAAGGTCAGTGAGATAAAGATGCAGATTCATTTAAGATTTTCTCTTGGGAAGATGATCAAGCTCACAGCTATTGGTTTCTTTTTCCAAATATCATGGTATGAATGTGGGAAAGGGAGCGGAGATTCTGAAATAATCATTGCACAGAGTAGAGGACAAGCTTATTGGAGAAGTCCTGGGCAGTACTGAATACTCACTGGACGCTGGTGATTTTAACTGATTTTGATACAAGTCAACTAGTTTACATGATTTTTTCAGGCTTGCCTGTAAAAGGAGCAGCTTTGGAAAAAAATAGCTGATTGGGGTTCATATAGGATTGAGGTTTTTCAAGGAGAATAGAGAAAGGCTGGGAAGTAGAGAAAATTGGTAAGGAAATGATTACAATGATGAACTTAGAATGTAAGCTATGAAGATCAGCAGAGGCTTTTACACGGGGGCAGTGTAATACGTAATTTTATGAAGTCAAAGATTTTTACCAATGTTTCAATGTAGGGTCTCTATTGGTAAAAGTGATAGTACGTCTTGTTAAGTAGAGGTTCAATGCTTCTTTTTCTTGTGTGAAAGCTTAAGTATGAATAGAAAGGCATTTATGGATGTCAAGTACCCAAAGAAGTGGACAGTGCTCAAGAGTGTCTGCTGCTTTCATCCCCACACTTGCCTTTCTATAGTCTCCCCCATCCCACCAGGATTGAAAGCCTGCATGCCACATTTCTAAAACCCCCTTGCCAGTTGAGTTCCTGATAGGTCTGTCAATGGAAAGCAAAAGTAGGAGATTTTGAAATTAGGGAGAAAGGAGATGCTATTTTTTCTTCTTCTGGCCACCTCTTCAGTAGCAGCAGTAGCATTGATTGGCACCTGACAGTAACTCTAGGTGACTGTGGGCTCTAGCTCTGTTGGTGGCAGCTCAGCAGCAGCAGTGGGCATCTGGCTTCCTGGATAAGTCCAATTCAGTAACATCATTGTGGGTCCAATTACAGCAGCGCCTCCAGCAACCCAGCACCCTGAAGGACAGGGTGGCTCCAGCCTAGGATTATTTAGCTGCTTCAGATCTTGAATTTAAAAATGCAGAAACACTTCTTTTGTTTTCTCCAGTCCTCCTCTACTTCTATGTGCTTTCCAAGATTTTTCCAAAACCTTTTAAGCAATTCCCTGAATTAAGTCTTTTCTGCTTGAAATATTTGAGACATTTCTGATTTCCTAATGGGATTCTGCCTAATAAAGAGCAGGGAATTATGGTGATCAAGGCGATGAATGGAAACAGTTAGTATTGTGTCCAAAAGCTAGACATCAAATCAAATCCAGAAAAATTAGAAAGACATGTATACCAGAATTCAGGACAAGCTGAGATCTCACAAATGTCTTATCCACATAAACCTATGAATTCATAAAATGTGGCACAGTCAGTCAGGAGTCTGCCCTTCAGCTGTGATGTAATAATCTAGCAATTTCCTAGAGTTTTATAGGGCCAAAAGTTATTGAAAATGCTTTAAAATTTTTAACTTTCATGACAAGAATGTATTTGAGAAATGCTAAATATTAATATATATGTAATTTCCGTTTATTATTTATTTTCAAAGCACATTAGTGAATTAAAGTTTCTTAAAACTCTTGAAGTAATAAATCTATTTAACTTCATTAAATCCAAATATTATGTATTATGTGAAATATATTTTTATATTCATATAGATTTATATATTTGAATACATGTGAGTATATAAATCTCTCTCAATTTCTCTCTCACTCTCTCAATTTCTATCTCTATCTCTGTTCCTTTGCTCATAACACCTAGTAACATCCCATTTAACACCCCATGAAACAAGTATCTGCTGAGTGCACTTTGGGAAACTCTGCTGTGAGGGAAGCTGCCCATCTGGTCCATCTATTCTGGACTCTCAAATCTCAACTACAGTTGGCAGTGAGTGCAGCACACTTTGACCAGATATCTATATATAAAAATGTTCTAGAAACTTTGAAGGCAACAAAAAGATTAGTGGGAATGATTAAACTAACACTAGGAAATGAATAATTTCCAAGTTAATAGTTAATTTCATTCTGAATATACATGTGTGGATTTACATGCATTCACACATACACAAATAGCAAACTCTGTATAGTAATGTCAACCTCTTCCATAAAATAATTTGTGAAACGGTTGTCTAATGAATGACTGAATGAATAAATGACCTAGAAATTGAGGCATTTCTTGACTTAACTAGCTAAGATGTTTATTAAATTATACTTTATTGCACTTTCATTCATCTTTTTTACCCAGCAAACATCTATTTGTGTCCTTCCTATGTACCAGGTTCAGCTAGATGTTGGGAAAATAAAGATAAATAGGGCAGGGCCCCTGCCCTCAAGGAATTCAGGTTCAGAAGGCTGGGAAAGACAAACATGTATAGGTGGGTATGAAAGTAATGTGCCTAGGGAAGTGCATTTTGTACAGGGGCAGGCAACAATGGTAACAGTAAAAGGAGATGCCTACCACAGCTTTGGGCATGTGTGTGCACACACCAGTGTGAAAGGGAAGGAGAGCAGTGCAGGTAGGGGTGTAGAAGTAAGGGAAAGCTCTCCTTCCATGTGTTTGTAGTGGCAAAAGTCAAACCAGGTAGGAGCAAGAAAACCATCTCAGGGAGCTGCTACATTAGCATACCAGCTTGGGATAGAAACCAGGAAGTTATAATAAGGAAAGAGCCTGAATGTTATACAAAGGTGATTCTGAGTTATGAAAGGGGGTACATTTCCAGTGCAATTCCCACCTTTAACAGAGGATGCAGCTTAATTCAAACAGATAAATGCTTTATGGAAGAATTTGAGATTTCAGCAATAGACACTCTCCTATCTTCCTCTACCCCACCCAAGACACACCAGGTAAACCTTGACTTACCTCTTGTGCTTCCTACTGAACATGGTTGTTATATTCACGGTTCCTAGAGTAAGAACAGAATAAAACGATGAGGAACTTGTGAGAAGGAAGGAAGAGCATCGTATAAATTATTCGTTGAAAGTTACAGCCTTGTTTTGTGTTTTTCATAAAAAGCATTCTCTGTTCTCTATCTCCTAGACCCCCAACCAGCTAGTTCAAGTATTTATGGTGTTATCTGGCATTTCCCTCTTACCTCTTGCTCTTGGAGCAGAAGGCATTTTCTGTTCTACTTAAGGAATAAAAAGGAAATTTAGAACTTGAAACTCATTTTAATAGACATTTAATATGAATGTTAATATTCATATTAAATCTTGCAACAAATAGATACAAAATTTCTCATCATTGGATAATGATCCCTGAGTTCCCCACATTCTGGTCAGGTATCTAGAATTGTGTCTCTGGGAACTGACTTGTATCCAGAGGAACAGAGGCAGGTGGCCAAAAGCTTTGCTGTATCTCAATTACCAGTATAGTGTCTCAGATATTAAACCTAGAATGGGCAGAGATCGTCTTGGATATAGAGATGAACAAATAAGTGGATGCCATAAAAGTAATTCAACAAAAGCTTTTTGTAACAACCATGTTGATCTTCATTAAAGGTAATTTATAAAATGCCCATGAAATTTAGGAGTCTTGACAAGTGAAGAATTTCTTTAAAAAGGAGCAATATTCTATAATATGACCCCTATAAAGACGGCTGTGATTAACCATGAGTAACCATGAGGGTAGGTTGTGATTTGTACTATATAAGTTCTGGAAGGGGCTTTAGAAATTATCTAATTCACCTTTTTTTATTTGACATATGAGCTACTGAGGGCCAGAGAAATGAGTCCCCTGCTGAGGATTGTTAGCAATATACAAATTAGAACTCAAGTTTCAGTCCCTTTATGGATTATAATGGGCTGCCTCATATATTCTTCGCAAGAAGTGTTGTACTGTTGATGCGACATATCACTTATGAGTACAAAGCAACAATCAGATCCCACTAATCCCACTTCTTTTTTACACAGATATTACCATTTCAATGTGTGGTTTCTCATTTTTGCTGAGAGGTTTTTCTTCCCCACACACCCCTCCTTAAATCAGGCAAAGAGACAAGTAACTGACTTCAGTTTTCAAAAATGTAACCCGCAAGTGCATAATTCTTCCTGTCAGATTTCCTTTTCTGTAAGTTGGTGAGTTTATTGTGGTAGCACTCAAAAGGCTGAGCCTGAAAAGTTCTGTAACATATGGCATACATTTAACATGGCTTGTGAATTAAAAATAACAGCCTGCCATCTGCCTCTGCAAGTTGATTTTATCAAAGTCTAAATGAGAAGCTCAAAGATGTGAATGTTGTCAATTAAAATAAGAAATACTCAGGTTCAATACAGAGTGACCAATCCATGCTTGCCCCCTCCCCCACTGGATTAAAGTCACCCATACCCTCCACTCTTGCAATTTAAAAGAGCTGCCCAATTTTCAATCTACAGAACTATTTTGTAACTATTACAAAATAGTAATAGTTACTATTTCTTTCCTATCTCCCCCTGCAAAAAAAAAAAATCCTTTATCACAAATTTAGCTTCTAAAGTTACCTTCCTCTAGGAACAGGTTATTTGGATTTCTTTTCTCAGGTTAGTACCCTCCTAAACAATTGATTACAGTTTATAAAATCTTTTCTCCGTATAACGTTTAATTTCTTTTCTCCAAAACTTGAGAGTCTATTAAGTAATACATGTTGGAGGGAAGGATTTGATGATTTTTCATCCTCATACATTCTTACATCCTGTAGGAATTTCTGGAAATGATCTAAAGTACTGAGCTCTGCATCAGAAGCCCACAGATCAATTTAGTTGGATTAGCATTTATTGAGCAACTACACCAGGAAGAACCCTGGGACGGCAATGGTCATGTAAAGGGTTTAAGGCAGTTGCTGCTTTCAGAAAGTTTATGTCATAGTTGAGATAAGATTTACACCCAAGAAATAATTTGAGGTGAAACCCATGTTTGTATAGCCAAGTGCTCACCTGAGTATACTGACAGTAAGAGTTCTGAGAAGAGAGTTCTCTTCCTGAGTCCCTATCATTCTTTATTTAAGGGCAAGAGGCTTAACCTGTATGTGTTTTCATTTTATTATTGTGTATACTGGCTTTGTGTGCAGAACAATCAAAAATACAGTTATATGAAATGCTAAATTTGTAAGCATTGTATAAAAGCTAAAGGAGCTATTAGGTAATCTAAGTAAAATGCCCAGATCTCAAGACGAATTTGATTGAAATTTAACTAGGAAAGCTTTATAGGGATTTGTAATTTCTTGACTAAGATTTAAAAATAAATAAAGTATAACATAGAGATTCCATGAATCAAGTGACACTAATGCCAACATTTGGTAGTAAATTTTGCAGCTGGTATTTTCTAAGCATGAAGGTCAAGGCTATCTGGTCAAGTAGTGCAGGTGGCACAAGGCACAAATCTAGGGGAGCTATTCACACAGACTACAATATGGATATTATATTCATTTTCTAGTACTACTGCAACAAATCACCACAAACTTGGTGATTAGAACAACAGAAATTTAGTCTCTCGCTAGCTGGAAGCCAGAAGTCCAAAATCAAGGTGTTGGTAGGGCCACACTTCCTCTAAAGGCCCTAGGGGAGAATTTTCCTTACTTCTTGCAGCTTCTGGTGCCTCCTGGCATTCTAGTTCCTCATTCCAGGCATCCTGGCATGTAGCAACATAACTCAATCTCTGCCTCCATCTTCACATGACCTTCTTTTCTTTGTGTGTGTCAAATCTCCCTCTCTTATAAGAATACCAATCATTGGATTTAGGGCCCTTCTTAAATCCAAAATGATCTCATCTCCAGATACATGACTTAATGACATCTGCAAGGACCCCATTTTCAAATAAAGTCACATTCACAGGTACTTGGGTTAGGACATGGGTATGTCTTTTGGGGGGACACAATACAACTCCCTGTAAGTATGTAAGTTCCTTTTGCTACCAAATTATAATTTACTAGATTACAAATCTAGTTTACAATTCCAATTTACTACATTACAAACCTAGTAAAGATTTGGGATTTCCTAGGAAGCAGGGACTGATTTGTTTCAATTACTTTATTTATGATAGCAAAAAGGAGTTTCAGAATGTAATCCGGGGCCTAGGAAGAACCAATGTGAGTTGGTTCTATCCTTTTTAGTGTTAAACCTTGAACATCCCTCTGATTTTAAATCTGCTTTCAACCATAGGAGCAGATATCTAAATAAACTGGCAACCACAGATATCAAGTCAAAAAGACATCTATATGTTAAGAATAATAATTTTCATTGTATCCCCTTCACCACTCCAACCCAGAAAAGCGTTCAGTGATTCATATCTTATTCCTTCAAAGGCAATCCATTTTTACCTAATCAAGGAAAGCCTTTTGGAAGAATACATGCTCAAAATTTCTTTAATGGCAATGCAAGAGAAGAGCCCAAATGATGAACTGTGTACATTTTAAAGTGAAAACTCACACCACAGGAATGCCTACATATCAAATAAATCAATGCAAGCAATCAGTCATCTTAATGAAAACCTATGGTTAGCAGGTGTAAATGCCTCTGTGGTCTCTTACAATTACAAGAAAAAAACCCTGATTCTGGACATGAACAATTCACTGTGGTTACATACAAATCAACCTCAATAACATGAACTAAATAGAAATGTAATTGGAGTTAAACATCTACAGTCCCTTCATTTATCTTTCAAAAATAGAGGAGAGCTAGAGGGATTTTCCCGCTAGTAATTAGATGCTTTTTTCCCTAAAAACCTATCAATAGCTGTTTCAAACACTGCCTTCCATTCAAGTCACAGAATTTTAGTGAGAAAGGAAAACAATATAAGGGCAACAAAATGGTTCTTTAGATAAAACAGATGTCCAAGTTTAAGCCCAGATTGTAAGTCCTCCACATCTAATAGAAATAAGAAGTCATTCAATTGTCGAGAGGAACTTGTCTATCACATGGATTGTCAATCAATGGCTCCGATCACCTGTGATGGGCCATACGTGCTTTTTATTTATGAAGACTTTGGCCGTGGCTAGCACTACTCTGGACTGCCCAGTGTGGTGATCTCCTTTATGTAGGTATTTACTCCTCGTGGATTAGTGTGAAACATCACCATGCTGGACTGCAGTGATGTCATCAATAAGCCCCTTCAATTAACCTGACCCTGTGGTTTTGCATAATTGACTACAGTGAGTGTTGACAATATCATCAATTAGAATTTCAGCTGATGAATCACATTTGAGGTTTTTGGGGGTGACCAATACTGCCTGATGAATTCACCCACAAAGAAACATCAAGAGATACCACAGTAACCTCCTGTATGTATTGAGTACATCAGGTGGAAGACTGACAAGAATTGGCATTTTAACTTCACATCATAATTTAAACAACCAGCTTGGCCAGTTAGTGGGGGAATCCATCAAGACTGGTAGTTTGACTTTATGCTGATGAGGCAATTTGTTGACAAACTAAATTTTTTTCCCCCAATTACCTCAAATGTGTTATTGCATTCACTAATGAGAACTCCTGACTTGAAGGTGAATTTCCTCCTTTGGTTTTAGGTTTCTGCTTCTCCATTAATTCATGTATTTTTATGTCATTTGAGGAACTTCAGGGTGGGAACTTTAGGAATTCACGCTGCATCTATTTAAGTATGACATTGGCACCTCAAAAATATATTCTGTAAATCTGTCCTCTACATTTCCAAGGCTATTCTGTTGCCTCTTCAATCTCAGTCCATGGACTTTCTATTTATTCCAAGAGTCATGAAACTGTCAACAATTAATCTTCTGTTAATGGCTTCAGCAGTTATTTACACAAAGAACCAAAATGAGTACCAGTTACTACAAAACATGACAGATTGAAGCCCCAAAGAGCAATTCAAATCAAGGAGCCAGCACTTTTTAAATTCTCTTAAAATTGGGAGAAGGGGATGGGGATGGAAGGGAACAGAGAGTGCTACCACTATAGGAGCACCATGAAAATGAAGGAGTGTGGGGGTGTGGGAGAGAAGATGCCAGAAAGGAAAGAATAAGGGTGTGAAAATCTGTCCTCACTGAGAACTCTAAGCTGACAAATACATAGATTATAGTCAGCTGTTCTGAGCCCACTCTTTCTCCTGGGAATACTCCACTTAGCCCAATATTCCCTAAGAGATGGTCCTTGAGAAGTAAAATGCCTCATGGCAAGTCTCCCGACATGAAAATGACTGTTTTCCCCTATTGAGCCTCCTGACTGCAAAACTGGCAACAGTTCAAAATGTTTTTTGTTTTTGTTTTTGTTTTCAATTATAATCTCAGCCAGATAAATGGTATCCAGGATAGGAAAAGATGCAATAACAAAAGTCACAGGAATTTTGTACAGGAGACAGAAGACCTTGTCAGTGGCAAACAAAATGAATTCTGTTGTAGGTTCAGTCCAAGTAACAGTAATAATTCAAGATTACAACCACAGAATTGAAGTCCTCACACCGGAACCAGCAAGGATAAATGGTTTTAAAATAGCCACAAAAGAAGGAAATGATTTAATTTGGGGAGATATTTTGGAATTTTCCATCAACTAAAATTATGTGGCCTGCAAGAGAACAAATGATGACCCATAATAATACTGAAGTTAAGAAAAGAGTTAGCAAATGATTTCTGTTTTACAGTAATTTAATAAATACTTTTGGCTTTGCAGGCCACACAATCTCTGTTGCCACTACTCTGCTGTTATAGCAATATTTAAAGGAATGATTGTGGTCATGTTCCAATAAAACTTTACTTACAAAAACAGCCTGTGGGACAAATTTCTCCCTCTGGCTATAGTATACCAACTCCTGAACTAGAATATAAATATAGTTTATTGTGTATGACTGTACTCTGACATTTTTCTCTAAAAATTCAGTGGGTTAATTTTGTTTCCTATAAAATTATAAGCTCTATCAGATAAAAGGCTTTATTATGCCTTTTATTATTAGTACTATAAGTAATTATTATAATTACTACATCATCTAAAGCATAGTTCCATGCTTTGTTCTTAGTAAGCTCTCCATAAATATTTTATTTAACCTCAATTTTCCCACGAGTAAAATATTTCTAACTTCTGGTTGCTTTCTTCATTATTTCAGTCTTCCAAAAAGATTAATATAATATTAATTTTTAAGGAGAGGGGACTTTATTCCCAGATGAGATACCATAGCTCTTTGACAGACCAATACGTTAATTGTAAATATTTTAAAAATCTGAATTAAGAAACAAAAAAACAAAAAACCCTGTTTGAAAGCATCAGAGAGCTTTCCCAAAAGCCAGTACTTAAGTGGTACACATTTCAGAGAGAAGGAAATAGTTGAATGACAGAGAGGTGAGCTAATATGTTCTGTGATCTACTTTTCTGCTAAAGGCATTTCTATACTTTTGGTGCAGATGAGAGAGGCTGGGAATCTGGGAAGCAGGGCACAGCTAAGAGGCAGAAAATCCAGAAGAGCTTTGACATTCTCACAAGACCATGGAGATAAAACATAAAGTTTAGGGCTTTTCACAGAAACTAGCATGTATAGAGCAAAAAATTCACAAGAGATGGCAGATGCAGTGAATTGAGCTCAGCATTCAACAATGTTTCGCTTGAATATTTGTTGAATTCTTTAGCTGCATTAGGGAGGAGACTAAGAAGCCAGATAGAAAGCCTCTGAAAAGCAAAGATAAATTTCAGCAGTCTCACAGTGATGAGGAAAAATATTACTAATAATAACTAGACTTGAGTATAGAGACCCTATTAAACACACCAATCCCAATGTTTGGAATTCAAGAAGACTACATCTTAGGGATAGAAACAGACCAGAGGTAGATCAAAGCTTATAAAGACTATAACTTAGCCTCTACTCAGCTCAGTCTCCGAATAAAATAGTGTTCTGACCTTATTTAAGCTCTCTATGAGAGGATAGGGTGACTACTCTCTAAAGGAAAAATTATCATTCAGAACTACTATAATTTTTATACAAAATATCCAGTATTTAATAAAAACTTACCAGGCATATTAAAACAAAAGACCAAGAGAAAAAATAGACAATACAAATAGACCCATACACAATTCATATATCAGAGTTTTGAATCATAGACCTTAAATGTGATTAATATGTACAAGAACGTAAACAAGATGCAAAAATTCATAAGCAACTGTATGCTATACAAGAAATCAAATATAAACCCAACAACTGAATTTAAGAAATAAATAGATGGGCTTAATAACAAAAGGGACACATCAGAAAAGGAAGTTTGTAGTTAGAAGGCAGAATATTAGAATATACCCAAGCTAAAGCATAGAGAGCAAAAGATATAGAATACATGTAAAGAGAACGTAAGTGAGATATGGAATATGGTGAAAAGTTCTAAGATATGTGTAATTGGAAATACAGAATATAAGGAGAGAAAATAAGAGACAGAAGCATATTTGAAGAAATAATAAACAGGAATAGTCCAGAACTTGTGAAAGAATTAAGACATAACCAAACTCCAAACAGGATAAATGAAAAGAAAATCACAACTAGGGACAACATAATAAAACTCTTGAAAATCACATAAAAGGAGAAAAGTTGCCACAGTAAGAAAACATATTACCTTCAAAGAAAGAAATAATAAAGCTGTAGCTGATCTCTTATATCAAAAACAATGGAAGCAGAACATAAGTGAGTTGTATCTTTTAAATGTTGAAAGAAAATAATTGCTAGCATAAAGCTCTGTTCTTTGTAAAAACACTATTTAAATGTGAAGTGAATAAAAACTTGCAGGATATTAAGGAAGCAAATATTAATATTTGATATAGTTCTGTACCTGGAATAATTGTATTTTTATAATTATGCTTATAAATTAAACACTTTAATTAGAGGATTTAGGTTGTAAGGCTAAGGTAGAAAATAAAACATGACTATATCTGTTTACAACAGACAAACCTTAAATATATTAAGACAGAAAGATTGAAAGTAAAAGAATGGAAAAAGATATGCCATGCAAACACTACACAAAAAGAAAACCAATGTAACTATACTAATATCAGTTAATGTAGACTTTGATGCAAGAAGCATTACTAGAGAAATGGAGAAGTATTTTATAATGATAAAAGGCCAAGTCTAAGTAAGTTAAAAATGCTAAGTTTAATGTGCACCAAAAAGGAAAAAATGACATAACTAAAAGGAAAACTAGAGAGATACACAATCATAGTGGAAAACTTTAATTCACCTTTCTTAATAACTGAGAAACCAAGTAGACATAAAATCAGTCAGGATATAGAAAATATGAACAATTTAAATTCAGCTCATTAACATATATGGACATATATGGAATGCTTCACACAACTGCATATTTATTTTTGTGAACTAGTTTGACCATATGTTGGTCCACAAAACAAGTCTAACCAAATTTTAAAAGATTAAAATAATATATATTATGTTGCCTGACCACAGTGAAATTAAGCTAGACATAAAAAAAAAGATAACTAGAAAATACCCAAATATATGGATTTCTAACTAATCCATGGGTCAAAGAAGAGATCACAACATAAATTATAAAATATTTTAACTGAATGATAATGACAGTATAACATATCAAAATCTGTGGGGTGAAACAAAAGCATGGCTTAGAAGGGGGTTTGTAGTCTTAAATGCATGTATTAGACAAGAAGAAACACTAAAAATAAATTATCTAAATAGCAGTCTCCAAAATTACAACAATAATAGTAAATAAAACCCAAATTACATAGGAGGAATTAAGTAATGAAGATAAGAGTAAAAATAATGAAATAGAAAACAAATGTACAGTATAGAAAAACCAATAAAGCCAAATTTTGTCTATGAAAAGACTTACAAAGTTAATAAATCTCTAGCAATACTGATGAAGAAAAAGAAGGCAAAAGTTATCAATACCCAAAATGAAAGAGCCTACAGATGGTTTCAGCAGTAAATTCTTCTAAATGTAGAAAATAGAAATAATATCAATCTTACAGAATTCTTCTAACAAAGAAAAATAGTGTTCACTTCCCAATTCATTCTATGAAACCAATATAATAAAATCTGCTAAGTATATAATAAAAAAGGATAACTATAGGCAAGTTTTTCTCATAAATACAGATATATCAGCAAATTGGATCCAGTTGTATATTAAAATAATGACTAAGCTGTATTTATTCCATAAATGTAAGATTGACTTAATATTCAAAAAAACAATGTATTTCACTACATAACTCAATATATAAGAACTATTGGACATCTCAATAAATGCAAAAAATGCACGTGATAAAATTCAACAATTCATAGTTTTTAAATTAGCAATTCAAAATAAAAGATAACTTCCTTAATCTGATTTTTAAATTTTAAAACTGCCATAACCATAATATATAGTTATGAAATATTGAAACATTTCCCAAGATAGGAAATGAGGTAAAGATGACCTCTGTGACCATTTTTATTCAACATTTTACTGCAAGAGCTCTTCCTTGGACAAGTTAACTCATACCACTCAACCTTCACCAACCTCCACCCTACTGCCTGGGATTCAGATGTAATGACTGGAACTATGGAAGCTCTTTTAGACAAAGGCAACACCTTAGTTATAGGGAGGAAGCAGAGACATTGAAGAAGCCTGTGTGTAAATAATATTGTTATCACACAGGTCTGACGTATATAACTCTGGAGGAACTGTCAGGTTTAAGCCCTTGTTATTCAGAGTTCACTACTATTTGTGGCAAACATAATCCTAACTGATACATCAGCCACTTGTGAAAAAACAGTTCAACATTTCTATGACCAAGCTTTAAAAAAATACTTTCTATGTCTGACTTACTTCACTGAGTAATATTTTTATGGCTGAGTAATATTTTTTAAAAAAGAGTGGATATATGTATATGTATAACTGATTCACTTTGCTGTACACGTGAAACTAGCACAGCATTGTAAATCAACTATACTCCAATAAAATTTAAAAAAAACCCAAAACATGACAGTGTAATAATAGGATACATGAAAAATAATGTTTAAATAATAAAATCATGCCTTGCTCCAAAAAATAAAAAACAAACTTTCTAACGAAGATTGGTGGGCAGCACCAGTTGATTACTACATTGTTTTTTATAGTGCTAAACCCCAGAGAAGAGACAAAGGGAAAATTTCCCATAGATTTTCTCCCCCACATATTATATCACTAGGTTAAGATCATCAAGAATGGAACTGAAATTATTGCATTTAAATGATTCCATCTATCTTTATTTATTTATTTATTTTTTCCCTCGTGGAAGCAATTCTCTTCTTTTTCAGAGGCTCCCAGATGGGAACTTTTCCTGGCAATTCAAGTCCCACAAGTGATTACCTCTGCCATAGGTTATGTAGAATAAATAAAGGTTAAAAGATCATAAAAATGAGACCATATGTCCAAACATACTGCCTGCGCTTTTGGCAGGGAGAATATAAGTGTTAAGACAGATATCATATTCTGCTTGCCAGGGAATTATATAAAAAACAAAATAAAATAGCTCTCATCATTTGAGTTGGGCAGCTTGACAGCAATTCCCCTGAACCTTGAAGAGTAGATTTGGCCAATTCACCAAAGTACCCTCCTGACTCTACTCCAACTCCTTTCCCCACCAAGGGCCAGAAAGAGAAAAGTCCTAAACCCTTAAAAATAAACTAATATTTGTCTACAAGCATAGAATTCTAAAATTTCTCACAAATATAATACATAAAATTGCTTTCTTTCTACCCTCATGAGCCATTTTTCTAAAATAATCCTTGGTCACCATGGAGCATGATCTAAGGGATTCTATCGGATCTAAAAATATCCTTTCATAGCTCTTACTTTTGGGCTCATCATCAACCAGGGCCATTGCTTCTTATAGCCCTGAGAGCACCCTGTGTGGTGTGTCCCAATCTGGCAGATCAACTGGGCCAAAATAGAAGGTAACCAACCAATTCCTGATAGAAGATGAATTTACAGGCATTCTAGACCAAGGCATTAGCAGTAGAGTGAGAAAATATAGCTTTCCTAAGGATTTTCAGTAAGAGAAAGAAGAGTCAGAAAATTACTAGGTCAAGAATTTAGTTTTGTGGAAGGTAGAATGTCACTTTGGAGTCCCACCTCGCAACGAGTAAAGGGCCGGAGAAGAAATTACTTTTGAAAATGGGTGGATGTACAGTCATATGAATGTTTCAGTAGGGTAATGGTGTTCCTAAAGGAGTAATTCACTTTTAGTAATAACCTAGAGAGGATAAAACAAGAGGAAATTGGCATAATATCAAGAGAATTATCAAGGTAGCCTTGAAGTTTCAACAACTTGCCTTGCTATACCTCTAATTTCAAGGATGGCATTTGGATAACAGATAAAAGATGTTCATGAATCAGTGTTGACATTCCCTAATTAAGACTTTCTTGGGAGACTATAATTTGAAATGAAATCAGCATCTTCACTGAAGACCTTGTCTTCTAAGAAAGTCAAATATTCCTAAGAACATCTAACAAACTAAAACTGACCCCATTTAAAAAATACATAGGACACACCTACTCTAGCTGGCTTCTTCTCAGCCTGCATAACCAGAGGAAAAGACATATATTCAGAGACTCTTCTCTTAATATTGCCAGAAAAATGAAATGGAACATCCTAGTAATAAATAGCTTGAAAATTGACTCTTTCGAAATTGGTGCTAGGACTTTGATTATTAATTACTTACAGAGCAATTTTTCCTGTAAACCTTTCAAGATCCAACAATTCCTAATTCCTTAGAATGGTTAGTTTGGGGACTTTAGATTCTAAAGAGCCCCACATCAGTGTCTGGATCATCTGCCTTTGCCTTGTGGCATACAGTTGGCATAATTTATCCAAACTCCAGTGATATACTCTGGAGACAATTAACTTCTTAAATTATTTTTATGGTGAAAGTAATACATGTGAGGGTATAAAGCATAAAGTTTCTTCCCCAATCACTAATCCATTCTCTAGGGCTAATTACTATTAATAAATTCTATTTCTACATTGTCTGGCAGTTTCCAATATAACGTAAGTAATTTATAGGTGCTCTTATATCATGATTTGTCAATTTGAATACTATCTACTGACAATCCTTTAAAAGATAAAACTTCTAGTACATTTACATTATGTCTGTACCTCCCAACTTTTGTTTATAACTGATGTTTACACTTAAAAAATAAATTTGGACCTGTACTACTTTATTTAGTAAGCTTAGACAGGACCTACTGACTCCCCACTTGGAAAGACTAAGATTTTAGCACCTTTAAACTTTCTTCCACCAGGCTTCTCTCTTCCCTTTCTCCAAAAGTGTTACTTATAATATTATTTTTAAATTGTCATGATTCATAATGTTTATATCTGTTCTGTAACAATAGTTATCTTCCATGCTTTGTACAATGTAAATCTAAAAGTTAAAAACAAACATCATTTGCAGCATTATGATTATATACATATTTATATATATGTACACACACACACATATATATATAAGCTGCAATAATTATATAAAAAGCTAAAATATTTGAAATACGTGGTAGTGACATGGAATCCAAGATACAGATCAAAGTAACAAAAGAAAAATCAAGACACATACCCAAATATGTTTAATACATTTTAAACATATTAAGTATAGTAGAATACAAAATGGCATAATTCTACTTCTGGGTATTTTTCCAAAGAAAACAAAAACACTAATTTGAAAAGATATATGCACCCTTATGTTCACTGCAGCATTATGCACAATATCCAAGATATGGAAGCAACCTAAGTGCCCATCGATAGATAAATGGATAAAGAAGATGTATATATACAATGGAATATTATTCAGCTATAAAACAGAATGAAATCTTGCCATTTGCAACAACATGGATAGACCTAGAGGGTATGATGCTAAGTAAAGTAAGTCAGACAGAGAAAGACAAATACTGTATGATTTTACTTATATGTGAAATCTAAAAAACAAAACAAACATAACAAAACAGAAACATAGTCACAGATACAGAGAACAAACAGGTGATTGCTGGGGTGGGGGGCAGTGGTGAGAGAAATAGGTGAGGGAGGTTAAGAGGAACAGACTTCCAGTTATGAAATAAATGAGTCACAGGGATAAAACGTATAGAGTGGGGAATATAGTCAATAACAATGTAGTATCTTTGTATGGTGACAGATGGTAACCAGACTTATCAGGGTTATCATTTTGTAATGTGTAGAATTATTGAATCACTATGTTGTACACCAGGAACTAACATAGTGTTGTAGGTAAATTATACCTCAAAAAAAAGCCAACCAAACAAACAGACAGACTCATAGAAAAAGAGATCATATTTGTGGTTACCAGAGGCAGGGGGTGGGGGGTGAGGAAGAGGAATTGGATGAAGGTGGTCCAAAGGTTAGAACTTCCAATTATAAAATAAATAAGTACTAGGGATGTAATGTACAACATGATTAATAGAATTAACACTGCTGCATGTTACATGTGAAAGCTGTTAAGAGAGTAAATCCTGAGTTCTCATCAGAAGTAAAAAAAAAAATTTTTTTTAATTTTGTATCCATATGAGATGATGGATGTTCATTAAACCTATTGTGGCAATCATCTCTGGATGTATATAAGTCAAATCATTATACACCTTAAACTTATACAGTGCTTTGTGTCAATTATATCTCAATAAAATTGGGAGAAGAAAATTTAAATAACAACAATAAAAAGCATAATTTCAAATATGTGAGGCAGAAAAATTACACGTGTGGTTTTGAAACCAGCTAACCATTAACAAAAGCAGTGAATTCCAAGCCTACATCATAATTTACATCAAAATAAAATCCAGATAGGTTAAAACATAGATGTGAAAAATAAAAATGTAGAAATATTCTGACATGTAAAAACATAGATAAATCTCAACTGTATTAGTTGATTAAGAAAATTAAGTTGTATAACAATGCATACATTGTGCCATTTATGTAAAATTGAAAATTCAAATAATTTATATTTTTATAAATGTAAAAATATATAGTATAACTTTACTATGTGGACAAGAAAAATGCACACCAATTTCAGGAAAGTGATTATGTGTAAGTTGGGGAAAGACTGGAATCAAAGACTACAAAGAGGAATCCAGTCGCCCTTGAAGGAAGGACATCTGAAACAAATTTGTCAGAATGTTAATGGAGATTTGACAGAACTGGATAGTGTCTACACAGGTGTTCATTATAATCTCTGTACTGCTCTTAATTTGTCTAATAGTTCAAATAATAAACACTATGAAAATATGGTAATAAAAATAGCTAGTGTTAATTAAGTCTTTCAATATATCTGTTAGTATTCTATTTTACCTACATTTTGTCACTGTCTACCATTAATGCAGAAACTGTAATTATCTACAGATTTTTAAATGAGAAAATTATAAAATAGAGATTAATTTGCTCAAGTGTGAATAGTCTCTTGATGGCTATCTGATATCAGAATCTCCATTATAAAACATTCTGTCAAGTGGCCTCTCTATGAAATATTCAAGGAAAGTTTTCCTAGACATGACACAAAATTCAAAAACAGTGAAGAGAAAGATTGATATATTTTGACTGTGTAAAAATTTAAATTTCTGTATGCCAAAATTACCACAAATGACTAGAGGAAAGATTATCCTTTTTTTAGAAGTCAGCTTCGTTGAGGTATATACTACATGCTCCAGTTTTAAGTGTATAGTCTGATGGGTTTTGTCAGCTGTAAACCTGTAACCACCACCATTTTCAAGATGCTTCCATTATTCCAGAGAGTTTTCTTGTGCCCATTCTCAGTTAATTATTTCCCGAACCTGACATCAGCCCTTCACCCGGGCCCCAAGCAACTACTTATCTGCTTTCTGTTACTGTAAATCAGATTAATCTTTTCTAGATATACATGTAAATGGATTCATGTAGTACGTACTCTTTTGTGTCTGGCTTTTTAACTTAACGTTTTTGAGATTCATCCATGTTGTTGCATGTATCAGTAGTTCATTTCTTTTTGTTGCAGATAGTATTTCACTATTATATCATGGTTTGTTTATCTATCTTGATGATAATCAGTTTGGGTCGTTTGAAGTTTTTAGCTATTATGAAGAAATCCATTAGAAAGATTCCTGTACAATTCTCTGTGTGGACATATATTTTCATTTATTTTAGGTAAATATCTGGGGAGTAGAAAGGTTAAGTGATATGCTAGGAGTATGTTCAACTTTATAAGGAATGTCCAAACAGTTTAACGAAGTTATTCCACCACTGGACATTTCCACCAGCAAAGTCTGAGAGTTCCAGTTATTACACATACTTGCCAACACTTGGTATTGTCAGTGTTTCTAATTTTGATCGTTCTAATGGGTGCTTAGTGTTATCTCATTGTGGTTTTATTTTGTATTTTCCTGATAACTAATGATGTTGAGCATATTTTATGTGCTTATTGGCCATTCATATATCTTTTTGTGAAGCGCTTATTCAAATATTTTGCCTATTATTTTACTGGGTGATATGTTTTGTTGCTGAGTTGCAAGTGTTCTTTATACACATCTTCTCAACTTACAGTGGGATTACATCCCAAGAAGCCCATTGTAAGTTGAAAATATCATGTCAGAAATTCATTTAATACACCTAACCTATCGAACTTCATAGCTTAGCCTAGCCTACCTTAAACATATGCTAAGAACACTTAAATTAGCCTACAGTTGGGCAAAATCATCTAACACAAAGCCTATTTTATATTAAAATGTTGAATAGCTCAAGTAACTGAATACTGTACTGAAAATTAAACACAGAATGGTTGTATGGATACAGAATGGTTGTAAGTGCAGGCTCACTGTCGCCGCCCAACATTATGAGAGAGTATTGTACTGTGTACTGCTAGCTCAGGAAAAGATCAAAATCAAAGTACGCTTTCTACGGAATGTGTATTGCTTTTGCACCATCATAAAGTTGAAAAACTCCTAAGTGGGTCCCTTGTAAGTCAGGGACCTTCTGTGTATTCTGAATAGAACTCCTGTGTCAGTATATACATAATATTTTCTCCCAGTCTGGGGATTGTCTTTTCATTTTCTTAATTATGCCAATACCAAAACCACTACTGTAGTTTTATAGTAAGTCTTGAAATCCAAATGTGTTCTTTTCAAAATTAGTTGGGCTGTCTCGGATCCTTTGACTTTTTAACATAAATTTTAGGATCAGATTTTCGTCATATGATTTTTTTTAAAAAACCTGAGATTTTGATTTAGATTGTATTGAATCTATAGATTGGCATTTTAACTATGTTGAGTTTTCTGATCCATTAATAAGGTAAATATCTCCATCTATTTAGACTTCTTTCATTTCTCTCAGCAATACTTTTCAGTGTAGAGGTGTGGCACATACTTTGTTAAATTTATTCCTATGATTTCAATTTTTGCATTGTAAATGAAAATTTTTGAATTTTAATTTCCAATTGTTTTTTGCTAGTATCCAATTAATTTTTATATAATTGACCTTGTGTCTGCAGGCTTGCACAATTCACTTATTAGTTTCAGTAAGTTTTTATAGATTTCGTAGGATAATATTCAATACAAGATTATAAAGAAGAGGGAATATCCTTGCCTTGTTCTCATTCTTAGGGAAAAAGTGTTCAGTATCTCACCATTAAGTGTGATGTTAGCTGTAAAATTTTAGATGCCCCTTATAAAGGTGAGAAAGTTCTCCCTTAATTCTAGTCGACTGAGAGGTTTTATTACTAACGAAGGTTAAGTTTTTTCAGATACTTTTCCTTCATCTATTTGAATAAGCATATGGTTTCTATCCTTTTTTTCTGTTAATATGGTGAATTACATTGATTTATTTTATGAATGTTAAAACAATCTTAGGATATACTCTGTCTAGTCATGACACATGAAGTACTCAAGGATCTGAAAACTATTTTAAAATTATAAAAGTAATTTTATATATTTTATTTTGCTTATTTCTATGTACAGTGTTCTTGGATTATTTTATATAGATCCAATTTCAACCTAGTATGATTTAACATTTACTCTTCCTGCAGACACTAGCAGTAAATTTGCACAGTTCTTGTTTTTCTAAAAATAGTCTTTTTATTGTCATCTTTTTATTGTGATAAGAAACATACAATATAAAATTTACCATCTTACCCATTTTAAAGTGTACAGTATAGTAAACTATGTGAACATTGTTGTGCAACAGCTCTGTAGAACTTTTTCGTCTTGAAAAACTGAAACTCTACATTCATTGTACAACTCCCTTTTCCCCCTCACACCAGAGTCTGACAAGCACCATTATTATTTTTGTTTCTAAGGGATTGTGACTACTTTAGTTAACCTTATTATATAAGTGAAATCCTACAGTCTCATAGTGACAGGCTTATTTCACTTAGCATAATGTCCTCAAAGTTCATCCACGTTGCTGCATATAACAGAATTTCCTTCTTTTTTTAAAGACTGAATAATATTCTGTTATATGTATACACCACGTCTTCTTTATTTGTTCATCTGACAATTGATATCTAGGTTGCTTCTACCTCTTAGCTAGTGTGAATAATGCCTCAATGAACGTGGTTGTGCAAATAGCTCTTTCAGATTTTGTTTTCAGTTCTTTTAATATATACCCAGAAGTGAAATTGCTGGATCATATAGTAATTCTATTCTTAATGTTTGGAGGAACTTCCATACTCTTTTCCATAGCTGCACCATTTAACATTCTCACTGATAGTGCACAAGGTTTCTAATTTCTCTGTATTGTAGTGAACACTTCTTTTTTCTTTTCTTTTCTCTTCTCTTCTTTTCTTTTCTTTTCATAGTGGCCATCCTAATGGGTTTGAGTTGATATATCATTGTGATTTTAATTTACATTTCCCTGATGTTTAGTGATGTTGAGCATCTTTTAATGTGCTTATTTGCCATTGTATGTCTTCCTAATCCCTTATCAGATATATGCTTTGCAAATATTTTTTCCTAATTCCATAGGGTGCCTTTTCACTCTGTTCATTGTTTTCTTTACTGCACAGGAGTTTATAAGTTTGATGTCATCCACATTATCTATTTATTTTTGTTGTATGTGCTTTTGGTATCATGTTTAAGACATCATTGCCAAACCCAGTGTTGTGAAGATTTACCTCTGTTTTCTTCTAGGATTTTTGTAGTTTCAGGTCTTACTTTTGGGTCTTTAATCCATTCTGAGTTAATTTCTCTATATAGTTTAAGGTTAGAGTCCAACTTCATTCTTTTGCATGTGGATATCCAGTGTTCCCAGTACCATATGTTAAAGAGACCACCCTTTTTCCATTGTGTATTCACATGTTTGACCATATGTGCAAGGGATTATTTCTGTGCTCTCTATTCTGTTCCACTGGTCTGTATGTCTGTCTTTATGCCAGTACTATACTGATTAGGTTAGTGTAGCTGTGTAATATGATTTGAAATCAAAAATTGTGAGGACTTCAGCTTTGTTTTTCTTTCTCAAGATTGTTTTGGCAATTTGGGATCCTCTGAAATTCCATTCGAATTTTAGAATGTTCTTTATATTTCTGTAAAAAAATGCCATGAGGATTTTGATAGACATTGCCTTGAATCTGTAGATCACTTTGTATGTATTATGGCCATATTAACAATATCAAGTCCTCCAATCCATGAACATGGGAAGTCTTTCCATTTCTTTGTGTCTTCTTCAATTTCTTCCAGCAATGTTTTGCATATTTCAGTGTACAAGCCTTTCACCTCCTTGATTAAGTTTATTCCTAAGTATTTTAATCTTTTTGATGCTCTTGTACATGGGATTGCTTTCTTAGTTTTCTTTTCAGATTGTCTAATTGTAGTGTATAGAAATACAACTGGTTTTTGTATGTTGATTTTGTATCCTGAAACTGCTGAATTTGTTTATTACTTTTACCAGGGGTTTTTTTGGTTTCGTTTTTGTTTTTGTTTTAGGAAATATCTCAAATCAACACCTCAAGGAACTAGAAAAAAAAGATCAAACTAAACCCAAAGTTATCAAAAGGAGGGAAATAATAAAGATTAGAGCAGAAATAAATGAAATAAAGGATAGAAAAAATCAACAAAGCTGAGTTGTTTTCTAAAAAATTATCATCAAAATTGGCAAACCCTTAGCTAGACTAGCTAAGAAATAAAAAGAGGAGATTCAAATTAATAAAATAAGGAGGAGAGATTAAAACTGATGCCACAGAATGAAAAGGATCATAAGACACTACCATGAACAATTATAGGGATATTTATGGTTTTCTACATAAAAGATCATTTCATCTGTGAACAAAGGTAATTTTACCTCTTCCTTTTCAATCTGGATGCTTTTTATTTATTTATAGCAATTTTTTTTGGATATATTTCTCTGGCTAGGGCTTCCAGTACTATGTTGAATAGAAGCAGCAAAAGTGGGCATTCCTTTTCCTGATCTTAGAGGAAAAGCTTTCAATTTTTTATCATTGAATGTAATGTTAGCTGTGGGCTTTTCTTATATGACCTTTATTGTGTTGAGGTAATTTCCTTTTATTCATAGTTTATTAAGTGTTTCTATTATGAAATAGTGTTGAATTTTTTTCAAATGCTTTTTCATGTCTGCATCAATTGACATGATACTGTTGTTATGGCCCTTCCTTCTGTTAATGTGGTGCATTACATTGATTGATTTTCATATATTGAACTATCCTTAAATTCCAGGAATAAATTCTACTGCTTATGGTAAATAATCCTTTTATGTACTGTTGAATTTTAAAATGCAGTTTGCTAGTATTTAGTTGAAGATTTTTGCATCAGTATTCATCAGAGATATTGGGCTGTCATTTTCTTTTTAAGTATCTTTATATCAATTTGGTATTGGTAATGCTGGCCTCATAGAATAAGCTTGGAAATGTTCCCTCATCTTTGATTTTTGGGGGAGAATTTGAGAAGGATTTGTGTTCATCCTTCTTTAAATGTTTGGTAGAATTTTCCAGTGAGGCCATCTTTACTGGGCTTTTCTTTGTTGGGAGATTTTTTGATTACTGATTCAATCTCCTTACTAGTGATAGTTCTGTTCTTTTTTTTTTTTTTTTTTAATTTCTTCGTGATTCATTCTTGGTAGGTGTATATTTCTAAAAATTTATTCAGTTCTTCTAGATTATCCTATTTGTTGGTATATAGTAGTTCATGGCATTTGTTGTTCACAGTAGTCTCTTATGATCTCTTTTACTCTGTGACATCAGTTTTAATGTCCTGGAGAATGTTCCATGTGTACTTCAGAAGAATATATATTCTGCTGTTGTTGAGGGGAGTGTTCTCTATATGTCTTTTAGGTCCAATTGTTATACAGTGTTAACTTCTCTCTTTCCTTCTATTCAGTCTGGTTGTTTTATCTATTATTGAAAGTGGGGTATTGAACTCTTAATGTGTTATTGTCTGTTTCTCGCTTAAATTCTGTAAATGTTTGGTTCACATATTTGGATCCTCTGATGTTAGATGCATATATATTATAATTGTTATACCTACCTGGTGAATTGACCCTTTTATCATTATATAATGTCCTTTTTGTCTCTTGTGACAGTTTTTGATTTAAAGTCTATTTTGTCTGATAAAAGTATGATCATCCTTGTTCTCTTTTGGTTATTATTTGCATGTAATATCTTTTTCACCCCTTTCATTTTTACCCTATGTTCTTTCTTATATTAAAATGAATCTCTTGTGGAGACTGTAGAGTTGGATCTTATTTTTTATTTATTCAGCCACTCTGTGTCTTTTGAGTGGGGAGTTTAACCATTTAAAGTAATTACTGATATGGAAGCATTTACTATTGCCATTTTTAAATTGTTTTCTATCTGTCTTGTAGCAAATTTTGTCTTTTGTTGCCTTCCTTTGTGTTTTGCTGATTTTTTGGTAGCAACATGCTTGATTTCTTTCATATTTTCTTTTGTGTATCTTCTATGGATGTGTTCCTTGTGGTTATCATGGAGATTACATAAAACATCTTGTAGTGATAATAATCTATTTTAAACTGATAACAACAACTTCAATCACATACAAAACATTCTATACCTTTACATCACCTGCCCCAGTTTATGTTATCCGTGTCACAAGTTACATCCTGTCACATTGTGTATCTATTAACATAGTTTCATAGTTATAGTTATTTTTTATGCTTGTACCTTTTAAATTCTCTACCAGATTAAAAGTGATTTGTGTATCACCATTACAATGTTCTGTATTTGTCTATATATTTACCTTTACCAGAGAGCATTTTTTATGCTTTCATTTTGCTATCCAACATCTTTTATTTCAACTTGAAGGACTCCCTTTAGCATTTCTTGAAGCAGCTCTACTGGTGATGAACTCCCTCAGCTTTTATTTATCTGGGAAAGTTTTTATTTTTTCTTTATTTTTGAAGGACAGTTTTGAAGGATATAGTATTAATGATTGTCAGTTTCTTTCTTTCAGTACAGTGAATACATCATCCCATTAACCTCTAGCTTGAAAAGTTTCTACTAAGAAATCTGTTTATAGTCTTACAGGGGCTCCCATGCAC
Source organism: Aethalodelphis obliquidens (assembly GCF_003676395.1). NCBI lineage: Eukaryota > Metazoa > Chordata > Mammalia > Artiodactyla > Delphinidae > Aethalodelphis > Aethalodelphis obliquidens. The sequence continues at coordinate 45,209,541 of NW_020837951.1, read as the reverse complement.
AATGAGTTTCTTTACTCTTGCTGATTTCAAGTTTGATTCTTTGTCTTTGACAGTATGATTATAATATGTCTCAGTGTGTGTCTCTTTGGGTTCATCCTAAGTGGAGTTTACTGAGGTTTATGAATTTGAATGTCCTTTTGGAAGTTTTCAACCATTATTTCTTCAAATAAGCTCTCTACCCATTCTTCTCTCTTCTTTTTCTTCTGGAACTCCCATGATGAGTATATTGCTCCACTTTATTGTGGCCTATAAGTCCTGTAGGCTTTCTTCACCTTTATTCATCCTTTTTGTTCCTCTGACTCAGTAATTTCAAATGACGTAGTTCACTGATTATTTCTTCTGATTGACCAAGTCTGTTGTTGACCATCTCTAGTGAATTTTTCAGTTCAATTATTGTATTCTTCAGCTCCAGAATATGTTTGTTTCTTGTTTATAATTTCTTTCTCTTACTTGATATTCTCAATTGTGTTTTGCAGGTTTTTTTTAAAGTTGTCTCTCTGCTCTCTTCTAGCTCATCAAGCTTCTTTAAGATGGCTGTTTTCAATTATTTTTCAGGTAATTCATAGATCTCTGTTTCTTTAGGGTAAGTTTCTAGACATTTACTTTGTTCTTTTGATTGGACTATGTTTCCCTGTTTCTTTCTATGCCTTGTTTTTTATTTGTTAGTTTGTTTTGGTTTTGTTTTGTTTTGTTGCTGGAATTTGGACATTTGAAAAAACAGCCACCTCTGTACTGGTTTTGTACAGGGAAGACCTTCACCTGTCAGCCCAGCTAAGCATTTGGAGGAACTTTCCAACCTTTTTTAGGGATGTATCTTTTCTTGGTTTCTATATTATTTCTCAGTTAAAGAGGTTTGCCAGTTTCTTTTTTTAGCATTTATTCTCTTGATTCCTCTAGTGTCTGTCTGTGGTACTACAGGTTCTCTGTTGCTGAATCAAACTGCTAAGCTCTCCTTTATTCTTAGTGGCCCCAGGCATACAAATACACCAGTTCTTCATTAACATTCTGAGTCAGGCATGACAGAAACCAGTTCCTCAAAAAGTTGGAATATCAAATGTATGTTCCACTCTTCTCTTTCCTTCTCAAAGGAAAAGCAGCAAGTTTCTGTTTTCTCCTGATTGCACTAAACTGTGTTTTCTGGAAAAAGAGTTATCAAGGGTAAAACACAACAACTTTTCTTATCTGTTTTAATGCAGCTGTTCTTGGCTTGTGCTTGCCTGGAGTACTGTAACTTCTTAACTGGTTTTTTGAGTTTTAATAAAGGCATTTTGGACCATATATTGTTATTTACTCAATGTCTCTCTGGCCCAGGGGTTCCTATTACACCATCTTGCTGACATCACTCCTACTGCCATTAGTTTTGAATGACATTTTCCCTGAATATAGAATGCTAGGTTGGCAAGTTTATCTTTTAACATTTTAAAGATGTCATATTTACTTCTGGATTTGAGTTTCTGACAATAAATATTCAGTCATTCTTACATGTGTTCCTCTGTACATAATGTATTTTCCCTCACCCACTCACCCCCAATTATTTTTTCTTTCCTTTTGGCTCTTTGAAATTTATTTGATGTTCCTTAGTGGGTGTTTTCTTTGTATTTAATCCTGCCTGAGGTTTGTTGTAGTTTTTAAATTGTCAATTTATAGTTTTTATCAAATTTAGAAAGCTTTTTAGCCATTATTTCCTCAACTACTTTTTTATACCTTTTTTGTTCTCCTTTCTCCTTATGAGACTCCAGTTCCAAGTATATCTTCTACACATGGCCCAACAGGTCACTGGGCTCTGTCAAATATTTTAGTCTTTTCCTGTGTGTGCTTCAATTTGGAGTTTCTATTGCTCTGTCTTCAAGTTCATTGATTTTGTTCCTCTATAATATCTAATCTGTTATTATCCCCATTCAGAAAAATTGTCATTTCAAATTACTTTTTTCTTTGTAATTTCTAGAGGTTTCATTGGATTCTTTTTATGTATTTCATTTTCTTAAAAATAAATTTATTTATTTATGTTTGGCTGTGTTGGGTCTTCGTTTCTGTGCGAGGGCTTTCTCCAGTTGCGCCGAGCGGGGGCCACTCTTCATCATGGTACGCGGGCCTCTCACTGTCATGGCCTCTCGTTGCAGAACACAGGCTCAGTAGTTGTGGCTCACGGGCCCAGTTGCTCCACGGCATGTGGGATCCTCCCGCACCAGGGCTTGAACCCGTGTCCCCTGCATTGGCAGGCAGACTCTAAACCACTGCGCCACCAGGGAAGCCCTATGTATTTCATTTTGTTTCTCATTTTTTTAAATATTTTCTTTTAAACATTTGTGCATACAAGCATATTTTTAATAGACATTTTAAGGTCTTTGTCTATTAATTCTAATACTTCTGTCATTTCTGGGTCTCTTTATATTGACTGATTTTTCTACTAGCTGCTTTTTCACATATCTAGTAATTTTTCATTGGATGCTAGGATTTGCAATCATGCTCTGTGTTGAATTTTGTTTTCTTTGTGTAAACACAGTTGAAATTTGTTTCAGACGGCAGAAAAATTGCTTACAGATTACTTTGATCTTTTTCAGGTTTATTTTTAAGCTTACTTAGGATCATTTGAAGTAACCTTTGTTCTAGGAGTAATTGAGCCCTACTGTTAAAGTTTAACTCTATTGAGGTAATTACTTAGTTCTCTAGGTATAAAATGAGGACTCTCTACTCAAGATGGCTGAAGAATAACCATCATCTCACTCTATATGAGTTCTAAGAATTGTTAAACTTGTAGTTTCCCTGTCATTCTTTGTCCAGCTTCATAAAGTTTTATCCTACCCATGTACAAATTTGTATTCAGCAGAGACTGGATAAAAGATCCCTAAGTGGATTACTGAAGTTCCTTTTATTCAGTATCTTTTTCCTCTCCAAAACTTCTGTTTTTAACCTCTCAACCATCCTCAATTCCAGTCTCTTCAACTTAGCAAGACTGCCATGCTCAGTTTGGAATTTCCTTCTCTAGAACAGGGCCTAGGCCACTAGACTGAAAGTCAAGGCAATCATAGGTTCACCTCACTTGTTCCCTTATCCTAGGGATCACAACTATCTAATATCCGATAATAGTTTTTGGTTTTTTTATTGCTGTTGTTGTTTTTCTGGCTGTGTTGGGTCTTGATTGTTATGCACAGGCTTTTCTAGTTGTGGCAAGCAGGGGCTACTCTTCATTGTGGTGTGTGGGCTTCTCATTGTGGTGGCTTCTCTTGTTGCAGAGCATGGGCTGTAGGCGTGTGGGCTTCAGTGGTTGCAGCATGCAGTCTCAGTAGTTGTGGCACACAGGCACTAGAGCATGTGGGCTTCAGTAGTTGTGGCACATGGACTCAGTGGTTGCAGCACAAGGGCTCTAGGGCACGCAGGCTCAGTAGTTGTGGCTCATGTGCTCTAGAGCACAGGCTTAGTAGTTGTGGCATGCGGGCTTAGTTGCTCTGCGGTATGTGGGATCTTCCCGGACCAGGGATTGAACCCGTGTCCCCTGCATTGGCAGGCGTATTCTTAACCACTGTGCCACCAGGAAAGTCCCTGATGATAGTTGTTTCAAGAACTTCGTTCAGTTATCTAGTTGCTTATGGAGGGAGAGTAAGTCAAGACCCTCTTATTTCATCTTGGGCAAAAGCTGATGACTGTTTTAACAATCAACAAGGAAATAAGTCAAGTATATGAACAAGCAATAGATTTATTTTTGCTTAAGAAAAGTAAACGCCCAATAGATTTATTATTTCATTAATAATTATGTAAATTATATAACACACTGGGTAATCTTTCTACTTATCCGGTTAATAAAGATGTTAACTATAACACCTAATGTTCCACAATCATCAAAAATTAAGTATTGCAAACACCCGTTCATGATAAAAATTCTCAGTAAGCTAGGAATAGAGGAGAACTTTCTCAACTTGAGAAAGACTATCTACAAAAAACCTACAACTAACTTCATACTTAGTGAGACACTCAAAGCTTTTACACTAAAATCAGGTACAGGGAAAGGATGTTTCCTTCCCACTCTTGTCAACATCATATTAGAAATTCTTACTAATGCCATAAGGCATGATAAGGAAAAAAAATGGCATAAAGTTTAGGAAGGAAGTAATGAAATTGTCTTTATTCTTAGATTACATGATCATCTATGTGGAAAATCCAAGAGTCAACAAAAAAATCCCTAGTACTAATAAATGATTATAGCAAGTTTGTAGGATACAAGGTTAATGTAGAAAATCAATCTGTTTTCTATATGCCAGCAGTAAACAAGTAGAATTTGATATTAAAAATAAAATACCATTTATATTAGCACCCAAACAAATAAAATACTTAGGTATAAATCTAACAAAATATGGAGGGCTTCCCTGGTGGTGCAGTGGTTAAGTATCCACCTGCCAATGCAGGGGACACGGGTTTGAGCTCTGGTCTGGGAAGATCCCACATGCCACGGAACAGCTAAGCTCGTGCGTCACAACTACTGAGCCCGCGAGCCTAGAGCCTGTGCTCCACAACAAGAGAAGCCACCGCAACGAGCAGCCCATCGCAACAAAGAGTAGCCCCCGCTCGCAACTAGAGAAGGCCCACGTGCAGCAACAAAGACCCAATGCAGCCAAAAATAAATAAATTATTTTTAAAAATCTAACAAAATATGTACAAGATCTGCATGAGAAAAACTACAAAATTCTGATGAGTAAAGTCAAAGAAGAACTAAACAAATGGAGAGGCGTTACTTGTTCATAAACAGGAAGACTCAATATCGTCCGGATGTCAGATCTTCCTAACTGGCTTAATAGATTCAAAGCAATCACAATCAAAATCCCAGTGTATTTATTTTGTGGATATAAATAAACTAATTCTGATGTTTATAAGTAGATGTAAAAGACCCAGAAGAGCACACAATAATGAAAAAGAACAAAATTGGAGAGCTAATGCTATCCATCTTTAAGACTTTTATTCAGGTGTTAGTAATCAATACAGTATATTATTGGCAAAGGAACTGACAAACAGATTAACGGAACAGAATAGAAAGCCAAAAAATAGACCTACATAAATAAAATCAACTGAATTTTGACAAAGGAGCAAAGACAATACAATGGAGCAAAGTAGTGTCTTTAACAAATGATGTTGAAACAACTGGACATCCACAGGTAAAAAACTGAATGTAAACATAGACCTAACACTCTTCACAAAAATTAACTCAAAATGGATCATAGACCTAAATGTAAAGCACAAAACCATAAAACTTCTATGAGGTAACAGGAAAAAAACCTCAGTGACTTTGGGTATGGTAATGCCTTCTTAGATACAACACCAAATTCACGATCCATGGAAGAGATATTTGATAAGCTAGACTTCATTAAAATTAAACAAACAAACAAACAACAAAAAAAACCACTTCTTCTCCACGAAAGACAATGTCAAGAGAATGAGAAGACAAGCCACAGACTGGGAGGAAATATTTACCAAAGGCATCTGATAAGGGATCCATCCAAAATGTGCAAAGAACACTTAAACTCAATAATAAGAAAACAAACAACTCAACTAAACAATGGGCCAAAGACTTTGAACAGACACCTCACCAAAGAAGATAAATAAGATGGTAAATAAGTATATAAAAAGATGTCCCACATCATATGTCATCAGGGACAAATTAAGACAATGAGGTACGACTACAAACCTATTAGGATGTCCAAAATCTGGAACGCTGACAACAGCAAATGCTAACGAGTATATGGAGCAACAGAAATGCTCATACTTTGCTAGTGGGAATGCAGATATAGCCACTTTGGAATATAGTTTGGCAGCTTCTTACAAAACTAAACATACTCTTACCATATGATCCAGCAGTTGTGCTCCTTGGTATCTACCCAAATGAGGTGAAAACATGTCCACACAAAAACCTGTACACAAATGTTTATATCAGCCTTGTTCATAATTACCAAAACTTGGAAGCAACCAAGATGTGCTTCAGTAGGTGAATTCATAAATTAACTGTGGTACATCTAGACAATGGAATATTATTCAGTGCTAAAAATAAATGAGCTATCAAGCCATGAAAAAAACATAGAGGAACCTTAAAAGCATACTACTTAGTGAAAGAAGCCAATATAAAAATGATACATACTGTAGGATTCCAACTGTATGACTTTCTGAAAAAGCAAAACTATGGAGATGTGAAAAGATCAGCATTGCCAAGAGTTGGATTTGTAGAGGGAGAGATGAATAGATGGAACAAAGGGTTTTTAGGGCAGTGGAAGTACTCTGTATGATACCATGATGATGGCTACATGTCATCATACATTTGTTCAAACCCATAGCATGTACAAAACCAAAAGTGAACTCTAAACTATGGCCTTTGGGTGATTATTATGTGTCAATATAAATTCATCAATTAAAAAAATAAGTATTAAAAGTCTTTCTAGCTGCAATCAGAACACCTTTTTTGTTCTCTTTGAAAGTCATATTTCTGTTAGACACAATTCTCTCAAGTTCCTATTCACTGTAATTTGCAAAGATTAAAAGTTTGGCTACACTGAAAATATAATAATGTTAAATATTTATGCTGCTGCATATTTGTAGCAGTCTACTTGTTTTAACTCACGATTCCTGTCATTAATGGAAGTTAGTAAGTATACAGGATATACATGCAGACTAGACTGGCTGTACCGATAGTGATTTTGTCCTTATCTATGAAAACCAGGAGTCCAGACAAAGCTAATGACTGAAGAGGAGAGGAAGCATGGCTCCTTTACCATTTAGCCCTTGAAGGATGTTTTATGTTCTACTGAAGTCTCAACAAAGGCCAGATTTTAAGTATTATTTCTTTCTTTCCTTCTCCTCTACCCTTCCAACAAATATGTCGAAATCTCCTATACAACTGGAAGATAATTTACCATGGTCACTCCATCTGGCTCACTCTCTTGAACTAGTCTATCGAGGCAAGTCACCACACTGGGACTGGGAATTGGACTATAAAGCAATCCAAACCATAACACAGTTGTTTCAGTTTGGAACTCTGAGATTAAATAAGTGTCCTTGTTCTTACCTGAGCCCTCCATTTGTTCCTTACATCATTCATTTGTGTACATTTATTTTTCCCTTGTTAGACTCTAACTTTCTTTTAGTTCAGGGGCAGAATCTTAGGGGTCTCCGTACTCCCAAGGTATATAACCTCCTCTAAGGTCACTGACATTTTACCAAAGTTAATAATATTTACAAGGAAGTCAAGATTATCTGTAGTCCATAAATTACACACATCAGAAAATCCAGGTGCCAGTTTACCTGTAATTTCAAGTCATAGTGACCAAGATTTGGAAAGCTAAACGATCAACAAACTCTTTCAGCTTAAAAGAAATGTAATTTCACAATTATAAAAAGTAAGAAAGAGTGGAAATTACATAAAAGTCATGTATTCACAAATATATCTATGGAAAATATATCTATGAAAGTTCTGTTTACTGCATCTAGTTTTATAAGCATTAAAGTTAATCGAATTTTAGGTTTAATATAGTTTATGAAGATAACATTTGCAAACAGCAGTAATTCAACTCTCCTTTAAGTCTTATATAGTGTCAGTTGATTGGGTAATAAATAGTAAATGTTTTGAAACTAGAGATAGTTGCTAAAATGATGAATCAGTCTAAATGCCATCTTCTAAGTTCCAGATCAGTCATCACCAAATTGTAAATTTTTGCTCAAAACCAACACTCTAAAGATTTGAGGTGATTATAAAAGATTACTGTATGATGAATAATAGGTTTTTCCTAGTTCTTTAACTTCTCCCATCCTTCATAGGTGTTCCAGTGATATTCAGAATCTGAATTAGGTGAAATACACCAAAAATCATTTCCTTCATACCAAAGCAGTATTCAACTGCTTACTGTGCCACTGATCCCATCTAGTCTTTGCAGGATACTAAGAACTGGGGAATCACCAACAGCCATTTATTTTTTATAAGAAAGAGCCTCGAGTAGATCAACCCAAGTCTTTTACTAAATGTTCCAAATGAAATCAGACTTAATTTTAAGTTAATAATAAATAAAATTAGTAACTACATTAATAAGCTGAACGAGTTTAGTTACCTATATTGTACTATATTGTACTGTTAAACTGGTTGATATCCTTTGGCAGTTGAGAAGTACTCCCCAAGACAATGAACAATCACTGGTTTCAAAGAACAGAACCTGTGTTCTGTATAGCTATATAATGTGCCAGAGAAAGCTTTATGGCTTTTCAAGTCCCACAATATATGGGATCAATATATTCTCGTAAAGAAAGAGAGTCATAAGTTAAGGAGAGTCCATAAAACAGAAAAAAAAGAAAAAAGAAAAACTAATTCTATGCAAGTGCTTAGAAAGAAATTTTCTAAGTTTCTGATTCTCAGACTGTTGCATCTTTGCAAAGATAGTTATGATTCCATCCAAAACGAGAGAGGAATTGTAAGATCAGATTGAAAACAAATATAGCAGATCAGAACTGAGGATACGTGCAAAAGTAGAAGGAGCAAATAAACAAAGACTGGGGAAAAAATCCTAAGACAATAACCATGTTGAAAGCAGAAGATAGGGCCACAACGGTATGATATTAATAATAGAATTATTTATTCAACTCCTGTTTTCATTATGCTTTCTCCATCAAGAATTACCTCAAACTGAAAAGTATAGAGCACCCTTTCATTTCCTGATCAATACTTCTGCTGAAAATGACCTACATTGCATAAGACACAGAAACATATATTTATAAATGTACCACTGACCTGGAAAAAAGATCTACACAGAGGTCAAAAACTAAGAACAAATATGAACCCAGAGAGATGAGCAAATCCCACAGAAGCCCACTTGCTGGCTGAAGTGGAGGCATTTGCTGAGCTCCAGTGAACTTTTTCACAGTCCTCAAGGCATGGGAATAAAGTAGATAAAGACAGGGTACCAAGGTGGGAAGTCAAAATAAGAGATATACACACCCACTTAAATTTGAATTCCTAAAGTTCATAGCCCTCAGCAAAACCGTAAAAAAAAAAAATATATATATATATATATATGTGTGTATATATATATATATATATATATATAGCCACCGGTACCCCACCAAATGAGGGGCTGCAAGGAAAATTGCATATCGGCGCTAAGTGGAGTAGGAAAGCACCATGAGTGAGAGCTTGTGAAAAACAGCATCACATCTGCAAAAGAAAAGCAAGGGGGAATTAGCACAGCACTTTTTTTCTAACTGTGGAGGGAAAGAGATGTAGTTAGGAAAGAACACCCAAAGGACTTCACAGTAAATGGAAATGTTCTAATTATTAAAATGTGTGTTTGTACCTGGGTATTTATATATCCTTTTCTCCATACATGACATATATTTTATAGATGTTCTTTTTATCTAGTCAGTGTTTAATTTTTTAAAATCTTAAAAATGGCAGAGCATGCATCAATAACAGGAAACCGAAACCAAGGATTGGTTTGTAAAAGAACTTTAAATAGGTCAAAGTTAGGCTCAGTACAATTATATGCCAAGTTATCCCCCTAAACACTGTAATATTCTGAGAATTCATGAATAGGTGAGGTCTAAGAAAAAGTCATGATTTTCAAAAATTTTTTAAAAATGATACCAAGGCTTTATGAATTTTTCATCAATTCCTGGCAAAATTCTAGAGTAAGTTACTAAAGAGATTTGTGAGCTCATAGAAAAGAAAGAGGAGATCTCTAAGTGATATTGAGGAATATAAGAATAAATCATTTCATAGTTACCTCTTTTCCTTTTCAGATAAAGTTATCGGATCTTAGACAACGTCTTACTTCCAGTAGGGCATTGAATAGGCCTTCACAGAATGTTTGTAGACAAGAAGGAAAACCATAACGTGGGTAAGTATACAGTTAAGCATAAACATACACAGTTGACAAATGGTTTCAAAACATCTTGGTTAGTGAATTGTCAGTCTAGAACTAGAGTCCAATATCATGGTACAGAGTTGCACTTTATGTTTTTGTTTTTGCTTGTTTGTTTGCCTCCATCCTGTTGAATATTTCTAATAATAATCTGAACAAGGACATAGAAAACATTCTGACAATTAACAGTTGCACAAGTCAAAAAGGATAGATGGTATACTGATGGGATGAAAGGATTCAAAAAAATCTTGAGAATCTTGCCCATTGTTAAACCTTAAAAGACAAAACATAAGGGAAAACATAATTGTATAGGACCTGATTTAACTACCATGTAAATAATATAAAACAAACAACCAAATAATAGGGTTGTTAAAAAGCAATTGCATGTGTTCCTGAGGTCTGGGCTGATCAGACAGTGTCTGAAATATTATATCTAGTTAATAAAATGCTGAATTTAGGGAAAATGACTGAAAAGAGAATTGTTTTGGGAAAGAGAAGACCCATTTGTGTGACACTGGACAACTCGCTGAACTGTTCTGGGTCCCATTTCTACTTTTTAAAAATTTGGATATTACTTTCAGTTCTGAAATCATTTAGTTCTGTCAGCTCTGTTCTGTTCTATTATGTTCTATTCTATTCTGCACGTAATACACTTTAAAGTAAACCTAACTACCCTAGGTTGTGTCCACAGGAAAGAAGCAGGACAGTGAGGGATCTAGAAACATAGGACATCAAGAACATCATCACATGAGGAATTACCTCTTAATAGTCCTGAAAAGATGGCTCAAGTGTGGGAGAATGCAATAGTTAAGTTTTCTCTTGTTTTGTTTTGTTATTCTCCACTTATCTGAAGGGATGATCTGTAGAACAGATATTCAGTTTTTTTCTTTCACTGTAGAAACTACCTAGAGGCAGGTTTTGGCTTTTCCCTATCATCACTGTTGGAAACCTTTTACACAGTAACTAGAAATATATAAGCAAGAATGATGATTTTCTGCCAGGAATATTGTGAAAGGATAGAATTAGACTAGATGACCTTTAAGGTCCCTTCAAGTTCTTTGATTGTACTCTAGAATTAGATAACATAAAAGAACCTAAAAAACTGGGCCAGGAGATGCAGTTTCCAAGTTAGCCATGAGGATCAACAGAAAGATGTTTTTACTTTGCTGCTTTACCTTAAATGACAACAGACTAACAACAAAGCGAACTACTATGGATCACACAAATAGAACAGCCAAAAATCCCCAACTATATGACATGTAAGTCATATTCTATCACATCAATGGCCCAAGACAGAGATTTAAAGGTAAGGACCTTTAACCTGTAAAGTGTAGTGGTTCCCTGCCCCCACATCCTTCCTTTCTCCACAGACATTTTGGTCAGAAAACTGGTATCCCTACATCCTATAATCAAAACAAACAGCTGATACAGTCACAGTAAAGACGGACTTACTGAAGAGAAAAAAAAGAGATGATTCCCTCAAATTGACAAATCTAAGTTGAAATAAAAGCATGCCAGAACATTACTCTTCCAGAGCAGATGCCAAACAAATCAGATCACCTTCATCTCACCTGATTGATCTGTTGTTCTTCCCTGTTCTATGTGTTCCCTTTACCTTGTCTTAGCAAATTGCATTTAAAACAAAAGGTAAAATATTATTTTGGCATTCAGTCTGCATGATATTGTTGAGACAGGCTTCTTGAGGAAAACTCGTGCTGTTCCAATAGCCCGCAGTCATTTTGATGTGAGTAGCTCATGATTAAGAGGTCAGTTCTTACCAACAGCAGCAGATGTTGTTGGTGTTATCTGGGTAGACTATTCACTGTCAGCAAACAAAGTTCCCATTAAGAGAAATTTTCTAAGTGTATCTTTCCTAGAGGATTACACTCATTTAAATTCTTCTCCTGGCTTCTTTCCATGAGATTTGGGGTTGTTACAACGATGTGCCATGGAAATTTTCCTCTCCCAGCAGGTGCCACCATTAAGTTGGATAAGAATTTCAAGATTTAAGGAGAGATTGGATCATGGCACACGATCGAGTCTTGTTACTTGACTCTGTAAGCAATCAGCCTTCTTTATTATTTAACCATCACGAGGAGCTTTTTCCTTTCGTGTAAGTGAAGATGAACCTTAGAATAAAACATTGCACCTCTAATAAGACTGAAAATGTCACACTTTTATCCTTTGCAAAATATAACTGAAATAAACCCTAACAGAACCTCTTCAGCCTAAACAGCAGGAAGCAGAAAATTAAAATATTGTGGTTTTGTAACACATGGGCCTTAATGAAAGTGTGTACCGCATGCTTGATTACTTACTAGTTCTGTCCTCTGATTATGCTCTCTGACCTATTCTGGAAATAAATGTCTCCCTCTGCTCCTTCAGTTTTCCATATGACATGAATGCCAAGATAGCTAGAAAAATTAAAAACAATTAACGTGATGAGAGGGAAAATATAAACATCTTATTAAGCATCACATATTTGGAAAAACTCTTTTTCTTCCTTGTCTCTCCTCTCTCTTTCCTAAGGATAAAATAAAGATACAATTGTTAGGCTTAAAGTTTATGGCATATGTCTGAAAATTTCTTGGCAAGGTTTACTTTTACCTTGTCTAGAACCAACAAACAGCAACAAAACCATTGTAATGGTTGTATTTAGGAAACAAGTGACAACAGCAAACTAGCCTAGGGTCAGACGGAATGAAGAAGAATATTCTAGTTGTTATTTGAAAATATGAGAGTGGAGAAAGGATACATTATTCATTAAGTACTTCTGTGACAGTTTTTCCCACCTCTCCTCCTACAAGAAATAAAGAAAATGAAATCACATTTTACAGAAAAACTAGAGGATTCTGTTCTTTGTCAAGCTTGGTACAAAATTCAAATTTGCAAATCATCTAAGCCGACACTTGATTTTTATGAGGAAACTGAGGCCCACTGAGATTAAGTGATTTTCTTGAATCACACAATCGATAGAATCAGTACTCTGGAGAAGATACTTTAAATTAAATGAAACTTACATTATTTAGCAAGTAGACATGATCAAAACACATGTATTTGCAATCACTTAAGCATGGCATTGACTCACACAAGTTAAACTTAACTTCATCTTCCCCACCAAGGTTTTCATCTAGAGCAGAAAATATTCTGATAAGGACTTAGGTTACCCATTCAAAGCTGTTTTTTAAAAAGTGAAAATGAAACAGTGAGTACCTATCATTTGATTTGAATGGACAATATCTTTTTAACCTGAGTTCAGTGTTCTGCAGTTCTGAAAGCTGGAGCTGCCACACTGCTGCCTTCTACCATATGTTTGGGGGCAAATGAATATATTGTTCAAAATAGTCCTGACAGAAGATCTGAATTAGGTAGGATAGACTTATATTTAAGCATTTATATTATCCAGCTTCTATCACACTCTCTGCTGAAGTCATTAATAATATTTTTCACTGTCTTTGCATAGGGTACAAATTAGGATGTCGATTTCTAATTTGAAAATTTTTGCTATTAAGAGCCCAAGTCTGATGGTGAAGAGGCTCCAATCTGATACTAATTAGCTATGTGACTTTAAATAACTTATGTAATGGCCCTGTGCCTTGATTTCCTCATCTATAAAATGAACCATGGTAATACCCACCTGCTTATCTGTGAGAATCAAAGACATCATCAATATGAAACTGTAGCGTGAGTATGTGGGATCTGTGATCAGATACTCAGCGAGAGCTCCCAGATCTCTGAATTATGCCATTTCTCTAGTAAGGTAATAAAGTAACCAGTCCTTATGATTTGAGTCATGTTTGATTCACAGTGAGGATTTATGTGTTTCTTCCTGGTTGTTAAGGGCTAGAATCTTTCTCAACTATTAAATTTCTGTTGTGACTGACATTGGGTTATAGTTCCTCCCCCCTCCCCCCTGCAAGAAAAAACATGTGAACCCCTGTCACCTGCTGTAGCCTATGCAAAACCTAGAAATGATAGTCTAGAAGATTACCATGGATACAGTAGAACATATTATACTAATCCATTTACATCTCTGTGTTGGGCAAATAATCATGTGGGGTTGACTGGGATGTGTGTTAGCCTTCTTCTCTTCCTGGCCTCCCCCACAAAGGGTGCTGAGGTAAGAGATAACATAAAGACAGGATTGTGTTCCACAGGATTCTCAAATGTGCTTTGTTAAGAGGTTGAGTCACCTATTTATATTTGCTAAAGTGATTAAAATTACAAACAAAAGTATCAGCCACTTACCAGTTAGTAACGTTTTCAGGAGTAAAAGCTCCAGCAGGCAGGGACTATCAGTAATGTGAAACACTTCATGAGCAAAGAGAATTTTAGATCATAAATGTCCCCAAATCAAGAGCAAAGAAAATTCATCAAGCCTTGACCCTGAAAAGATGTATGTTTTCCATTTTCTTCACCCTTAATTTTATACCCATATAGTGTGGCAATAACCATTCATTCAAATCCTTAATACCATCATTAAGTATAAAACAAACTTGCTGGATAGGTCAAATGCCTTTAGAATAAAGATATAGGCTTCTTCTCCCAAATCACTGATGGCTGAATTTGGCTAAATAGTTAACCTCTTCTCCTTTTACAAATAAGTTTACCACTTTAAAACTCAAAAGTGATTTGCTGAAGTGGTCATTTCTCCAAGGATCTGCAGATTAAGAGCATCAGCTGTGAGCGGGCTAGGAGTGCTGTCCAGCACAGTTGCTAGTATCAGTGCACCTACAGCTTGGTTTCATTTCCACTTTGCTCTGTACATTTCCATCATTGTGGAAGGTGGAAGTGTGCTTCTACGATGTCTGTCCTGCTACTCAAGACTTTGAAAATGAGAAGCCATATTTTTGTAGATTTTGGATTGACACAGTGAGGAAGCTTAGTGGCTCTTCCTGGAGCCCCCTTTGCCCCTCCAGGTAATTTCTAAAGATCTCTAAGATCTGTAGTCCCCTGAGCAATTTGTAATTGCTGTCACAATAACTCACCCACTACAGATTATAGTAGTACTTCTGAAGAAAAATAAGTTTTTCAGTTTGTTTGCTCCTACACACTGAAAAAAAATATCATTATCATATATTTTCTCCAGAGTTCACTGAGCCTGTCTTAAATTTGCATTAACTTTCTAAATACATTTAACCAAAATAAATCATCTTCTATTTCAAATGAGTTATTCACTTTAATTTATTATTTTTAAGTTCTATATTGAATCTTTCCTTCTTTTGGCTCGCTTCTCCCAAACCCGCCCAGAATTGCGAGCCTCTCTAGGAGAGAAAATTTATCTCATCTCCTTTGTTTCCCTCCTGTACTTACTACTTCCTACGACTAAAGATTCCTGGATGAAAATCTCATTGATTGATCGGAAAAGTAAATCCTACTTGGCAGAGGTCTCTAAACTGTTTTTCTTCACAAGCACAATGAATTTCCAATGTTAGTCACGCTGCAGAGACTAATATAAATATATATGTAGTAGCTTCCTTATAAATAGGTCTTACTATATTGGTTCTGAGTTTCTTACAGATAATTAACTGAATCATTGTCTCATTAAGTATATGTACTATACCAGCTAATACTGTTCACCCCAGGAGTTAAAATGCTTTATGGATATGAATTTAACCATATAAGAAGAGTATGCAATACTGCTTAAATTAAAATTGTGACCAAGAAGAGAAAATTTTTTAAAAGAAATGTATAAAAAGTGAAGGATTAGGTCTACAACTGTATAGCCTTTGTGATTAAAAAACAGTTCATAAAATTGCTACATATTATAGATTAAACATTTTATATTTGTTACTAAAATAGTTCAAGCTTGTGGGCAGAGAAGTAGATGGAAACTAAAGTTTTTTTTCTTTCAAATCATTCTTTACATAAACAAAGAGTGAAGTCCATTAATTGTTGCTCATGACAACTTTTGTGGGTCTAGTTGAATATAAATTACCCTCTTGAGCTACTATTTAATTTCAGATATTATTTGCACTTAATTAAATGAATTTTGACCAAATGAATTATAATTACAATAGTCGTATTGACTACAACCATAAACATTTCCTTGTGCTTACTTATGGAAGAACTCAGCAATTGGTCTATGGCTATGAATGTGTTTCCCCAAGTACAGAAACTATAAGTGACACCAGTATCACTGGTCCTCAGATCTGGACTGGCCATGTGGAATTTGTTATAATTCTACCAATTAAACACTTGAAATTCCAATTTTATCATAGGAAGCCTTCCTCCTTTTTTGTCTCAACCATAAATATATCAGGGACAAGATTTCTTAATATATTAGTGTTATCAGTCCTCTTTCATTTCTGACCCCCCCACACAAAAGACAGTGTTGCTAACAAAGGGTTCTTACCTTGTCCTTGCTCCTATGTGAATTGTGGAGCATTTCATCCAATTACATTTGGTTGTATTCTTGACTTAAGTCTGATAGCTAGTCATTTGACCCTCCATCTAGTCAATGCAAGGACTTTTGACTCCATTAATCCCTTTTCAGAATGAAATGCCATTGTGTTTGTATACTTTCATTACATCAGTAACATATAATATTAATGATATGTTACTTATATATAATATTAATTATATAACATATAAGTATATATTAATTATATAATGTATACTTATAAGATATAATAAATATAATAGTAATAATATTATTTATGCAGGCAATGTTCATTTAGATTAGCCCATAAATGTACAGTTTTGTGGGGGTTTTTTGCTCTTCATTTCTAATCACATCTTTTCACTTCCTTCTGGGATAATTTTTCTTCTGCTTTCAGACACTTTAGTATTTCCTTCACTGTAAGACTGCAGGTGACAAATCTACTTCAATCCATTGGAACAAATAAAATATTTGAAATGTCTCTATTTCAGTTTCATTGTTGAAGAATATTTTTACTAATTACAGAATTCTATATAGGAAATTATTTTCTTTTAGTAATATAAAGGCATCATTCAGTTGTCTTCTGGCTTCCATTCTTTCTGTGGAGAAGTCTTCTTGAATCATAGCCTTGATACTTGTTATTGGTTTTAGAAAATTTTTAGCCCTTACCTCTTCAAAAAATGCATCTCGCACATTCTCTTTCTCTCCTCTCCTTCTTAAACTCTAAATAATGTATATAAATACCTTCCTTCTATATCACCTTATATTTTGTATTTTCCATCCTGTGGTCTCATTGCCTCAGTCTAGAAGTTTTCTTCTGACCTATCTTTCAGATGACTCATTCTTCTTATGTTCAGCTAAGTCTAATTTGCTATTAAATCCTTTGAGATTTTAATTTGAATCATTACATTTTTCATTTTAAGAAATTCCATTTGATTCTGTGCTAAATTTTTGAATCTTTATCTCCTTTACTTTAGTAAGCACTGTTATTTTAAAGTCTATATCTAATAACTCTGTAGACTATTTCTCTCATCTGTTGTATATTATGGCTTTTGCTCATGCGATTTTGTCTTCTTGAATGCCTAATCACTTTTATTTTGTACTGAATATTTTATTTACAAATTGTTAATAGAAATAATTTGAGGACTAGGATGATGTTATCTTTCTCCAAAGAGGTGTATCTTTACATCTGCCAGGTGCTAATGGGCATTAACACTCTGGGATCATCTTTATACAAATTCAGAAGCAGCTTGCTGGTTCACCTTTACTCCTAGGGTGCAGCCCACTGGGCTTCCTACGCTAAGATAAGGCATTTTCATGTCTCTTGGCCCCTGGGGAAAGCAAACTTAAATGCTATGGCTACTTCCCTGGACTTTTATCTTCCCCTAGATCCTACTTGATAAGTCTTCATAGTTTTCTTTTAACACCCTGATTTATTTAAGGATCTCTTTTAAAAGATTTTGAGCAGCTTTTCAAGTTGTCCTTAAGGGCAAGATTGGTTCAAATTACCTAGTTCACCATCATTAGATAGAAGTCCCAGTACTGACTATCTTCTAAGGCCTAGTTCAGATTTTACCTCATCTACAAAGCACTTTCTACCACCCTATCTGCTAGGCGGAATTAAATCCTATTTCATCTCTGTGCTCGTATCTACCATTTTAAACTAGAACTTAGAGAACTTCTATCTGGCTTTATGGTTATATATGTGTCTCTTTAAGAGAAAGGATGATATATTTTTTGATATCTTTGTTAAGAGACCAAAAAAAAAAAATGGACAATTTACTTAGTATTTTTTTTTATTGCCAAAACTTTTGCCCGGACTTTGCACTACTTTAGTACTCTCTCAATACACTTGCCCTGAGAATCCAAATAAAATAATTTGAAATGTAAAATTATTGGGGAAAATTGTGTTGTTCTAATTTCCAATATCAGTTTTCCAAATCACCATCACTATATACAAAGCATCATGTGGTGTACTAAATTGGATGGATGTAATTATTCGACTGTAATTTTGCTTCAAGACTGTCATTGCTCTCTGCTAGATTATTGGATGTACAGCTTTCGTCAGCAAAGTGAAAACTCATTCACTAAATCCTGGGGAATATAAAGGTAAATCTTCCAAGGAAAAGGAAAAAGACAGCTTTGCTTCAGATATATGAGACAATCTTATGGGGCAGTAAAACTTGAAATAACTCTAGAAACTATTAATTGGGGAAATAAAGAGATCATGCTCTTGTCCTCAGGCTTACAAATTACCTGTGTTCTCTTCCGTCACGTGTATATATATATTTCTTTCTTCCTATTGTAAATCTGAGATATTGTGCCTTTTTAACTTGAATAGTTCGCAATTCATTCTATCCTGGGGCTCTATTCTTCAATTCTTGTCAGCCTAAGTTCAGTTGCTTTCACAAGTGTTCCTTGGGTGTGCCTGTTAATACTCATCATCTACTTTGAACAGAAACAAATCTCATATGGAGAGAGACAAAGGAGAGTCTTTATTTGGAGGATCTAGGGTAGATACCTAGTGACTTCTGAGCTGCTAAGGGGAAAAAGGTGCTAAGACCAGGCAATACTAACTGCAGAATACCACCGTCCCTTGGACTGTATGGCCAAACAGAGGATGAATACTGAACTCAGACAGGTCTGTGTCTCTGATACTCTGAATTGATGGAAGACTTGAAAAACTTTAGTTCTCTATAGGCACTGCTAGTATAGCTTTCCGTGCTTCTCTCTCACTCATGGTATTTGACTTCAAAAGACTACACCTCTAGGAGCCATTTTTGTGCCACTAATTCCTGCCCAGTTGTGTATGACTGCCACTACGTATGAAAAAGAAAGCAGATGTGTGTGATCATGTGTATGCATGGTGTATGATTGTGTGTACATGCGTGCTCTGTCACCTGTGGAGTGTGTGTGTGGGGAGGAGGGGTTCTGAAAATTAGGATAAGATATAAAACTAGAATTATAGCCTTAGAGGATAGAGATAAGAATTTAAGAATATAGAGAAAAGTAAATAATTAAAAGTAAGTGCACTTTAAATATCCATGAAATAATTCTTCCAATTTAAAATTGTATCTGAGGGCTTCCCCGGTGGTGCAGTGGTTGAGAGTCCGCCTGCCGATGCAGGGGACGTGGGTTCGTGCCCCGGTCCAGGAAGATCCCACATGCCGCGGAGCGGCTGGGCCGGTGAGCCATGACCGCTGAGCCTGCGCGTCTGGAGCCTGTGCTCCGCAGCAGGAGAGGCCACAACAGTGAGAGACCCGCGTACCGCCAAAATAATAATAATAATAATAATAATAATAATAAAATTGTATCTGATTAGCAGTGCCTGATCCAACTTTTCACTAGGGCACATTTAAAAACAAGAGAAAGGTGAAAATAACAATAACACCAGCAACCAAATGCTGGAATGTGAGTGGGATTTTCATTTACCACAGAGCAGATGGAGCTGGATTGTGAAAATACTTGTGAAACCTTCACCTCATGACGCCGTTCGGCCTTGTCTCATGAAATAGACATCACATGAGAAAATGATAGACACTTTGTACCTCCCCACTGTATGACGTTGAACTCAGAGATCATAGGTCTATGCCAAGCTGAGATTCTGGACAGTTGCCTTTCTTGTTTCCTAATGATCCTGGTCCCTCTCTGTTATTCTAGATCCATCACTTACAGCTGTATAACTTGGACAAGTCACTTAACTTTTGTAAGTCACTTAACATTTTGAAGATAGTGTCTACTTCATTGGTGTTGAGAGATTTAAGTAGGTAATTGATAAATGTTAGCTCATTTTAGGAAGAAAAAGGCAAAGATTCTCTTATATAAAGATGGCATAATTTTATGATTTCATACTATTAGTGGCTTGAATCACCAATCCTATTTGCTGATTATTGCCAAAAAAGCAGCACAGAGAAATTATTCTAAAACGGAAGCAGTTATGTTTGGAAACCATTCTATTACTTTTTATTAGTATATAAATAACAACCCCACACAATGAATCACCTCATTTAGTTATTCTGGTGCATACTCACTAACAGTATATCTTAGAGGGTACACCAGGAAATAGCACTACTGAACACTTAGCATTTTATGGGTAGTTTATGAATATTTTACTTCTGTCCAGGCAAACATGTGATTTCACCTGCCCTAAAATTCTTCAGGTATAATTATTCCTGCAGTACAATATGGAGTATATCTTGGGTGGCTTTATTGCCCATTAGTACAGGCATGGAAGCCAATTCAAAACAATTTTCTGAGCAGAATCCTGACCACCTGCTAAGATTACATCCAAACAGAGATAGCATGCATATATTCCCCATTAGGTATCTTAGTTTTTTTCCAAAGACAGGTAACCTTACTCCTAACTTATAGGTGGGTCAGTATACAATTAGCAAAATCATATAGTCATTCTCAGGCATTTGCCATGGAGCATAATCTGGAGCTTCATGCTATCTACGTTAGCCTTGAATATCTAGTTAAGAGAGAAAATCCAGGGACAGATTTTCAGAACATTCAGTCCAAACACTATATCACATATTCTAAAATATGCAAGTCAGATCAGTTGCCTATGAAGCTAGGCTACACCCATTTGTACCCTATCTGTCCCCATCGTGAGGAATTATTTGCACTGTGTTGTATGGTAGTATAATACTATCAGTATAAATGGAAAGCACTCAAGTATAGCCATAGAGAATATGACTTGTATTTAGTATAACTTGTTACCTAGGCTATTATTCATTATGTCCCAGTTGTTCTCTTTGTGAGAACCTATAAAAGCATTGTTCACTGCCTCTCGATCAGCCTTTCTCAACCCTTTTCTCTATGCCAGGTTTCCAGGTTCGAAAAAGCAGATGCTTAACATCCCCCCACCTCTCTTGCAGGTTCCAGTGGCCATGATTACCCAGTTCTGGCCAGTGTGACATAAATGGAAGTTTGGGGAGAGGATTTCAGGAAATGTCTCTCCTTATCCCTGTAAAACCTGAGAGACATGAAAGGAAATGTATCTCTTGCCCTACATTTGCTTCCCCACTTTCTATCTTTGATTCTTGTCACCAAGAAAAGACAAGCTAAAAGATCAAAGACAATATACTGAGGATGGGAGTGCAAAGGATGAAAAGAATTTGGGTTCTTAATGATATTGAAAGGCTGCCAAATAAAACTTAAGATGCTTTCCTCCAGACTTCGTATTAAGTGAGATAATCAAATATCTTCACTACAAAGTCACTATTACTCAAATGTTTTTATTTACTTCTGATAGTGTTCTGAGATATAGGGCTCAGAAAGAAAATTTTATTGAGTTTCATATCAAGAATTTGTAATTCTCCTAAGAATTCTAGTTTGTTTCCTCTCTCTCCTAGATATCATGAGCACAATGAACAATGGTCTGTAAAATACATTCAGTTCTCTCAGAACTTAGTAAGTTTATAGACATATTGAGGAATGAACTTAGTAAGTTTATAGAACTTAGTAAGAACTTAGTAAGTTTATAGACATATTGAGGAATGAACAATGTTTTATTTTTCATGTCGGCTTCTATGAAAGTTAAAACCAAACACTAGTTCTATATGTGTAAAGGGTAATATTCATTTTATTTTGTCTTAGTTTTTTTGTTGATCTTATTCTGACTTAATTTTGTTCCCCTTTGGCATAAACTTCTCACTCTTCCCCAAAATCCGTGTTTCTCTCATTTTTTATATTCAAAGAAATTCCTCTCTATTTCAAGTTTCATCATGGAACAGGACTGATAAGCTAGATGTGAATAGGTGTGTCTTATTCCAGGAACCCTAGAACACAAAGCCTTAAGCAAGGATGAAGTGAGAATGCTTCTTGGAGAGTTGTAAATTCAGGGGATCAAGGATGAGGATAAAAGGAAGTGAGGCATAGAAGATGTCACATGATGTTTCAGTAACACACATCTAGTCACTTGAAAGTTGCATCTTTTCAATGCATAGAACTGTCCCGGATGGGCCAAGTAGAAGACCCAGCTTTCGCTGGGCAAAAGACTGGTCAGGCCTCAGTGCCCAATCACTTGACCTGAGTCCAGTCAGGCCACTGGTGGCCAAGGTGAGGCAAACAACCGAGGGTCACAGAGGGGTCTAACAGTGAGAGAATCTGAGAAGGTACAGAAAATATGTATCCAACACAGAAAGTGATGTGTGCAATGTCTTAGTCACTTCCTTAAGAGGAAACTGCTTACCCTCCACAGGGTTTGATCTTTCTAATTTGACCTTTCTACAGATTCAAATGCAAACACAGTAGTGTTGAACAGTGCAAAAAGAGAGAATGAAACTGAGTCAGTGGATGCCCTCATGGAGCAGAGCTGTTACCTGCTTTCCATCACCATGATCTCTAGAACTATTATAGGAGAGAGAAATACATTTCCATCTGATTTGAGCAGTTGAATAAATGAGTCTTTGGCTTCAGTGGCATCAGTTCTTTTCTTTCTTTCATGATAGTTTAACTTACGTTATCTTGTGATATCAGTATATCCTTGAAAGAGTGCTTAAATCCTTTTTGAAAGAGTATACTTTGCATCATCTGTTTGCATCTCCAGATCCCGACCCACAATCTCCCCTGCTCCTTCCCCATTGATAGATGACATAAGTGGGCTTCTTTGCTCTCTGGCTTGCAGTTAGAATTAGGCGATGGGCCCACCAGCAAGAAATAAGAAGTGAGTAGAGAATAACGTCAAGGTGTTTGTTCCCCTGGATTCCTCATCTCAGGCTGACTCTGTTTCTCTGCTATGGTCACTGCTCCTCTCAAGGCAGCCCTTTCTGAAAAATTCCCTCCTTCTAGGTTCTAGTAACCATTCTCTTTCCTCATCCCTTCAGGTCTAGAGGTGGCACCAGCTCCGTCGTTACTAACCTAGGATTACTTCTCTATTTGTAGTTCTTCTATCAAGCTCACCCTCTGTAATTGGATCCTGTGTAAATAAACTTTCTTGTAATTTTCTTAATTTTTACTTGACATCTGTTTCCTGTTGGGACCCTAATTAAAACAAACAAACAAACAAAGGACAGTGTGTACTTACATAAATTACCTAGGTACCTCTGTCCCTATTTCTTGCCTGACCATCCCTACATCCTCCTCTTTATTGGCCTTTGATGGGTATCAAGCTTTGTGGTTACTAGAAAGAACACTAGTTTAGAAAGAGAATGGACTTCTGCTTTCCTGACTCTTCTCTGATTTCATATAATTTTTGTCTTCCTCCCACATTTATCTAAAGAGGGTCCACATTCAGCATTACCATAAGATCCACAAAAATGTTAGTTGACTCCCATTACATTTCTTCACAAAATGTTTTTATTTCTAAATAAGGAAAGCCTATATAACAGATTTTAGTCTTTATTCTGCCTTAGCTTCTATATGATCTTTAAAAGACATTTAATCTTCCCAAGCCTCGGTTTACTCATTTGTAAAATAAGGTAGCTGAACCAAAATATTTTCAATGTTCTTTCAGCTCAATATGTCTATAAACTTATTAAGTTCTGAGAGAACTGAATGTATTTTACAGACCATTGTTTTTCTACAGACTTTATAGACACAAGATGCATACATGTGCATGTGTATCAATATAGTTTTATTTATGAAGCAACAGGTAGGTGTGCAAAATAATATCTCTCCACTCTTGAAGTCCTTTCTCCAACAAACTAAGTCCTTTAAAATATAGTTTTACACCCAGAGAGAAGTGAAAAAGCCTCATTGTAGTTGTTTCAAAGCCCATGTATCAATATATCATCCCATAAGAAGGGGGTTCATTCAAAGACTATTTTCAACCTTTAATTAACCAAATCATGCTTTTATGAGTCATCCATACATGGTCCGTTGTAGAGTCCAACAATCCCACAGAAAACACAAAAAGTATCATAATGATTTCATGAATTAGAAAGAAAGCAAAATAGATTCAGAAATGGTTTCCCCATTTTATTACTCACTCCATCAGCTGGACATAGTGAGGAATAAGTGACAATTATCAGTTTTCAACTTGGCATGGCACATACTGGGAAATAATTTGAGATTTAGACGATTACAAATAATGAAAATTCCTCATTTTGGAGTTATTAAACAGTATACTGACAAACTGCTTGTCTCTCTAAACACAACTGGACACAATGTTAATATCCATGTTCTGGAATTGTAACCTATATTGTAGGTTACATTGTAACCTACAATGTAGGTTACATGGTAACCTCAGCATCTAGCACAGCACCTGACCCACAGTAGGCATTTAGGAAATGTTTGTCAAATTAACAAATGACTGGATAAAACAATGCTCCCCCACGCCCCATTTAGGCCATATGCAGCATATACTGATCCTTCTGCCTAAAAAAAATTTCTGGAAGTTTAAGTTCTAAGTTTTATATAAATGAACATAAGATTAGTGATCTAATTTTCTAACATAAACACTTAATTGTCCCACAAAGTGTATATCCAGATGCAAGCAAGTAATTGCATGTGCAAAACAATAATTTGCAAGTAAAATTACTTGCTTGCATGTGTGAGGACATATTTTACAGGTGCAATTTAGGTGCAAATTTCTGAAATTTTGAAACCAGACATTCAACCCATCTAACACATTTTTACTGTGATGTGAAAAAAAAATAGAAAAGTTGCTTTGGTTCTGAAAGTGCACTAGCACCTAGACTGCTATATGAAGCAGCTTAATGCCTTGGGGTATTTGGGCAAGGGGAATTAAAAATAATAACAGAGTTATTTCATTTGGGAATATAGTTCTTAACCCAGAAGTTACTTTGGGTTTAAATTCCAAGTAAGTTTTTTCACCAGCTTATACACACTCACACGGGGTTGCCTGCAGGCAAAACCAGGAAGGAGGGGAAATTTGTCTCAGGAACCCATCTTTGGTTTCTCTGTTTTCTTTGGGTTTTTGTTTTGTTTTGTTTTGTTTTGCCCAGTATCAAGGTCACTCCTCCATCTCCAAGTTTTTAATAGTTAGCTAGTCTGATAAAGCAACTCAAAAACTGTAGCACCTCATATTTCATATCTTTCTGATCCTCTTTACCAAGATCAAGATAAACTCGTTTACACATGTTAAAGCAATGGTTTGCAGATTTTGGCATGGATAATAATTATGAGGTGAGCTTATTAATAATACAGATTCCATGTCCCTGCTACTAGAGATACTGATTCTGTAGGTCTGTGATTGGGTCCAAGAATAGGCATTTTTAATAAGCAGTCTGGGTAATCCTGATGTAGATTGTATTTTGAAAAACATTAACTTCAAAGCTCTGGTCTTTATTTTCCAAAGTGACACTTAACTTAGAATTATGAGTTAATCTATTGAAAGTTGGTACTAGGTGATGGATTTTAGCATGGGAATTAAAAGGGCCTAATACTTTAACACTGGGGTAGCCCAGCATAGTGAAAGGAACTCTAATTATAAAATTAGTTGAGCTTTGCTTTGAAAAATGTGCTCCTCTACTTGTGAAATATATGGCAATGGGCAAGTTCCTGAACCCCTCTGAGACTCAGTTTCCTCACAAATGGATTTAATTAAGCCTTCCCTGTCTGGTTCCTGAGGATTGAATGGCAGCAGAGGAAGCAGCCCAGGTGCCTGAGATGCACATGGAAGCAGAGCTCCTTCCCTGGAACAGTAGAGGAGCAGTTGAATATGTCCTGGCAGCCTGGGAATGCCAGGAACTTGAACTCAGAGGTTTTGTAGGAAGGAATGAGAGAGGTCCGACTGATAAACTATAGACCAAATTCTCAGGACCAGACCTGTATGAAGTTACTTCAGCAGATGTCAGCATTGTTAAATGAAGAGACCAGGAATTTGTTCCAACTCCTGGCACATAAAATCTGGGGGAAAAAAGAACCCCAATTTGATTAATATTAAGCCGGTATGATTTAGTGAACTGAAGGTTCAAAGAAGAGATTAATTTAATTACAGAAAACTTAAGAAAGTTTCATTTATTACATACCTGAGGTTGGGGGCTGAGCTGTTCCCCCTTCATGTGCAAGATGCTTTGCACAGAGTATGTGTTCAAGAAGTGTTGGCTTGCTTTACTAGTCCCCAATGGCAAGCAGTTCAAGAAATAAAAGCAGAAGAGGAGTAGAAGATCAAGCTGGTTTTGGGTGCCCTGACATGGTAGCATCAGAAAAATTATGTCATGAAGAAAAAGTAAAATTAGCATTATATTGTGCTGGCTACTATAAAATTTTTGTAAAACACGGTCCCTGCCCTCTGAAAACAAATAAGGAAGGCACATAAGCCCAGACCTCATGGAAGCTAGCTATTGATCAAGGCAGGTTTCAGTGGCAAATGAAAACATGGAGGGGGCCACTTTGTTAAAACTGGAGAAAGGTAGGCCTTGTACAATAGTTTAAGGACAAGTAAATTACTTTATCTGAAATAATCTTCCACCCCCAATTGGAGCAAAATAATAGAGCAAAGCCATTATTTCTATTCTCCTCCCAAATAGGTCAAAGAAATAAAAGAAGATTTTGAATGAGTCATCCATGTCCTATTAGTTGGCATCTATCTAGCTTCCATCTGTGCCTGGCACTGAGTTAGAAACTTTGCACACATTTTTTATTCTTTCACAAGGCTGCTGTTATTATGCCCATTATGTGCAAGCAATCCAAGGCCAAGAGAAATTAAGGCACTTGCCCAACGTCACAAAGTAAACTGGGATCCACCCAGGTCTATCTGACTCCAGAGCCTACTATGTTCTGTCATCTCTGGCCCAAGGTTTTCCAGAAAGTCACTGAGCCTAAATATATTAATTTTACCTGCCTACTTCTACACCTTGCACCTCTTTTCTTCTCTATCTCCTCCAAAATAATCTCACCACCATCTTCCACAAAGTAATGCACCCTGTTACATCTGTTTTATATCTGTTAAAAAAGAGAATAAAAAATTAATAAACAAAAAATAAGGAAATATTTGAGACAATAATTTTGATGCAAATGTCAGGTATTTTTGTTCTTGATTGCTCTAAAATTTACTTAAAAGTAGCCCATGGAGAATATTTCCAATTTTACTCTCATCAGTTTTCTTCCTTTCTAGCCTTAAACCCTAGAGAGGCTTATGTTTGTATTTTTTCCAAAAATATTTACTTTCTTGCACTAAAAATACAATTCCAAATATTTGTCTCAAACTGCTGAAAGGAGAGGCTTAAAATGAAAACAGCATCTACCATACCTGTAGCCTCAGGAGTATGGCACTTGCCTTTTGAAAATGTGCTGAATTTCACTTAAAACACATCTTTTCCTTTTTGTTTGTGATTTAAATTGACCTTTTTTTTCTGCTAGTTTTATGGGGAGTGATACTATAATAAAATGTTATATAACAGTAGTCAAATATCACACACCATGCCTCTCATCCCTTTACATTATCCGAGTGTTTGCCCCAAGATGAATCCACCTTTTGCTAATAAAATATTGATGCTTGGAGAGGGTTATCCATCTTGCCTGAGGCCACAAAAAGTCAACAGTAGAACTACAGAGTTAATCGTGGAATCAAGTGTCCCTCCTTCCGTTGAATTTACTCATATATATCTACTTCTAAAACTTGTATTTTAAAAGGATTATTTAGGGCACAGTTCCTCATAAAGTCTGTCACTTGGATGTAAACTTCTTGAGGGCAAGAGTAATTCTATTGATTCTTGGTACCTAGCAATGTATACTAGTGGGATTTGTTATAATTATGTAATTAATTATATGCCTGCCTCTCCTTATTTGAGAAAGTATTTAAAGAAGCTTTCAAGAGAATATAAGCATCTATAACATAATTAAAAGTGAAAGTGAAAAAGAACATAAGATGTAGATATAAGATGTATAAGCGAGATGTAAGATGAAGCCAGGGATGTGACTAAAATACGTTTACTATCCTGCAAAATATTATACTAGCTACAGTTGGATCCCGCATTTACTTCTAAACTTACTAATAGCAAATGAGAAAAGGGAATCTGATCAGTTACACTATCCATAGTTTCCTTAAGAAAGCAATTACTGCAGAAGAGGATTCTCCCTGATACTACAAGCAGATATAGATTCCCTCCAATGGATTGTTAAATATGTGTTAAGTAACTTATACTGATTGCTTTTGTTTCAGTTTTGTTTGTTTTCTACACATTTCTCTGCTTTTAGGAACTTGACAATTTGGTTAATTTGCTAATAAATTTATAATCTAATAATACCCTAAGCTAAACTATCTCCTATTCATAAATTTGAGTTTAACAATATCAAATCATGCCCTGTCATGCCTTGTGAAATATTAAAGATTTTCAGGGTCCTAGGATTAGAGTCATTCCTAGGATGCGATAAATAAGGAACATTCTGATCTCTGTATTATGTATTCATTCCTTTCCCAACCCTTATAACTCTACAACTTTCAGCCTTTCCTGCAAAATCTAAGTTTCTGGATACCTACTATTGCTGCCTTCTACCCCACACACCACTTTTACAAGGTCGCCTATAAATAGAGCCCTCTTGGGTCTTCCATACTTAGCCTTCAGTATTTGTTTTGTGCTGCCTCTTCCCATGCATTCCCCCTCCCTGGCCGCCTTTGATGCTCACTTTATCAGTTTTCACTTGTAAACACATTGAATGGTGGTAGGAGAGTCACATGATGTGAGTAACCCCACAATTCTGGCTGGTACCAATCCAGTGTTAAAGTAAAGATGTACCAAAGTAAAAATATTTATTGCATTTTTGGGCATTGAACATTGAAAAGATTCCAAATATCGAGGACCAGGGAGGAAATAAGCACAGATGCCACCATTTGGTGGGTTGTTGTTGTTGTACATTTTAGAGACAAAATACAGTAAATGTTTTACAGACATAGTTGCATTACCATGCGTCCCCTGACATACTGTGCTTGTCACTTTATTATTTAGTGTTTCTGCGGTATTTTAACTGTCCTATATTATTTTTCACAAGCATATCAAGTATACTAGTTTTAACCCTGTGTGGAACCTGATCACAAATGGCCAGAGATGTTAAATTTCTACCTCATCACACAGAAAGTTCATAAGTAAAGTTGAAGGGAATTGCAGAGCCTTGTCCTTTGCCTTCTATTAACTGATCTCATCCACTCACGCAATGGCCATTGAAGTCCTAATGTCCTTTGGGAAGGGAAACAGAAATAAAAAATACAGGTCTGCCCTCATGGAGCTTTCCACCTTGGTATGGACTGGGGATTAAAAGAAAGCAAAACAAAGATTTGCATCACAATGTGATTGGGTGCTGTACTCAGCTTAATAGGGTACAATCAAGTTACACACAGTAGAGTATAATCGTTTAACCTGATTGAATTAAACTATGGAAACATGGCATGAGAGAGGGAGAGAGAAAAAGAAAAGAAAGAAAGAAAAGAGAAAGTAACAATTTAAACCATGCAGGTAATTCCCACACTGCTCCTTTCAAGGAGCACGTACCCCAAGGTGTGCATGGGACAGAAAATGGCAGTCAATTGTTTTCTTAGCCTCAGCTCCACTAATGTGTGCCACTCAGTGTGGAGGTTTAAAAATATTTTACAAGTATAGTTTTAAAGATACTTTAAAGACACTTTATATACATAGACATATCATGAAACATAAGCTAAATACAAGCCAACTGCTTTACTGTACTTAATGAAAATGCGTACTGCTCCCACATCTGAGAAAAAAATGCTGTGTAGGACTCACTGAGTAATAGCTTGTCAGGCTCTACTGTGGCATTAGCATAGACTTACATACCCTACTTGACAGGCAATTTAAGGGATTTTCAAGGGTGATTGTAACTCTTTAAGATTTTCATGTTGCAGTCTAGTTTCAGACTCCAACAGCCAAAGAGGTGTAACTGGAATGTTTACATCACTCTTGGGGAAAGAGGGAGAAGTGGCTGCTTGTTTACGTGTGTCAGGGAAGTCGGACAAAGGAAGTGGCCTTTAAGTTGAGTCTTAAGGAATGATTGGTATTTGTCTAGGCTAATAAGGAGGACAGAGCATTACAAGCAGAGGAAACAGCAATGTGCAGAGGGAGAAATGTCTGAAGTAATGCATTTTCTAAAAATTCTAAATAATTTGATATGGTCAAAGACTAAGGTGAATATAGAAGAGTGATTCTGAAACATTGGATTTTATACATTGGGACATGAGAGATAATTGTTAAACAATGAAGTAATGTAATAATTTTGTCCGAAAGGGGGCTGCCTGGTGATAATATACAGACTGTAGTTGAAATGACCAAAGCAGGAGCAGAGATAAATTTGGAAGATGTTGCCAAGGTCCATGTGAGAAACAATGAGAGATTGTACTAAGGCACTGGCAACAGGGGAGAATGAAGTTCACAATTTCTAAGGAATATTGGAGTTAGAAATGACAGGATTTGGTGACAGATTGGATGCAGGAGATGGCATGGTTCCCAATTCAAAATATCTACAGAGTTGATTTAGTCAAACCCTAAAGTAGTAAAAGTAGCTACATATTTGTAAATTAATGTATGGGGAAAAATGGTTTCTACTAAGAAAACTGTTTTTCTTAAAAAAGGACTACATAAAAATATGTTCCTCTTTTTTTCCCTTGGCTACTAGGAAACTCAAAATTAAATGTAAAATTAGTCTTAGTGTGGTGATTAATTTTATATGTTAACTTAGCTGGACCACAGTACCCAAATATTTAGTCAAACATCATTCTGTGTTTCTGTGAAGATTTTTTTAGATGAGATTGACATTTAAATCAGTAGACTTTGAGTAAAACAGATTGCCCTCCCTAATGTGGGTGGGCCTCACCCAGTCAGTTGAAGGCCTTAGTAGAAAAAAATGCTGACTTCTCTAGAAGAAGAGGAAATTCTGCCAGCAGACTGCCTTTGGACTCTAACTGCAACTCTTCCTAGGTCTCCACACTGCACAATCACTTGAACCCATTTCTTTAATCTCTCTGTCTGTCTCTCTCTGTCTCTGTCTCTGTCTCTCTCCATATATCTACATGTACTTCTGAAAAATATATTGTGCTCTGATGGTTTCTTTTTTCTTCTTTTGCATAATTCTCTCTTTTTTTGTTTGTTGTTATGCTTGGTATGTTTATCTTACTATAAATATACATCATGTTTGGGTGATATCTTTTTCAAAATTAGAAAATATGATATGAACACATTAAAATCAGACTATGCTGTTACTTTTTTTCATGGCCAATTCTTAAAACAGCCCTGCATGATAAATTATATATTCCTTCAGTAAAGATGAGGAAACTGAGGCTTTGAAAACTTGAATGGCATTTCAGACTTCCAAAGCCTGCAGTTAACAGAGCTGTGCTGGAAACCCAGATCCAACTGTCTCCAGGTGACTCCCCACCATATAATGCCACCTCTACAAAGAGGCAAAACTTAAATAATTCAATATAACACAAACTCTGAAGGCCTCCACTAGACCCACTTCAAAAAAGAAGTCTCTTGGGCTTCCCTGGTGGCACAGTGGTTGGGAGTCTGCCTGCCGATGTAGGGGACACGGGTTTGTGTCCCAGTCTGGGAAGATCCCACATGCCACGGAGCGGCTGGGCCCGTGAGCCATGGCCGCTGAGCCTGCGCGTCCGGAGCCTGTGCTTTGCAACAGGAGAGGCCACAGCAGTGAGAGGCCCACGTGCCGCAAAAACAAAAACAAAAACAAACAAAAAAGTCTCTTGTGACTCCATTTAACATTTTGTTTGGATATGACAATTTCTAGAGGAAGCAGAATGTCTTTGTCAGCATTCTTTCTTACAGATAGCAGAAATCCATCACAAACCAGGTTAGGCCAAAAAATGACAGTCTCACGGCTGTCTAGTCCTCAAGATAGAAACCCAGCTAGGCCACAGAAAAGTCTGGAAGCAGGAACTCCAACACTCTCAGGCCTCATTCTCTCTCTGTCTCTCTCAGTTCTGCTCCTCTTTAAAAACAGACTGACTTCTTCTCCCCTCCTTCAGACAAGGTTCTGGATTTCCTAGGCCACATGGCTGAAAGAGGCTAATGGTGACATCTCGTGGGTTTACATCTCATTAGTTTTAACGGACAGATAGAATAAAGTAGACTCTTGTTTTTCTGACCAATTCTCAAGGAAAGATACCGATCCAATTTGTGTCAGGTACCCACACCTAGTAAAATTAGTAGGACCAGAAGCTTTGGATAAGGAACCAGATACCTTGTGTCACATGCTGAGCAGAATTACCAGAAGAGATCCTGAGAGATACTTCTGGCTGACCTGGAAAATGAAGCCACTAAGACCAGAGTTGGAGGAAGGACAATGTGGGAGAAAATTAAAGGGGCTTTCCCTTTTCTTCTCAAAATGAGATGGTGAGAAAGGGGAGGTGCTGCACCCAAACTCATTATCCCATGGAAGCAATAACTCTGTCTCTCAATAGAGAATAGTTCCTAGGATCTCTGAAGTTCCCAAATGTAGGTAATTGGAATTTCTAGTTTACTCATGTAAAGGTCTGGCACCCAAATCCACATGGCCTAGCACCAAAATAGACAAACTATCCTTCTCTGATGGTTGCTTTCATGATTTCTCTGTAAGAGGGACACCCACAGGGGCAAGAGGTCGCTTCACTGAACCACAGATAAATCCACACTGCTTGTCCAGCAGAGTGGATGAGAACTAATAAGTGCAGGTGTTGCTTTTGAGAACTAATAAGGTGAATGGTTTAGAGCATACTTATAGAGAGCCAAGAGGAAAGCTCACTTCTGTTGTGCGCAGGAAGGTCTAATAGCTAGAGTCAAGCCAAAGGGAACCTGCCATGATTTGGGGATATCTAATAGTAATTTGGATCAACATATATAATAAAAAAGATAGAGGAGGAAAAAGGATGGGTGAGTCTCCCCTCTTTGGGCTAAAGCAAAAAGATGGGGAGAAAAAGAGAAAGATTTCTCCAGCCTCTACAACAATTTTGGCAACTATTATTCTACTAGACCTGGAAGTCTGTATTCTCTTTCCCCATTCTCCCATGATGTCTGCTGCTGAAGTTTTCCCTTTGGACCTTCTGCTGCCAGCCCCAGTATCCAGTCTTTCCAAGGCTTACTCTGAACCATCCACTTTCAGCAGACTTCAGGCAGCAGAAATCCCCGTTTGCTTCAAAGTGTTTGTAAAATAGAATCATATATACTATCTCCATATAATTGAAAACAAAAGGAAAAAATACAACTTAGAGCAAAACCAGCTGACTTTTTTATATTCCTACTGTCTAAGAGGAACAGTTTAATTCATAGCAGGGAGAAAGATAAACCTATGGATGCCTGCTTTTCACTTACATGGACACTGTGGGAGGAGCTTATACCCAAGAATAGGATCCTGTGACAGGAGAGAGTCATTTCAAAGATCCTGCCAGTATGATGTGTGATTGAAAGACCTAGACTTAGAGTGTAGGACCTTTGTTTAGAGTAATAGAATAAGGTTTTGGATAGGCAAAGGTAGTACTAGAGGGAGTTGAACAAAGGGGTAAGGAGTTGGATTTCATGAAGAAGCATGAAATTGAGTTATGGAGGTTGGGGCAGAAAGGCTATGAAGAAGTGGAGAGAAGAAGCAGGCAAGATGTTAGAAATCTGTGACACAAACTGGTAAGAAAATTGCCTATGAAAAATTTCCACTGGGGGCCTGGGGAACTTTTAAGCTGTGGGAGGTATAATATTCAATATTAAGCTATAGAATCTCCCTCTATCTCTTCCAAGTCTCCATGAAAAAGACTGCCTCGTATATAATGCAATGGGAAAGAAAGGGTCTGAATCTCAACAACTGGCTGGAACTAAGTAGCAGCTATACTCCCCTTCTCCCACCTTTACATGGCACCTGTCCTGATACTTCCACACTGTCTGATCCAAATTTGTATTGATGCAGGCCTAAGAAAAGGATGCAAGATATAAGTGAAAGGAGGAAGTTCACAGAACAAAAAGGGGCACTAAGAAAACAAGCCCTGAGGATTTGTGGAAATCTTGGAAAAGGCTCTGGACTCCCAGTGGGAAGTGAGATAGTGCCATTTTATTTAAATAGTGGGGGAAAAACTACTTCCTATTTTTAAAATAATTTAAAGAATTATAAACAGTAAAAGACCTCATAAGGGTGAAGAAATCAGGAAAACACCAACAGCTGATTCTTGAGTTATGCTAATCCAAGTTGGTGGCCTTGAATCCTCAGGCTTCATTTCCTGAAGCACTACGCAGATCTACAGAATCTGCTTGAAGTTTTCTCCCTCCCATTCTCTCTCTACATAGTTTACTTTGAAAGCATTGACTGTGGAAATGTTGGCAGCCTTGTGCTTTTCCTTGTATTAACGTATTTTGTTGAGAGAGGTAATCTTTAGTCCTATATGGTTATGCATATGTATAACTTAGTACCTACAGCGACTTTACATTAATTGTAAATACTATTTATTCCTTAAGTATGGTGACCTGATACCCCAGCTTTTTCATGTTTTGACTTTCCAAACACCCAGTCTGTGGTTGGCTAATAGGTATCAGAAATAGAGTTCAGAGGTCCAGCTAGATGGATCAGACTGTGCTCAAACCAGGTGGATCTTGTTTAGTCCATAGAGTGTCTAAAAAAAATTTTAAGCCAACATGTATATATCAGGAAACTAACATGAAATCCCACTTTCCTGACTCTTTAGAAAAATCAGAAGATCTGGGGAACTTTAGATGGAATACACACAGCTCATTTGCCCTGACTGACACATTTTTTAAAAAATTAATTAATTTGTTTATGGCTGTGTTGGGTCTTACTTTCTGTGCCAGGGCTTTCTCTAGTTGTGGCAAACGGGGGCCGCTCTTCATCGCGGTGCGTGGGCCTCTCACTATCGGTGCCTCTCTTGTTCTCTGCGGAGCATAGGCTCCAGACGCGCAGGCTCAGTAATTGTGGCTCATGGGCCCAGTTGCTCCACGGCATGTAGGATCATCCCAGACCACAGCTCGAACCCATGTCCTCTGCATTGGCAGGGAGACTCTCAACCACTGCGCCACCAGGGAATCCCTCGACTGACACATTTTATTTAGGTTGTCTGCTTGGAAGGCCACTTGAGCTTTGTCTACTGATCTGACCTCTGCTTGAGCAAGGCCCATTATGGAAATGGTCTGTCTCACAAGGCGACCCAATCTATGATTAGACTGTTTAAATTGTTAGAACTTTTTTCCTCATATTGAGTGAAACTCCATTTCCATGAAATTTACACTGAATTTACCAAAAGTCCACCTTCTGATCTCAGTTTTACCCCCTAAATCTAAATGGTACCACTTTGATTATGAGTATATAGTCATCTGTTTCCCCCAAGACTCCTCAATCCAGGCTAAACATCCTAATTAATTTAACCTTTCCACATATGTCAGTAATTCTCAACACTTTTGCCTTTCTGGTCATTTTCTTCTGGATATTATCTAGATATTAATGACAAAAAGAGAATTGCCACAGACCACTTTGTCATGATTAAATTAATATCCACATCAAACTGGAATATAAGTCGTAACTTTCCATTTTTTTCTATTACTACTTTTTTTCTTATTTTGATGCATTTGACTATTACTTGATGCCCTGCCAGAGTAATACAGGTATGCATCAGAAATTATGAACGTCAGGGACAGGATCCATAATACATTCACTCTGTCCATTTTACATCCATAATGGATTCATCATGATGTGCCTTCTGAGTGTGATATGTAAATAATTAAGCAAGTAAGCACCGCTTTTATACTGTTATTTAAAATAGGGTGAGTTGACAGAGATACTAATTGACAGGAGGTGAGTTAAGATAGGAAGGTTGTGTGTGTGTGTGCATATAAATGGAAAAGCATTTTCCCTACGTTTTTGTACAATTTTTTTATACATATAGGAAAATAGAATATCAGATGCTTAAATGAGCTGAGATTAATTAGGAAAATGACAGCATAAAAGTATGAGTGACCTGCCCACGGTCACAGAGATAATTGCTGACAGAGCAGACCTAGGATCCAGGTTTCTTGGCTCCAATTGCCTCTCTTTCCCACATACAAATATCTGATCCTAATATCTTTCTAGTAGTTTCTCAAGATAAATGTATAATTAATGCATCTTTAAGAATGTTACAGGTCCAGAGAAAGGAATTAAATTGAACCTACTAAGAATTGGGTTACATATATGTAAGAACTTTAATCACAATCTTACAAATCATTCTCATCTATCCAGGGTTTAAAAGTTCAGGAGGACAGGTACCAAATTGCTTCTAGAAGATGGAAGAATGCATGAAATTTTAAATTTCTGGTAATATTTTTTGTTGACTGGTGCCCCAAAATGTGTATATTAAGCTTGCTTCACTTATTTCATGTGTAAAAAGATCAAGACTTTGCCTAAATGTTAGTGACTTTTAAACTTCCACAGGAAATTCCTGTTGTTTTTCTAAAATCCTACACAGAATTCTCATGCTGATTTCTACCTCACTGAAAGAGAAGTTATTTCCTAACCAGAAGTCTGAACTGAACATAAATCTTTATTTAAGGCATCTGTGCTAAACAAAGCATAATGGAGATTTGTAGATACCTGGACAGAAAAAACTTCAAATGATCAATTAAAGCATACTTTGAGGTATGTAATTACAAGGCAACACCAAAGAAAAGTAAACTGAACTCCTTAAAAGAAAATAAAAATGGATCATCCTGCTATACATAAATACCTGAAGCCAAAATAATAAGATCAATAACTATGACACTGAGTTACTGCATATACCTCAAGAGCTTCAACAGTTACTCCAGAGATTTTCAGTCAACAAGTTGCAAGATATGATGGGTAGAAGTCAGTGTAATGGACTCTGTGAGTTACAATGAGGGTACCACTACTGCATTTGATGGATACTATACATTTCACTGGGAGTTGACACTGATTGACAAAATCCCAACAACTGAATCCTTCACTCCTGGAAATATGTCATGTTTGCAAGGAATATTCCTTTGCTTACTTGATTGTCTCACCAAAACCATCTATTCTATGAATCTCAAAGTGAAGCCTGATTTAAAATGAGAATCATCCCTGATTCAATGTTAATTCTACTGTTATATTTACATTTATGATGATTCATTTTCAAAACTTGATTCTGACTGAATTAATAATATATCAAGATACTTGCTAAAAAGCAACCATTACACAGTTAACAGTGAAAAGGCAACCCACAGAATGGAAAATCGTGTATCTGATAAGTGGGATAATATACAGAATATAGAGGGAACATTATATATATAATATATATTTAATTATATATATATGTAAAATAAAAAATAGGTGAAGACTGGAAAAAACATTTCTCCATAGAACTGATACAAATGGTCAATAAGCACATGAAAAGATATTCAACATCAATAATCATTAGGGAAATGCAAATCAAAACCACAATGAGAGACACTGTCTTACACTCATTAGGATGGGTACCACTAGAAAAAAAACAAAAACAAGCCAAAAAAAAAAAACCCCAGAAAACAACAAGTGTTGGTGAGGACATGAAGAAGTTAGAACCCTTGCGCACTGTTGGTGGGAATATAAAATGTTGCAGCCATTATAGAAAGTAGTATGTTGGTTACTCAATAGCATCGGTCAGAATGGCCATCATCAAAAAATCTAGAAACAATAAATGCTGGAGAGGGTGTGGAGAAAAGGGAAGGCTCTTGCACTGTTGGTGGTAATGTAAATTGATACAGCCACTATGGAGAACAGTATGGAGGTTCCCTAAGAAACTAAAAATAGAACTACCCAACAATCCCACTACTGGGCATATACCCTGAGAAAACCATAATTCAAAAAGAATCGTGTACCACAATGTTCATTGCAGCTCTATTTACAACAGCTAGGACATGGAAGCAACCTAAGTGCCCATCGACAGATGAATGGATAAAGAAGATGTGGCACATATATACAATGGAATATTACTCAACCATAAAAATAAATGAAATTGAGTTATTTATAGTGAGATGGATGGACCTAGAGTCAGTCATACAGAGTGAAGTAAGTCAGAAAGAGAAAAACAAATACCGTATGCTAACACATATATATGGAATCTAAAAACAACAATGGTTCTAATGAACCTAGGGGCAGAACAGGAATAAAGACACAGACTTAGAGAATGGACATGAGGACACGGGGAGGGGGAAGGGTAAGCTGGGATGAAGTGAGAGAGTAACATTGACATATATACACTACCAAATGTGAAATAGATAGCTGGTGGGAAGCAACTGCATAGCACAGGGAGATCAGCTCGGTGCTTTGCGACCCCCTAGAGGGGTGGGATAAGGAGCGTAGGAGGGAGATGCAAGAGGGAGGGGATATGGGGATATATGCATACATATA
Source organism: Aethalodelphis obliquidens (assembly GCF_003676395.1). Taxonomy (NCBI): domain Eukaryota; kingdom Metazoa; phylum Chordata; class Mammalia; order Artiodactyla; family Delphinidae; genus Aethalodelphis; species Aethalodelphis obliquidens. The sequence continues at coordinate 45,171,018 of NW_020837951.1, read as the reverse complement.
GCCGATTCACTTTGTTATACAACAGAAACTAACACAACATTGTAAAGCAATTATACGCCAATAAATATGTTAATAAAAAATAGAAGTATCATAAGATATAGCAATTCTACTTCATGATATGTACGCAAAGAATTTGAAAGCAAGGTCTCAAAGATATATTTGTACACCTATGTTTATAGCAACATTATTCCCAATAGCCAAAAGGTAGAAGCAACGAAGTGTGCATTAATGGATAAATGGATAAACATACAACGGAATAACATTTAGCCTTAGAAAGGAAGGAAATTCTGACACGTGCTTCAACATGAATGAACCTTAAGAACATCATGCTAAGTGAAATAAGCCAGTCACAAAAAGACAAATACTATATGATTCCACTTATAAGAGATATCAAGAGTAGTAAAACTCATAGAAACAGAAGGTAGAATGGTGGTTTCCAAGGGCTAGAGGAAAGGGAGAATGGGAATTGTTTAATGTGTGTAGAGTTTCAGTTTTGTAAGATGAAAAGAATTCTGGAGACGGGTAATACTACTGAACTGTGTACGGAAAAAAAGGTTAGGAAGGTAAATTTTATACTATATGTACTTTACCATAATTTTTTAAAGCAACCATTAGTCTCACTAAAAAGCAAAAGAATGTTTATTATTTTTGCCTGTAATAGTAATAATGGCTAGTATTTACTGAGCCCTTATGCCTCAGGCACTATTACATGCATTCTCTTGTAAAATTATATTTTAAAAAAGTCAACCACAAGGGCATCATTATCATCTTCTTTTTACAGATAAGGAAACTGAAAATTAGAAATTAAATAATCTAATCACATCTGACACTCAGAAGTATTGTTGTATAAAAAACACCCCATTTGACAAAATCCAACATCCATTTATGATAAAAGCTCTCAGTTAACTAGGAATAGAGAGGAACTTAACTTGATAAAGACTATCTACAAAAAGTCTACAGCTAATGTCAAACTTAATGGTGAGAAACTCAAAGCTTTCCCACTAAGATCAGGTATGAGACAAGGATGTCCCTTCTCACCACTCTTTTTCAACATTATACAGAAGTCCTTGCTAATAAAATAATGCAAGAAAAAGAAATAAAAGTTGTACAGATTGGGAAGGAAGTAATAGAACTGTCTTGATTCACAGATGACATGATCATCTATGTAGAAAACCTGAAAGAATTGACCAAAAATCTCCTGGAACTAATAAGCAATTATAGCAACTTTTCAGGATACAAGGTTAATGTACAAAGGTAAATTGCTTTCCTATATGCCATAAATGAATAAGTGGAATTTGATATTAAAAACACAGTTCCAGTTACATTAGCACCAAAAAAAGAATTACTTAGGTATGAATCTAACTAAATGTATACAAGACCTATGTGAGGAAAACTACAGAATTTTGATGATCAAAGAATAGCTAAATAAATAGAGGAATATTTCTTGTTCGTGGATAGGAAGACTCAATGTTATAAAGATGTCAGCTCTTCCCAACTGGATCTATAAATTCAATGCAATCCCAGTCAAAATCCCAGCAAATTATTTTCTGGATATCAACAAACTGACTCTAAAGTTTATATGGAGAGTTAAAAGACACAGAATCGTCAGCACAACATTGAAGGAGAAGAATAAAGTGGGAGGACTGATGCTATATTCATCTTCAAGACTCACTGTAAAAACTTACACAACATTGTAAATCTACTATATTTCATTTTAAAAAAAAAAGACTTACTGTAAAGCTACAGTAGTTATGACACTGTGGTATTGGCGAAAGATTTGACAAATAGATCAATACAACAGATTAGAGAGGCAAGAAATAGACCCCAAATAAATATAATACTATGCGTGAATCCTAATGTAAACTATGGACTTTGGGTGATTATGATGTGTCACTGTGGGTTCATCCTTGGGAAGAAATGCACTATTCTGTTGAGTGATGCTGATAATGGGGAAGACTATACATGTGTGGGAGCAGTCGGTATATTCAATCCACTCACATATTTGGTGCCTTGTCAGGGGATACTCAAAAACTGGGCTTAGCTGGGGGATTCTCAACTTGAATGCCTGAATGTGGCCTTTCCATGTCTCATGAGCTTCCTCAAAGCATGGCTTCTTCAGGATAATCAGACATCTAGCATTATGGCTCAAGGCTCCAAGTGTTCCAGGAAACAAGACAGAAGCTGCATGGTCTTTTATAACCTAGCCTTTGCAGTCACATAGTGTCATTTTAATCTTTCTACCTTGGTCAAAAGAGTCACAAGCCTGCCTAGATTCAAGGGGAGGGAACCTAGACCCCATCTCATGATGGCAGAAGTGTCGCATTCGTGACCATGTTTTAAAGCTGTCACACACTCAAAAGCCCCTATTCCATGTCAATATGTGACATTTAGTTCTAGGGATTTAGGTTCTAGGGATATAGGTTGTTATTACTGAAGAAAGTAGGAAAGAGGTAGGTAACTGATAGAAACTTTTACTCTAATAAAGCAGTCTTTAAAAAATGAAAGCATGTATAACTCAAAGACATTTTCATTTGAAACACAATGCCAACCTAAGAATTTTTTTTAAACAGTCAATTCATATTAAAGCACAAGATGTTTACACATTTTTGTTCTTAATGAGAAATGCACCTAAAATAGAGGAAAAGTCACAGCAGAGACCAGTGCTGAGATTGTTGGCATCTGAATAACAAAAGGACAGATGATGGATGACAGTATGCATATTAGCAAGTACCAAGCACTGTTAATAGCCACTTGCCTGCTTTGAAGGGCAATACTGGATTTACTCCAAAGTCTTTACAAGGAGGAGAGCAACAGTGGATGAACAAGCAGAACCCCTCAGGAGTTTAGATCAAGCTTGAAGGATTATAAATAGAGATACCCTAAAACCCCTCAACAGGCAAAAGTAAACCCATCAATAAAACTAACTATGAGGAAAAGAAACAGCCTGAAAATCCCAGGAAAAAAAAAAAAGAAGCTTAGAAAAAAATGAAGAAAACTCTTGGTTATTCTTCCATGTGAAGAAGACCATCTTATCAGCCATGGAGAAGGGAAATGTACAGGGTATTGTTTTTATGGCCCACTGAGGACATTTTCTTAAGGCATTAAAGAATGACTATGAAGCTAAATAAATAAAACAATTGAAGACTGTCAGTTTTTTGTAACTACAAAAGAAACAATGAAACAATTTAGAAAAGTTGTAATTACTAATTGAACCCCCTTGAAAATAACAATATAATAATTTATAGAGCAGGTTTAGTTTTTATCAGTAAGGATGACTAGAAGAAAAATCATGGCTTACTAAAAAATTGTCAACTTCCAGATTGTTTTATGGTTATTTTCCTATTGTATGTGCTGTAACAACTGTTCAAAACTGAACTTGTCCTATAAAGAAAAAATTTGTTTTTAAGATCTACTCTATAATTCAACATAAGCATTTAGGAAAGAGAGAAATGTGAACAGACATACAAAAGAGTTGCTTTATCCAGATTTTATCAACTAGAAATCTGTGCTGAGTCACTTCAGTATTTCAAAAAAAAAAGTACAGTTGTTTATAATAGTGACTGCAAAGCTCTAAAATATATTGAAGTGACTTCTGAGTCATCAACAGAAAAACAAGAAAGGTTGGCTGGTGAAAGATTATGGAGGACATCAAATACCAGCCTAAGGCATTTAAGTTTCATTTGATGGGCAAAAGGGAGACATTGAAAGTATTTGAACAAGGCAATGACATTACCAAAACAGCCCTGTAGGAAAATTAATCTGGTGTTAAAAGACAATTCAGATTTTAATAAGAAATGACTGGAGACCAGTTAGGAGGCTATTGAAATAATCCAGAGAAAAGGAAAAAAATAAGTCCCTTAACTAGGTTTTGTGATCATGGAAAAGAGAGACGACAAATATATTGTCCCAGTTGGCCTGGGACTGAGGAGTTTCTGAGGATGTGAGAGGTTCAGTGCTTAAACTAGAACAGTCCTACGCAAACCAAGATGGTTGGTCACCCTAGTTAGATGTTAGGGGCAAAGGAAGAGTCATTTTTTGGTTATAGGGAGGCAGGACTGGGATGACCATTGAAAAACTCTCTAATAGCTAGAAGCTTAGGTTAACCAAAATGCCCGCACTTACAGCTATTCCAAACAATCACAATTCACCATAAATTTGGATCAAAAGGTATGGACACCACAAATGAATGGATAACTTTCTAGAAGGCTTTGTTGTATTTTACCTACAGAGTAAGGTACAGCAGGACAGAATCCAGAAACCTGAATAAGTTACAAAAAAAAAAAAAAAGACAATAGAGAGCAAATGTTAAACATAGCCTAAAAATTAAGTCAGTGGGACAAAGGGTGAGGCAATGTTGACAAAAGATACTAGGATGGAGGGTGCAAGAGCTGAGTATGAGTTGGGAAGCTGAGTCAGGAAAAAGCAGAGGTGATAAAGGAGCAGGAAATGGGGCTTCAGGAAGAAATGCATGTAGGGGCAGTCAGTGTCCTAATCTTTGCCAGTTTCACTCAAGCTAAAGCTTTGACCTCACTGAGTTTCATGCTCTAACTGTGGCCTATTGTCTATTCATTTTTAATGGAAACTGCTTAAAAGAATAGGTATATTTATCTTTCTTTTAATTTACTTCTCCACCCTTTACTTGTTACTTATGCTAGCATCAATTAGCTCTTCTCCACAACACCCCTGGCAAAGAAACTATCGTGGCAAGATTGTATTTTGCCATACACAAAGTGTATGCCTTATGTTACTTGTTTCCACGAGTTTCTCCTTCCTCTTGGCCTTTCCACCTTTCAGGTAGGAACATTCTCTTCACTGCCTCAATGAGGTATGTCAAAACAGAATGACAGAAAAGAGTGGGTGGGATGAAGTGTAACTCCATATTTTTTGAGTTTTAACTGTCAAGGTATCTGGGGAAAGGGGAAGATACAGTAATAGATTTTGGAGAAGATTGATGATTATGATGATGAAGGAAAAGGAGTGGGAGAACAGATAGATGATAGATAGATAGATGATAGATAGATGATAGATAATAGATGATAGATAATAGATAGGTGATAGATGATAGATAATAGATGATAGATAATAGATAGATGATAGATAGATAGATGATAGATGATAGGTAGATAGATAGATAGAGAGATCTAGATCTATCTGTAATCTATAAGCTTCCCAAATTCTGGGATGTAAAGTGGAGAGAGGAAAGACTGCAGTGAACTGAGGAGGGAGACAGGTAGTGGACACAGCGAGGGGCTCAGACTCAGACCTGAAGAGATTACAGTGAGAAAGGCAGTGTTGCATCCAGACACTTCGACCCTCAACTAAAGTGTCCACTCTTTCAGGACAACAAGCTAGCACCACCACCTACCTCTTATTCTAGACAGAAATCTGGGAAAACTCCTTGACTACTCTCCCTCTTTCCACATCCTAGTCCTATTGATTTGATTTTCTAAGTATCTCCTGAATCAGTCATCTTCCCACCATCCCCACTACCACTACCGCAGTCCACTCAGTCCATCTCATTCAGTCAATGCCAGCCCACGTCTTGCCTGTGTTAGAGCAGCCTCCTAACTGGAGGCTCTTACCTGTTTCCAATACATTAGTCTTTCTAATGGGTTTGGTGTTGATTGGCACATCAACTTTAGGTTAGACTGGTAGTAATCATATTTCAGTATAGTCTAATCATTCACAAAAATTGAGTTTAGTAATAAATAATACCTGACACATCAATTATTTGGAGGATTCATCAGTTAATACCTTTAAAGTATGCTCACATGGTAACTTGATACCCAGTAACATACAGTGTGTGTTATCATTATTATTATAATATTATTATAATTATAATATTTAATTTTTTTCCTATCACTTGCCTGTCAAAGTTTGAAATTGACTTAGGAAGAGGATTTGGTTGAATCTAATTAAAGGTGAACTAACTTAACCAAAGAACACTCTCCAGAAGTTCAAGGCCAAAAGTACCGCTGGACTCACAGGTTCCCAGAATGAGGGTCTGGGAAGCATTATGATCCAAAGCAGCTGCCTTTTTTTTTCACTTCCTACACCCACATTGATTTTTGTCCCTTCTTCTCACTATATCTATTTCATTCTCCCTCTGAAGACTGACTTTTTCTGCTGATTCTTCATGCTTATGAAAGCAAATGGCTGTCCTAAGATTCCCTACATGTGTTCTCAATTCTAACTCCTAACAGAAACAGTTTTCAAATTTTTGTGAGCCTAGAAATGATTGGTCACCTTGGGGCAACTGAGAGTCTATGAAGGGCCGTAGGAAGGGCAAACAGCATGACTAATGTGTTTGTTCATCCTGACTCCAAACTATGCTTCCAACCATGTCTCCTACCACTTCCCTGCAAAATGGATACAGCTCCAGCCACGCTGGATGACTCATCTCCCACAATTGCTATCATCTGTCAGTCTCTGTGCCCTTCCACATGTATTGTTCCTTCTATCTGAATGTCCCTTACCAACCCTTACCTAAGCAACCTATACTGATCCTTACAAATCAGCTCAAATACCACCATATTGATGATACTTTCACTTCCTGTGTATGTACTGCAAATGACTTTGTATATTTTGTGTATTCTCCAACTGTAACTCCTAACATATTGTATAAAATCATATATTAATTTTTTCTGAACTTCTTCAGGGCAGGGATTCTTATTTTTAATTCATCTGTATACAGCATCTAGATAATTTGTTGATTGAACACTTAAATGAAAGTTAATTGTAATTTTTTCTTATAAAATTAGATTCATCCAGTCTATTCAGGAGACTCAATCTGAGCTTATGAAAAGTCTGAATGAATAAATATTTTTAAAGTACTGTTTTAAAAAAAACACAGCATACACAATAATGAAACTAAAGCTAATAATTTATTAAAGATGAGTATTCTGATAGATCTGTTTTAATTGAGTTATTAGATATTAGTATATTTGTTTCATAGAAATAGACATTGACAAACTGGTTTTAACATTGTGCGGAAACTGTTTCGTTTAAGCAAATCATTCTCCTTGTTTTCAGTTCACCTTACATTTTATTGCAAGAATAATATATATTTTTCAGAGATGATACAAGAGTAACTGGCTTGTGCCTGAATAAGTCAGAATACTGAACACACATAAGCCCATTTTAATAACTGTGCTCTGCCTGTGATGAAGCTAAATATGCTACTTTTCAAAACTAACTGCTGCTTTTAAAATCATTTCTTTTGAGGATAAATTTGTCTCTTTAGTGTTATTGCATATCTGTTCTCAGAACTGCCTTTAACGTTTTTTCTCTCTTCCTTCTCTTTCTCATCTCATTCTATTTCTTCTAAACTGTCACTAAAGTCTAGCAACACCCTCTGTTTCATTCTTCTGTTCTGATGACCTAAAACTATTTTATTCTTTTTTCTAAACTCTGTACTCTGAGACAGCTGATACTTTGAGTGTTCCACAAACATTTGCTCAACTTCCAATCCATTGTGAGAACACTTGTCCCTCCATATTCACAGGGGATTGGGTCCAGGACTGTGCAGGGATACCAAAATTCGAGGATGCTGAAGTCCCTTTTATAAAATGGCACAACATAATTGGCCTGTGTATTCACGGATTCCACATCCACAGATACCTAGGGCTGACTATATACTTTCCCACTTCACTGATTGAAATATTAGCAGATGTGCCAGAATGTTTTGTCTGGCTTCTTGTGCTTGGTGATCCAGCATGAGAAAAGCTCACCCCAGTTAGATGCTGCTCTTTTCAATTGGGCCCCAGATGTAAGGCACATTGAGCCCGTGTGAACCTAATGCACAGCCTGGAGCTTGCCACCTAAGCCAGACCTGCACAGATGAACCCATCCTAAATCAGATCTACCTGTTGACCTGCAGACCTCAGAGCATGACAATAAATTCCCATTGTTGTCAGTCACTGTATTTTGAGATCATTTGTTACATAGCATTACTGTGGTAAAAGCTGGCTGATAAAAAATTCTTCCTGATACTGTCACTCTTTCTGATTCTAAAACATTTTTAAAAATCATTAAATTTATGGAATTTAAGCATCTCTCACATGGCAAGAGTTACATATGTAATGAAGAGATAAAAGAGTTCATTGTGGTCATGACTGAGCAACTCTATGTGCCAGACATTATTTATATGCATTATTTCTAATCCACCATTTTACGGGTAAAAAAAAATTGATTCAGAAAGTTTAGATAACGTCCTCAAGGTCATGACTCTACTGAGTGTCAGGACTGAAACTCAAACCTAGGTTTCTACCTTCTTTCTTACACTGCACAGTATCATTTATGCTCTCAATTAAAGTGACAGTCACCAGAATAAATGATATAGTTTCTGATTGATAGGTGATGGGTAGCAAATGGCTTAGACCCTCTTCATATAAAAAGATGAAAATATTTAAATCATTTTAATTATGCACATAGCATAGTTTGACATTTTTTAATTTAGAATTTCAAGCTATTATGGAAGTTGTCAGAGCAGGTTTGGAAGATGGTTTTTATTTGCAGTGTTGCAAAAGCACAGAGTGTTTAAAATAAAGTAGATTTAATTGTTCTGGGCTTTTCTCATAACACGTCCAGTGATGAGCAGTTGTGTTGTTGCACAAAACAACTCAGATTTGAAAAAGACCAAATGACCGTTATTTACCATTGTAAAGAAGAAAATATGTTTGAAAATATGACATAAAAATGCTCCAAACAACAATGTTGTGAAATTATAGTTGAAAGATACCAATTTAAAGTAATTTACTCTTTGATTTTTAGTTTTTTCACCATCCAAACAAAACCTTCTGTTTTGGATGATTTGTTTTGATTTGTTTGGTTTGGTTTGGTTTTCATTCAGACATGTTTATAAATACCATGGCTTTCCTAATACAGAGAAAATCTGGAAAAACAGAAGACAATAACTTTTCTAACTCAAAGAGCAGGCTGCTGACTGTCATGACAGGCCACAGAGTAGTTATGAACCAAAATATCAAGTCTATAATCACTCTGAGCAACAATCTACAGAAATACTTCACAAGAATAAGACAACAATATTGTGGTCTTGCATCGTCCTGTCTTGATATGCCAAAAGAAAATTATAAATTGCCAATATAACTAATATTCCACTAGATTTGTTAACACATGGCCTGTCAAAACCTTAGATACTTAAGGTGCCAGAGTTTAGAATTTAAGCTATCAGAGGTTGAAATTTGAAATAAGGATAAAACTCAAAGTTAGCAGGGGAGTCATGAATTAGGCTTTATGTTGAGAGCAATTCAAATTTGCTGGGGATTAGGGGGGATTCCAGGGCATATGAATGAAAAATGAGTGTTATATTCGTTGGATGATTATTAGCCACTATAACAAATAACCCCAAATTTTCAATATCTTTATTGAGGTATATATATATACATACAAATATATATGTATATATAATCTTATATATATATAATTCTATATAAAAACAATATATATAATTTTCAATATCAGTATTGAGTTATGAAAGTTTATTGCTCCCTCACAGTTCATTGTGAGTGATCCTGGTGGTAACAGAGGCAGGCTCATGCTCCTTTTGTTACACATTCCTTAGGCCCACATTCCTTAGGGCCTCGTAGTCTGAATCCAGAGTCCTCAGAAAGCGAGAGCGCATGGAGCAAACACACTCCTTTCTTTACCACTTCAACCCTGCAGTGATAATCATTTGAACACACATTCCAATGTGAGAAATAGTCACATGGTCCCTTCTAGTTGCAAAGGAGGATGGGAAATGGAGTCCCAAGCCTGGTAGCTATATCCCCATGACGAATCTATATTATGAAAAAGTAACACCAAATATGGTGGACAGTTTGCTATATTGCTTCAGAAAAATATTTAGTAAATTGCATTGTGTTATACCATTATAGAAAGGACTATGAAGTTATAAATATTGTTTTCTTCCTTCAAGCAGCATATAATCTAAATGGGAAAACAAAACAGATTAATGGTATATGCTTATGAGCTTTTATACAACCAATTTTCCCTTACTGAGAGGACTATTTTGGATTGGAACTACTAGAAACTTTGTTTCTTTTCCTTTTAGCCATATTTTTTAATATTCTTTTATTTCTTCCAGTTTTATTGACATATAAATGGCTTATATAGCACCATATAAGTTTAAGGTGTACAGCAAAATGATTTGACTTACATAAATCCTGACATGGTAACCACAGTAAGTACATTACATCCCTAGTACTTATTTATCTTTTAACTAAAGGTTTGTACCTTTTAAGTTCCTTCATTCAATTCCCCCTCCCCCCACATCCCACCTCTGGTAATCAAAATTTGATCTCTTTTTCTACGAAGTAGTTAGTTAGTTAATTAGTTAGTTAGTTTTGGAAGTGTAATTTACCTACAACACTATGTTAATTCCTGGTACTTAACATAGTAATACAATATTTCTATGCATTTCAAAATGATCACCACAGTAAGTCTAGTTACTGTCTGTTACCATACAAAGATATTACACAGTTATTTACTATATTCCCCATACAATACATTTTATACCTATGACTCCTTTATTTTGTAACTAGAAGTTTGTAGTCCTTCTTAATCTCCCTCACCTATTTCTCTCCTCCCCTTAACCCCCTTTCCCTCTGGCAACCACTTGTTTATTCACTGTATCTATGACTCCATTTCTGTTTTGTCATGTTTGTTCATATGTTTGGTTTTTTAGGTTCCCCATATAAGTGAAATCATACAGTATTTGTCTTTCTCTATCTGACTTATTTCATTTAGCATAATATTTTCTAGTTTCATCCATGTTGTCGTAAATGGCAAGATTTTATTTTTTATGGTTGAGTATTCCGTTGTAAGTACATACCACTTCTTTATCCATTCATCTATCAGTGGGCACTTAGGTTGCTTCCATATCTTGGCTATTGTAAATAATGCTAAAATGAACAAAGGAGTGCATATATCCTTTCAAATTAGTGTTTTAGTTTTCTTTGGGTAAATACCCAGAAGGAAAATTGCTGGATAATATGGAGTTCTATTTTCAAATTTTTGAGCAACTTCCATACTGTTTTCCATAGTGGTTGCACCAATTTACGTTTGAACCAACAGTACATGAGGGTTCCTTTGTCTTTACATCTTGGCCAACACTTTTTATTTGTTGTCTTTTAGAGAATAGCCATTCTGATATGAGTGAGGTGATATCTCATTGTGGTTTTGATTTGAATTTCTCTGACGATTAGTGATGTTGAGCATCTTTTCATGTGCCTGTTGGCCATCTGCATGTCTTCTTTAGAAAAATGTCAGTTCTTGTCCTCTGCCCATTTTTCAATCAGGTGGTTTATATTTTGATGTTGAGTTGTGTAAGTTCTTTGTATATTTGTATATTAACCCCTTAGTATCAGATATATCATTTACAAATCTCATATCCCATTCAGTAGGCAGCCTTTTCATTTTGTTGATAGATTTCTTCACTGTGCCAAAGCTTTTTAGTTTTATGTAGTCCCATTGGTTTATTTTTGCTTTTGTTTCCCTTGCTGGAGGAGACATATCTAAAACAATATTGCTAAAAGCAATGTCAGGGAGCATACTGCCTATTTTTTCTTATAGAAGTTTTATGGTTTTATGATTACATCTTTAATCACTTTGAGTTTATTTTGTATATGGTGTGAGAAAGTAGTCCAGTTTGAGTTTTTTGCATGTAGCTGTCCAGTATTCCAAACACAATTTATTGAAGAAGCTGTCTCTTCCCCATTGTATGTTCTTGCCTCCTTTGTCGTAGATTAACTGACCATATAAGTTTGATTTTATTTATGGGCTTTCTGTTCTGTTCCATTGATCTTTGTGTCTTTTTTGTGGCAGAACCACACTGTTTTGATGATTGTAGCTTTATAGTATTGCTTGAAATTAGGGAGAGTGATACCTCCAGTTTTGTTCTTTCTGTTTTGTCTATTCATATACATTTTAGAATTATATTTTCTAGTTCTATGAAAGATGCCATTAGTATTTTGATAGGTATTGAACTGAATATGTAGATTGCCTTGGGTAGTACGGTCATTTTAACAATATTAAGTCTTCAAATCCATGAACATGGTATATCTTTCCATCTGTTTATGTCATCCTCAGTTGCATTCATCAGTGTCTTATGCTTTTAAAGTACAGTTCTTTGATCTCCTTACTTAGGTTTATCCCTAGGTATTTTATTCTTCTTGGTGCGATGGTATATGGGATTGTTTTCTTAATTTCTCTTGCTGATAGTTCACTGGTAGTGTATAGAAATGCAACAGATTTCCATGTATTACCTTTGTATCTTGCAACTTTACCAAATTCATTGATGAGTTCTGGTAGTGTTTTGGTTCCATCTTTAGGATTTTCTATTAGAGTATCATGTGACACTTTTACTTCTTCTTTTCCAATTTGGATTCCTTTTATTTCTTTTTCTTGTCTGATACTGTGGCTAGGTCTTCCAATACTATGTTGAATAATAGTGCTGAGAGAGAATCCTTGTCTTCTTTCTGATTTTAGAGTAAGTGCTTTCAGCTTTTCATCATTGAGTTTGATGTTAGCTGTGGGCTTGTCATATGTAGCCTTTATTATGTTGAGGTATGTTCCTCTATACCCACTTTGCTGAGAGTTTTATCATAAATCGATGTTGAATTTTGTCAGAAGCTTTTTCTGCATCTATTGAGATGATTATATGATTTTTATTCTTCAATTTGTTACTGTGATGTATCACATTGATTGATTTGAAGATATTGAACCATTCCTGCATCCCTGGGGTAAATCTCACCTTATGGTGTATGATTCTTTTAATGTATTGTCAAAGTTGGCTTGCTAATTTTTTATTAGGATTTTTGCATCTATGTTCATCAATGATATTGGCCTATAATTTTTTTTTTTTTTGTAGTGTCTTTGGTTTTGGTATTAGGGTGATGCTGGACTTGTAAAATGAATTCAGAAGTGTTCCATCCTCTGCAATTTTTTGGAATAGTTTGAGATGGATAGTTTAACTCTTCTTTAAATGTTTGGTAGAATTCACCTATGAAACCATCTGGTCCTGGAACTTTGTTTTTTTTTATCAATTCAATTTTATTACTAGTAATTGGTCTGTTCATATTTTCTCTTTCTTCCTGATTCAGTCTTGGGAAATTGTACATTTCAAGGAATTTATTTATTTCTTCTAGGGTGTCTATTTTATTGATATATAAGAGTTTATATTAATCTCTTATGATCCTTTGTATTTCTGTGGGGTCAGTTGTAACTTCTCGTTTTTTATTTTCAAATTTATTAATTTCAGCCCTTTCTCTTTTTTTCTTGATGACTCTGGCTAAAGGTGTATCAATTTTGTGTCTTCAAAGAATCACCCTTTGGTTGCATTGATCTTTTCTATTATATTTATAGTCTCTATTTCATTTATTTCTGCTCTGATCTGCATTATTTCTTTCCTTCTACTAACTTTGGATGTATTTTGTTCTTTTTCTAATTCCTTTATGTAAAAGGTTAGGTTGTTTATTTGAGATTTTTCTTTTCCTGAGAAAGGCTGTTATTGCTATTAACTTCCCTCTTAGAACTGTTTTGCTGCATCCTGTAGATTTTGGATGGTTGTTTTCATTTTCATTTGTCTCCAGGAATTTTTAAATTTTCTCTTTGATTTCTTCAGTGATCCATTAATTGTTTAGTAGCATATTGTTTAGTAGCATTGTTTCACTTACTTGTGTTTTTTGCAGTCTTTCTTGTAGATGATTTCTAGTCTCACAATGTTGTGCAGAAAAACTGCTTAATTGATTTCAATCTTCTAAAATTCAGAGACTGTTTTTTGATTGAGCATGTGATCTATCCTGGAGAATGTTCCATGTGCACTTGAAAAGAATGTGTATTCTGCTGCTTTTGTTTTGTTTAAGATATAGAAGATTCATTAACATAATTAACAAATTTGATTTAATTGCTATTTTTACTACTAATTCCCACTGCAAAATCTACGTCTCTTTTATTTTTTTCTTGAATGTTTGAATTACATTTTATTTATTTTTTTGTTAGTCATCAATTTTATACACATCAGTGTATACACGCCAATACCAATCACCCAATTCATCACACCCCCACCCCCACCACCCCACCGCTTTCCCCCCTTGGTGTCCATACGTTTCTTCTCTACAACTGTGTCTCAATTTCTGCCCTGCAAACTGGTTCATCTGTACCATTTTTCTAGGTTCCATATATATGCATTAATATATGATATTTGTTTTTCTTTTTCTGACTTACTTCACTCTATGGCAGTCGCTAGATCCATCCATGTCTCAACAAATGACCCAATTTCGTTCCTTTTTACGGCTGAGTAATATTCCATTGTATATATGTGCCACATCTTCTTTATCCATTCATCTGTCTAAATGGGCATTTACGTTGCTTCCATGACCTGGCTATTGTAAATAGTGCTGCAATGAACATTGGGATGCATGTGTCTTTTTGCATTATGGTTTTCTCTGGGTATATGCCCAGTAGTGGGATTTCTGAGTCATATGGCAGTCCTATTTTTAGTTTTTTAAGGAGCCTCCATACTGTTCTCCATACTGGCTGTATCAATTTACATTCCCACCAGCAGTGCAAGAGGGTTCCCTTCTCTCCACACCCTCTTCAGCATTTGTTGTTTGTAGATTTTCTGATGATGCCCATTCTAACTGTTGTGAGGTGATACCTAATTGTAGTTTTGATTTGCATTTCACTAATAACTAGTGATGTTGAGCAGGTTTTCATGTGCCTCTTGGCCATCTGTATGTCTTCTTTAGAGAAATGTCTATTTAGGTCTCCTGCCCATTTTTTGATTGGGTTGTTTCTTTTTTTAATATTGAGCTGCATGAGCTGTTTATATATTTTGGAGATTAATCCTTTGTCCATTGATTCATTAGCAAATATTTTCTCGAATTCTGAGGATTGTCTTTTCGTCTTGTTTATGGTTTCCTTTGCTGTTCAAAAGCTTTGAAGTTTCCTTAAGTTCCATTTTTTAATTTTTTTTATTTTATTTCCTTTACTCTAGGAGGTGGATCAAAAAAGATCTTGCTGTGATTTATGTCAAAGAGTGTTCTTCCTATGTTTTCCTCTTAGAGTTTTATAGTGTCCGGTCTTACATTTAGGTCTCTAATCCATTTTGAGTTTATCTTTGTGTATGGTGTTAGGGAGTGTTCTAATTTCATTCTTTTACATGTAGCTGTCCAGTTTTCCCAGCACCACTTATTGAAGAGACTGTCTTTTCTCCATGGTATATCTTTGCCTCCTTTGTCATAGATTAGTTGACCATAGGGGCGTGGGCTTATCTCTGGGCCTTCTATCTTGTTCCATTGATCTATGTTTCTGCTTTGGTGCTGGTACCATATTGGCTTGATTACTGTAGCTTTGTAGTATAGTCTGAAGTCAGGGAGTCTGATTTCTCCAGCTCTGTCTTTTTCCCTCAAGACTGCTTTGGGTATTTCGGTCTTTTGTGTCTCCATGCACATTTTAAGCTTTTTTGTTCTAGTTGTGTAAAAAATGTCCTTGGTAATTTGATAGAGATTGCACTGAATCTATAGATTGCTTTGGGTAGTATAGTCATTTTCACAATATTCATTCTTCCAATCCAAGAACATGGTATATCTCTCCATCTGTTGGTATCATCTTTAATTGCTTTCATCAGTGTCTTATAGTTTTCCGCATACAGGTCTTCTGTCTCCCTATGTAGTTTTATTCTTACATATTTTATTCTTTTTTTTGCAAAGATAAATGGGAGTGTTTCCTTAATTTCTCTTTCAGATTTTTCATCATTAGCATATAGGAATGCAAGAGATTTCTGTGCATTAATTTTGTATCCTGCAAATTTTCCAAATTCATAGATTAGCTCTAGTAGTTTTCTGGTGGCATCTTTAGGATTCTCTATGTATAGTATCATGTCATTTGCAAACAGTGACACTTTTACTTCTTTTCCAATTTGTATTCCTTTTATTTCTCTTTTCTTCTCTGTTTGCCGTGGCTAGGACTTCCAAAACTATATTGAATAATAGTGGTGAGAGTGGACATCCTTGTCTTGTTCCTGGTCTTAGAGGAAATGCTTTCAGATTTTCACCATTGAGAATGATGTTTGCTGTGGGTTTGTCATATATATCCTTTATTATGCTGAGGTAGGTTCCTTCTATGCCCACTTTCTGGAGAGTTTTTATCATAAATGGGTGTTGAATTTTGTCAAAAGATTTTTCTGCATCTATGGAGAGGATCGTATGGTTTTTATTCTTCAATTTGTTAATATAGTGTATCACATTGATTGATTTGCGTATATTGAAGAATCCTTGCATCCCTGGGATAAATCCCACTTGATCATGGTATATGATCCTTTTAATGTGCAGTTGGATTCTGTTTGCTAGTATTTTGTTGAGGATTTTTGCATCTATATTCATCAGTGATATTGGTCTGTAATTTTCTTTTTTTGTAGTATCTTTGTCTGGTTTTGGTATCAGGGTGATATTGGCCTCATAGAATGAGTTTGGGAATATTCCTTCCTCTGCAATTTTTTGGAAGAGTTTGAGAAGGATGGGTGTTAGCTCTTCTCTAAATGTTTCATAGAATTTACCTGTGAAGCCATCTGGTCCTGGACTTTTGTTTTTTGAAAGATTTTAAATCACAGTTTCAATTTCATTACTTGTGATAGGTCTGTTCTTATGTTCTATTTCTTCCTGGTTCAGTCTTGGGAGGTTATACCTTTCTAAGAATTTGTCCATTTCTTCCAGGTTGTCCATTTTATTGGCATAGAATTGGTTGTAGTCATCTCAGGATGCTCTGTATTTCTGTGCTGTCTGTTGTAACTTCTCCTTTTCAATTTCTAATTTTACTGATTTGAGTCCTCTCCCTCTTTCTCTTGATGAGTCTGGCTAATGGGTTATCAATTTTGTTTACCTTCTCAAGGAACTAGCTTTTACTTTTATTGATCTTTGCTATTGTTTCTTTGTTTCTGTTTCATTTATTTCTGCTCTGATCTTTATGATTTCTTTCCTTCTGCTAACTTTGGGTTTTGTTTGTTCTTCTTTCTCTAATTCCTTTAGGTGTAAGTTTAGATTGTTTATCTGAGATTTTTCTTGTTTCTTGAGGTAGGCTTATATAGCTATAAACTTCCCTCTTAGAACTGCTTTTGTTGCATCCCATAGGTTTTGGATCGTCGTATTTTCATTGTCATTTGTCTCTAGGTATTTTTTGATTTCCTCTTTGATTTCTTCAGTGACCTCTTGGTTATTTAGTAATGTATTGTTATCCTCCATGTGTTTGTATTTTTACGTTTTTTTCCGTGTATTTCTAATCTCATAGCGTTGTGTTCAGAAAAGGTGCTTGATATGATTTCAGTTTTCTTAATTTTACTGAGGCTTGATTTGTGACCCAGGGTGTGATCTAACCTGGAGAATGTTCTGTGCGCAGTTGAGAAGAAAGTGTAATCTGCTGTTTTTGGATGGAATGTCCTATAAATATCAATTAAATCTGTCTGGTCCATTGTGTCGTTTAAATCTTGTGTTTTCTTATTAATTTTCTGTTTGGATGATCTGTCCATTTGTGTAAGTGAGGTGTTAAAGTCCTCCACTATTATTGTGTTACTGTCGATTTCCTCTTTTATAGCCGTTAGCAGTTGCCTTATGTATTGAGGCGCTCCTATGTTGGGTGCATATATATTTATAATTGTTATATCTTCTTCTTGGATTGATCCCTTGATCATTATGTAGTGTCCTTCCTTGGCTCTTGTAGCATTCTTTATTTTAAAGTCCATTTTATCTGATATGAGCTATTGCTACTCCAGCTTTATTTTGATTTCCATTTGCATGGAATATCTTTTTCCATCCCCTCACTTTTAGTCTGAAAGTGTCCCTATGTCTGAAGTGGGTCTCTTGTACACAGCATATATATGGGTCTTGTTTTTGTATCCATTCAGCAAGCCTGTTTCTTTTGGTTGGAGCAATTAATCCATTCATGTTTAAGGTAATTATCGATATGTGGTTTCCTATTACAATTTTCTTAATTTTGGGGGGTTTGTGTTTGTAGGTCCTTTTCTTCTCTTGTGTTTCCCACTTAGAGAAGTTCCTTTAGCATTTTTTGTAGAGCTGGTTTGGTGGTGCTGAATTCTTTTAGCTTTTGCTTGTCTGTAAAGCTTTTGATTTCTCCATCGAATCTGAATGAGATCCTTGCTGGGTAGAGTAATCTTGGTTGTAGTTTCTTCCCTTTCATCACTTTAAGTATATCATGCCACTCCCTTCTGGCTTGTAGAGTTTCTGCTGAGAAATCAGCTGTTAACCTTATTGTGGTTCCCTTGTATGTTTACTTGTCGTTTTTCCCTTGCTGCTTTCAATAATTTTTCATTGTCTTTAATTTTTGCCAATTTGATTAGTATGTGTCTTGGTGTATTTCTCCTTGGGTTTATCCTGTATGGGACTCTCTGCGCTTTCTGGACTTGGTGGCTATTTCTTTTCCCATGTTAGGGAAGTTTTTGACTATAATCTCTTCAAATATTTTCTCTGGTCCTTTCTCTCTGCCTTCTCCTTCTAGGACCTCTATAATGCGAATGTTGTTGTGTTAAATGTTGTCCCAGTGGTCTCTTAGGCTGTCTTCATTTCTTTTCATTATTTTTTCTTTATACTGTTCCACAGCAGTAAATTACACCATTCTGTGTTCCAGGTCACTTATCCATTCTTCTGCCTCAGTTATTCTGCTATTGATTCCTTCTAGTGCAGTTTTCATTTAAGTTATTGTATTGTTCATCTCTGTTTGTTTGTTGTTTAATTCTTCTAGGTCTTTGTTAAACATTTCTTGCATCTTTTTGATCTTTGCCTCCATTCTTTTTCTGAGTTTCTGGATCATCTTCACTATCATTATTCTGAATTCTTTATCTGGAATGTTGCCTATCTCCACTTCATTTAGTTGTTTTTCTGGGGTTTTATCTTGTTCCTTCATCTGGTACATAGCCCTCTGCCTTTTCATCTTGTCTATCTTTCTGTGAATGTGAGTTTTGTTCCATAGGCTGCAGGATTGTGTTCTTCTTGCTTCTGCTGTCTGCCCTCTGCTGGATGAGGCTATCTAAGAGGCTTGTGCAAGTTTCCTGATGGGAGGGACTTGTGGTGGGTAGAGCTGGCTGTTGCTCTGGTGTTCAGATCTCAGTAAAACCTTAATCCAATTGACTGCTGACAGGTGGGGTTGGGTTCCCTCCCTGTTGGTTGTTTGGCCTGAGGCGACCCAACACTGAAGCCTACCTGGGCTCTTTAATGGGGTTAATGGTGGACTCTGGGAGGAATCACACCAAGAAGCACTTCCCAGAACCTCTGCTGCCAGTGTCCTTGTCTTCACGGTGAGCCACAGCCACCCCCCACCTCTGCAGGAGACCCTCCAACAGTAGCAGGTAGGTCTGGTTCATTCTACCCTGGGGTCCCTGCTCCTTCCCCTGCGTCCCGATGCGCATACTATTTTGTGTGTTCCCTCTAAGAGTGGAGTCTCTGTTTCCCCCAGTCCTGTTGAAATCCTGCAATCAAATCCCGGTAGCCTTCAAAGTCTGATTCCCTAGGAATTCCTCCTCCTGTTGCCAGACCCCCATGTTCAGAAGCCTGACTTGAGGCTCAGAACCTTCACTCCAGTGGGTGGACTTTTGTGGTATAAGTGTTCTCCAGTCTGTGAGTCACCCACCCAGCAGTTATGGGATTTGATTTTACTGTGATTGCGCCCCTCCTACTGTCTCATTTTGGTTTCTCTTTTGTCTTTGGATGTGGGATATCTTTTGTGGTATGTTCCAGGGTCTTCCTGTTGATGATTATCCAGCAGCTAGTTGTGATTCTTGTGTTCTCGCGAGAGAGTGAGAGCACATCCTTCTACTCTGCCGTCTTGGTTCAGGTATTCTGCTGCTTTTGGGTGGAATTTTCTATATATATCTATTAAGCCCATCTGGTCTAATGTGTTGTTTAAGGCCAGTGTTTCCTTATTGACTTTCTGACTGGATGATCTGTTCATTGGTGTAAGTGGGGTGTTACCCTTCTATTATTCTGTTGCTGTCAATTTTTCCCTTTGTGTTTGTTACTATTTGTATCATATATTTAGGTGCTCCTGTGTTGGGTATGTATACATTTATAATTGTTATATCTTCTTCTTGGATTAATCCTTTGATTATTATGTAATGTCCTTCTTTTTCTCTTGTTACATTCTTTTTTTTAAAGTATATTTTGTCTGATATTCGTATTTTACTGCAACTTTCTTTTGATTCCATTTGCATGGAATACCTTTTTCCATCCCCTCACTGTGAGCCTGTGTGTCTTTAAATCTGAAGTGTGTCTGTTGTAGGCAGCGTATATATGGGTCTTGTTTTTTAATCCATTCAGTCGCTCTATGTCTTTTGATTGGAACCTTTAGCCCACTTACTTTTAAAGTAGTTATTGAAAGGTATGTACTTATTGCCCTTTTGTTCATTGTTTTGGAGTTGTTTTACAGTTCTTTTTTGTTCCTTTCTTCTTTTATTCTCTTCCCTTGTGATTTGACTACCTTTAGTGTTATGTTATGATTCCTTTCTCTTTTGTGTGTGTGTCTATTATAGATTTTTCATTTGTGGTTACCATGAGAGAGAGAGATAGACAGTTAGATATATACATATATAGAGAGAGAGATGATTATTTTAAGTTGCTGATCTCTTTTTTTTTTTTTTTTTTTTTTGCGGTACGTGGGCCTCTCACCGTCGTGGCCTCTCCCGTTGAGGAGCACAGGCTCCAGACCCGCAGGCTCAGCGGCCACGGCCCATGGGCCCAGCCGCTCCACAGCATGTGGGATCCTCCCAGACCAGGGCACGAACCTGCGTCACCTGCATCAGCAGGTGGACCCCGAACCACTGCGCCACCAGGGAAGCCCCAAGTTGCTGATCTCTTAAGTTCAAAAGCATTTTAACAAGTCTTCACATTACTCCCCCCACTGTAATAAGGTGTTTAATATTTTTGAGATTATATTTTACATATTTTTGTTTTGTGTATCCCTTAACTACTTATTGTGGATATAGATGATTTTAACCTTTAAGGTCTTTTAATCTTTCTAATAGCCTTATATACGGTTAATCTACTACCTTTACTGTATATTTGCCTTTACTGCTGAGATTTTTTTTTTTCCTTTTGTAATTTTCAAATTTCTAGTTGTGGACTTTTCTTTTCCACTTAGAGAAGTCCCTTTAAATTTCTTGTAAACCTGGTTTTGTGGTGCTGCACTCTTTTACCTTTTGCTTACCTGTGAAACTCTTTGTCTCTCCTTCTTCAAATCTGAATAATAGGCTTGCCAGGTAGAGTATTATTGGTTGTAGGGTGTTTCCTTTCATCACTTTGAATATATTCTTCCACTTCATTCTGGCCTGCAGAGTTTCTGCTGAAAAGTCAACTGATAACCTTAAGGGTGTTCTCCTATATGTTGTGTTTCCCTTGCTGCTTTTAATATTCTCTCTTTAATTTTTGCCATTTTAATTACAATGTGTTTTGGTGTGGTCATCTTTAGGTTCGTCTTATTTGGGACTCTCTGTACTTCCTGGACCTGGATATCTGTTTTCCTTCCCAGATTAGGGAAATTTTCAGCTATTATGTCATCAAATATGTTCTCTGCCCTTTTCTTTCTCTCTTCTCCTTCTGGGACCCCTATAACATGAATGTTAGTATTCTTGATGTTCTCTCAGAGGTCTCTTAAGCTGTCCTCATGTTTTCAACTCATTTTTCTTTTTTCTGTTCATCTTGAGTGATTTCCAATACACTGTCTTCCAATTCACTGATCTATTTCTCTGTATCATCTAATCTATTGTTGATTCCTTCTAGTGTATTTTTCATTTTAATTATTATTTCCTTCATCTCTATTTGGTTCTTCTTTATATTTCCTAACTCTTTGTTAGAAACCTCTAACTTTTCACTGTGTTCATCCATTCTTCTCCTGAGTTCTTTGAGCATCTTTATGATCATTATCTTAAACTCTTTACTGGGTAGATTGCTTACCTCCACTTCACTTTGTTCTGAGGTTTTATCTTGTTCCTTTATTTGGAACATATTCCTGTGTTGCTTCATTTTACCTACTCTCTGTTTTATTGTTATGTATTTGGTAGATTGTTTACGTCTACTGATCTTGGAGAAATGGCCTATTGCAAAAGATGTTCTGTGGGGCCCCCAAGTGCACTCCTCTCTGGTCACCAGAGCTATATGCTCCAGGGGTGCTCTCTATGTGGGCTCTATGAGCCCTTCTGTTGTGGTTGGCTAACTACTGTGGGTGTGCTGGTAGACTTGGCTGACCCCTGCTCTGGTTGGTTGCCAGGCCCTGCCTAGTGCAGAGACTGCTGGCTGTTGGAAGGTGTGGAGTGTCCTGACACAGTTGGCTGCATGGCCCAGGGGTTCTGGTCCTTTTGTTGCCCTGTTGCTGGGCAGGCCCAGGTCACACTGTTGGCTTCATTGACCCAGGGAGGATCCCAGGGCCAGTGCTGGCCCACTGGTGGGCAGAGACAATCCCAGGATGGATGGCTGTGAGGTTGGAAGTCCCAGAGCTAGCGTTGGCTTGCTGACAGCTGGGGTCATGACTAGGAGTCCCAAGGCTGGTGTTAGACTGCTCATGGATGCGGCTAGTTCCTGACATGCCTGTCTCTGGGGTCTGGGATGTCTCTGAGCTGGTGTCAGCTGGCTGATTGGTGCAGCCAGATCCCAGGGCAGCTGGCTGAGAGACCCAAAGTGTCCTGATGCTGGTGCCAGCCCGCTGGTAGGCAGAGTCAGGCCCTGGGGTCTCTGTTAGCCATATTTTTTAAAATGTTTTTTTCTGCTTAAAAACTGTACCACTTTTATGTACACACACACAATATACACAAAATAATAGTGCAAGCCAGTTATTCTTTATTTATTTATTTTTTTTTTGCGGTACGCGAGCCTCTCACTGCTGCAGCCCCCACCACCGTGGAGCACAGGCTCTGGACACGCAGGCCCAGCGGCCACGGCCCACGGGCCCAACCGCTCCGTGGCACGCGGGATCCTCCCAGACCGGGGCACGAACCCGTGTCCCCTGCATCGGCAGGCGGACCCCCAACCACTGCGCCACCAGGGAAGCCCAATCCAGTTATTCTTGCTGCTTGTCCTCAGTCCTTGTAAAACCTTTGGTTGGGAAAATAGAAGATACTGATTTGTTGAAGCATTTAAAGATCTTGTTGTTCAAGGACTTGGAGTCAGTTACTTTGGATTAAAGGAGAAAAAAAGTTTGTTCTTGGGCTATGAGAAGAAAATATCTCATGGTTTTTAAACCTTCACTACTGATTTCAGAAAGCAAAATATCGCTAAGGCAGCCAGCAATAGGGAAAATAAAGACCTGAAATGAAAATAGGTTTAAAATAATAATAATAGGTTTAAATATCTTATCAACAGGTAATTGTTTTTCTTCAGCTGTCTTTTCTTTCCAAAATAAAATTTCTGTAAATATACCAAATTCTTACTTACATCTATAAAATTTTACCTGGCTTGATCTCTTAAATCTTTCTTTCACATATTTGCATTCCCTGAAATATGAATATTATTCAAAGTTTTCATATATACTGTAGTTTTTAAGGTGAGTTTATTATTGAGTTTTACACTGCTATTTGTTTATTAAAATCTATTGATTCATCTTTTTGTCCTTCAAAATGGTATAACAGGAGATTCCTTAAGTTGGGGGCATTAACGCTTATTTAAGGAAAAGGAAATAAAAGTTATTTTAATATTATCATAACTTTATTTTCCAAGGCCTGGACCTAGAATTTGAATGAAAAATTTAAATATTTCATTTATTATGCCCCCAGTATCAACAATGCTATCTGTGAATAAAAGAGTAAAATACTGCTTCCATTTAATTAGTTTTGAAAGAAAATAATGGCAAATAATAAGGACATCCTGGGATCGCTAATATTGTTTGCTATTATGCTCATTATCCTCAAAATTAAACACTTATTTGAAACTTAAAATTGAAAGTAATGGAATGAGGAAGAAGAAATATGCAGTAAATACTGACATTTAATTATTTTAATAAACTGGACTGCCAATGACTCAAAAATAGTGATACTTACAAATTGGCTGAATTGTGGTGTAGTGACTTTGCAGTTTTAAACAATAATGATTTTAGAATGGACAGCTGTTAAATTGGTTTTGTTCAATAGTTGCCTTAAATGGGTTTCATAATTCTTGATAGAGAACAAAATTTAGCTACAGCCTGGTTATAACCACTGTATTAATCAGGATTTTCCAGGGAAACACAGCCGATAAGATGCAGATAGATAGATCTATCTGTCTATCTATCTATCTATATGTAGAGAGAGAAAGAGAGAGAAATAGTTGTGTAGCTATATATGAGGAGATTTATTATAGGAATTGTATCACATAGTTATGGAGGCCAAGAAGTTCTACAATCTGCCATCTGGAAGCTGGAGAACAAGGTATGCCAGTGGTGTAATTCAGTCCATACAATGGCCTGAGAATTAGGGAGCCAATAATGTAAGTCCTGATCTGAGTCAGAAAGCCTAGGAACCAGGAGCACCAATATCCGAGGGTAGGAGAAGATAGATGTCTCAGCCCAAGTAGAGAGAAAGAATTCACCCTTCCTCGACCTTTTAGTTCTATTCTGCTTTTTTGTTCTAATCCTCAACAGATTGGATGATGCCCACCTGCATTGGTGAGGACAATCTTCTTTACTCAGCCTACTGACTTGAATGCTAATTTCCTCTGGAGACACCCTCACAGGCACACTCAGAAATTATGTTTTAGCAGCTATCTGAGCATCCCTGAGTCTGGTCAAGTTGACACATAAAATTAACCATCACAGCCAATGATTGGAAAATGTTTCTTACAGGCATACATGATAAACATGAGTGCACCATGGCTTGCTTTTTGAGAGATTGACCTTGTCAGTGGAAAAACTCTATAAATTGATCACAACCAAATGAGGACTGCATAAGCAAACCTAGCCCAGAGCTGCAATCCCATACTTTGGTGTACGTACTTCTGAGTAAGCATAGACAAGGAAGGAGGTGATGCTTCCCATCCATTCACATATTAGGGCATTGCTTCTAGTTTTGCCCCTTCCACAGTGGAGATTCTAGGACAGTGGGTGTGGGGCGTGATGCAAACAGGAGGTTACAAAAAAAAGAAAAACGTAACTCGGTGATTTACTAAGATTTTCAGATCATCTGGCAGATCCAGATAGAAAGAATGGAAATCCAGACTGTAAAAACCCAATTTTGCAATACACATTGGTTTCTCATTTTAGTTGCAAAAATGGTGGTGAACTTCCAGATCCCAGTTTTTTGCTGCCAACTATTAGCCAGCTGATATTTTCTGTAGTGGCATACCAATGAGCCAAATACTTCATTCAAGTGAATTTTGCTGTGTGCGTATCAATCAGTTTCTTTAAGGCTTAAAACAAACTGCACAGTGCAAAGAAAAAATTATTTTAGGTGAATTTGGCAGGAAATAATCTAGTTGAAAGGTAAACCAGAAAATTAATTTAATTAGTCCACCATTATCAAATGTTTATTACACATTTATTACTGTTCTAGAAGACCAGAATACAGTAGTGAACAATTACACATTTATTACTGTTCTAGAAGACCAGAATACAATAGTAAACAATATTGGTTTCCTTTTATGAAGTTACAACATAGGGGAAGGAGACAAATAATGAATAAGTAATCAAATGATTAAACAAAAAATTTCTAATAATGATGACTGCTATGAAAACAACTCCTTTCTAACAGGCAATAGGGTAGAGAGTATTAAGGGAATATAGAAGGGTGCAGTTTGGGAAAGGCATCTCTGAAAAAGCTACTTTCAAACCAGGACCTGAAGGATGAAAAGGCACCAGCCAGGCAAAGGTCTGGAGAAAAAACATTCCAGGCAGAAAGAATGTGTGTGCAGAGGCCCTGAACAGATGGGAATAAAGTCAGCATGTTTAGGGAAAACAGATAGAAAGGACAGCAACTGGAGTACAAAGATCCAGATGGGAAGCTCTGAGATGAGGTCAAGTGATAGGCAGGAGCCTTCTAGGTCATTCCTAATCTATTCTAGTACAAGGAAAAGCCATTAGAATATTGTTCAAAATAAGATAAATCAAAGGACCTAATCTACATTTTTACAAGATCTTTCTCTCTGCTAGGGAGCTTAAATTGTAAAGGACTGTAGTGGAAACAGTCATAATCATGAGCCTTCCAATTCAAATCATATGGATCTTTCTTCAGGTCTTTGTCTGATATAGACAAAGCCTAAATGGCCCTAATATTGGCCAAAATCTATGTAAGAATTTATATGAGTGTATTCATTTAACTTTTTTCTTTTTTTTACAAAGCATTCTCATTGACCAGCCAAAAGTGTTTTATGAGCTTACGGTTTCCTCATGATCAAAGGAAGCATGCTAGCATAAGAGGCATTTCTCTGTTCTTTTCCTACTATTAGCAGAGTGGCATTTCCTCTGTGAGGTTTTGAAAGAACTTAAATCAGAGATTTTGTAAAATTGAAAAAAAAAAACAACTGCCTGTGTTTTCCACACTGACCTGGGCATTCCTTATTTGATGTACTTTTTATTATTGTGAAGCATTTAATTCAGGAAGAAATAGCTCAATGAATATCTTACTTGTAATTGACTTGTAAGGACCAATTCACTAAACAAAACAAAGCAAAAAAAGTACAGGAAAGAGTAAATTACAGAGAAGGTATGATGGAAACAGGCACTAAAATTAAACAAAAGGTTTCCCGGATAACCTCTAACTACAGTTTTTCTGTTCTTTACTTTCTTTTCTAAATGTTCTTTCTCTTGAAACCTTATATTAGAACATCAATGAAATTTAGCTTATTACATCAATTAGGATGACATTAAGCAGGTAATTTTATTGAAATACATCTTTATCATCTCTGCTTCCCAGTAATAAAGGTTAACATGGATGGCAAATCCCCTGATCTTGGCCTAATATTCTTTATGATAAATCAGAAGCATAAAACGTACTTGTGATTGTGGAGGTAGACAAAGACTTTCCAAGGGACTAAGTTTAAGGTATTATATTGATTCTCTTTTCACACCTCCCCTTTCACAATCACCTGTCTCTGCCTTTACAGATGGAAGATGCAATTCTCAACCATGCCTGGTCTTACTTTGACACATTGTTCTTGGGGGAAAATATCCTAAAGACAATTCAAAACATTGTCTTTAGGTTGCGAAAGGTTGGAGCAGCCAGATGACTTTCATTCACTTTTTCAACAGCAACATCAATCAAGGAGTTGTGTAACATTGCTCTTATAAATGCTCTTATAAAACTTCTTCCTTCCTAATCTTTTAAATTTATGCCAATAAATTTTTTCAGCACATACCTTAAGATAAAAGGTAAAATAGAAATAAAATGGATTCTGAACTTTATCTCATTCTAGCAGTAAATAAGATTCATCCATAGATGCATGATTTTTTTAGAAAAATAAACTTCCATACATTTCTTTAAGAGATATACTTCCAATAGCATATACATTTTATATTTAATGATTATTTTTAAAATGTGTAATAATGTAGATTCGTGTATATAGTGATTAATTGTATACCAATAATAACTGCAGTGATAACTCAATCCAGAGGAGTAATCTTTTAAAAATTTATTGTAATGAAGCAAATGTAACATAAATTTGCCATTTTAATCATTTTTAATGATTCAATGACATTAATTAATTCACAGTGTTGTGCCACCATCATCCTTATATATTTCCAAAAATTTTCATCACCCTAAACAAAAATTCTGTAACCTTTAAGCAGTAACTCTACATTCTCCCTCCCCTAGCCCCTGGTAACCTCTAATTTACTTTCTGTCTGTGTAAATTTACCTAGTCCAGATATTTCTTACAAGTAGAATTATACAATATTTGTCCTTTGCGGTCTGACTTTTTTCATTTAGCATAAGGTATTTCAAAGTTCCTCCATGTTGTAGCATGTGTCAGAGCTTCATTCTTTTTATGGCTGAATACTGTGCCTTAGTGTATATATCTATATCTATATCTATATATATATATATATATGTATACATTTTGGTTTTTATTTTTT
Source organism: Aethalodelphis obliquidens (assembly GCF_003676395.1). NCBI lineage: Eukaryota > Metazoa > Chordata > Mammalia > Artiodactyla > Delphinidae > Aethalodelphis > Aethalodelphis obliquidens. The sequence continues at coordinate 45,142,968 of NW_020837951.1, read as the reverse complement.
GATAATTTGATTATAATGTATCTTTGTGAGAATCTCTTTGAGTCTATTCTAGTTGGACTTCATTGAACTTCTTAAATGTGTGGTTTCATGTATTTCATTAAATTTGTGGAGCTTTAAGCCATTATTTTGCCAATACTTTTTCTAGCCTTTTCTCTCTTTTCTCCTTCTAGGGTTCCCATTATGTATATGCTGGAGAGTTTGATGGTGTCCCACAGGTCACTTAGGCTTGGTTTACTTTTCTTTATTCTTTCTCTCCTCTGATTTGATAACTTAAATTGTCCTGTCTTCAAGTTCACTACTTCTTTCTTCTGCCTACTTGGATATACTGTTGTGACCCTCTAGTGAATTTTTCATTTCAGTTGTTGTAATTTCCAGAATTTTTGTTTGGTTTCTTCTTAAAATTTCTGTCTTTTTACTGATATACTCATTTTGTTCATGCATAGTTTTCCTGATTGCCTTTAGTTCTTTGTCCATGGTTTCCTTTAACTTTTAGATCATATTTAATATAGTTGTTTTAAAGTCTTTGTCTAGCTAAATCCAATTTCTGGACTTCTCCATAGATGGTTTCTATCACTTTATTTTGTTTCTTTCAGTGGACCATTCCTTTGTGTTTGTATACCTGGCATTTTTGTTGAAAACTAGACATTTGAATATTATAAGGTGATAACTCTGGAAATCAGATTTTTCCTTTTCCCAGCACTTTCTTTCTTTTTTTCTTTCCTTGGGGGGAGAGGATTGTTGTTGTTGAAAGCTCTAGTAGTTCATTGGCTTAGTGACTTTCCAAACTAATTTTGCAAAGACACTATTCCATGTCATCTGTGGTCACTGATGTCTCTGTTCTTTGACTAGTGTTCAGCTAGTTCTTTGACAGAATTCCTTGAATGCCAAGAGAAAAAACAAACAAACAAATAAAAAACACAAAAAAATCAGTAAAACTCTCTCCTAGTCTTTGCAGATTGTCTCTGTGGCAGGGCCTTCAGCACTTAGCCACACCTGCATGAGCCTAAGGATTAGCCCAAGGTGAAAGCTTAGGGTCTTCTCTGGCTTTTTCTGAACATGCACTTTGCCCTAGGTATGCACATGGCTTTCTAAATATACATATACATAGTTGTCTGAATGTCCTAATTTTCCAAAGAAACTCTCCCCAGCTTTTGCTCCCAGGTATTAGGTGGTTTATTTTATGTTTCAGCCATATTCTTTTGCCTAAGGAATCTGCAGTTGTTAGTTCACCTTGCAGCAGCTTTGATTGATGCACACCACTATTCTAGCCCAAGCTTCATGTTACGTGAAACAGAAACAAGCATCATGAGTTAGTCCTTCAGTCAGACCCCAAACAAGTTAGAAGAGACATACATAACCATTTGCAAATAAAGTCTGCTTTGTGCCCTCTAAAACCAGAGCCAGTGTTCCACAATGGGAATGCAGCCTTTCCTCTACAAGACTGCAGCCATGCTAGGGAAGGGGCAAGGGCAAATAAAGACACCATAAAGCTTTCCTAGTGCTTTGAAGCTACCCCTTTCTTGATTCAGCATTCACTTGGTTATTGTAAACTATAGCCATTTTCTAGAGTTCTGATAAAATTGGTTCTGATAGTTTCTGTCTGTTTTTTGATGTTTCGGGGGTCGGGGGGAACATGGGAGAGCTTGGACATTTTGCTGAAATCACTTCAGAAAAATAGTCTTAAAACTTAAAGTCACCAAGGTAATTTTACTTAAGGATTTTTATAGTGTTATTGCATATGTGTAGGATCAGGTGATCAGCAGTCTTTCACACATAAAATTATGTTACATTAACGTAAGAGTCAATGGAATAGGTGGAATTTAAACATATATTCAAAGATGGGGGGCCTTCAAGATGGAGGAGGAGTAAGATGTGGAGATCACCTTCCTCCCCACAAATAACATCAAAACTACATCCACATGTGGAAAAACTCCTACAGAACACCAACTGAATGCTGGCAGAAGACTTCAGACTTCCCAAAGGCAGGAAACTCCATATGTACCTGGGTAGGGCAAAAGAAAAAAGGAAAAACAGAGACAAAAGAATAGGGATGGGGGGCTTCCCTGCTGGAGCAGTGGTTGAGAGTCCGCCTGTCAATGCAGGGGACGCGGGTTTGTGCCCTGGTCCAGGAAGATCCCACATGCCACGGAGCTGTGAAGATGGCCACTGAGCCTGCACATCCAGAGCCTGTGCTCCACAACAGGAGAGGCCACAACAGTGAGAGGCCCGCGTACCGCAAAAGAAAGAAAAAAAAGGGAAAAGACTCAAATCAGTAGTGTTAGAAATGAAAAAGGAGAAGTAACAACTGACACTGCAGAAATACAAAGGTTGACGAGAGATTACTACAAGGAACTATATGCCAATAATATGGACAACCTGGAAGATATGGACAAATTCTTACAGAAGCACAACCTTCTGAGATTGAACCAGGAAGAAATAGAAAATATGAACAGACTAACCACAAGAACTGAAATTGAAACTGTGATTAAAAATTTTCCAACAAACAGAAGCCCAGGACTGGGAGCTTCACAGGCAAATTCTATCAAACGTTTAGAGAAGAGCTAACACCTATCCTTCTCAAACTCTTCCAAAATATAGCAGAGGGACGAGCACTCCCAAACTCATTCTATGAGGCCACCATCACCCTGATACCAAAACCAGACAAAGATGCCACAAAAAAAGAAAACTACAGGCAAATATCACTGATGAACATAGATGCAAAAATCCTCAACAAAATACTAGCAAACAGAATCCAACAGCACATTAAAAGGATCATACACCATGATCAAGTGGGGTTTATCCTGGGAATGCAAGGATTCTTCAATATACGCAAATCAATCAGTGTCATAAACCATGTTAACAAACTGAAGGAGAAAAACCATATGATCATCTCAATAGATGCAGAAAAAGCTTTCGACAAATTCAGCACCCATTTATGATAAAACCCTCCAGAACATAGACATACAGGGAACTTACCTCAACATAATAAAGGCCATATATGACAAACCCACAGCCAACATCGTTCTCAATGGTGAAAAACTGAAACCATTTCCACTATGGTCAGCAACAAGACAAGGTTGCCCACTCTCACCCTATTATCCAACATAGTTTTGGAAATTTTAGCCACAGCAATTAGACAAGAAAAGGAAATAAAACAAATCCAAATCACAAAAGGGGAAGTAAAACTGTCACTGTTTGCAGATGACATGATACTATAAATAGAGAATCCTAAAGATGCTTCCAGAAAACTACTAGAGCCAATCAATGAATTTAGGAAAGTAGCAGGATACAAAATTAATGCACAGAAATCTCTTGCATTCCTATACATTAAAGATGAAAAATCTGAAAGAGAAATTAAGGAAACACTCCCATTTACCATT